>NC_143020.1:53258714-53594547 GCF_055824585.1 Amblyomma mixtum
AGTGCATTATAAATCTCATATGCTCCATGCTGCAACAATACACCTAGCTTTTGAAGAGAATTTTATTGGACTGCTGTCTGAAAAGCGAGAACCGTCCCTCGTTTGTACAAAGTTACAGTGGGAGACTGATGTCGCCCGATGCACAATGATACAGAACAGCGACTACTGTCGCCCGACGCACAATGAAACAGAACGGCGACTACTGAAACCCACCACAAAAAATAAAAACGAACATAAGTGTCCCACGTAAGTTCATTAGTGCCAGCAAAAAATGATGTAAAAATAATGGTAATAATCCATTATTGCGCAACAATGGCGATGACCACCACATGCCCGGACGCGAGCAAGTGCATCAGTCTTGGGCTTGAAAAATTGCAGAAAAATTTTGTTTTTGATAAAAGATGAGCCGGCTATAGACATAGCCCATTTCGTCTGCACTAGTCGTGCCGGCTTTCAGAACTGAGAATGCTATCGCGCAGTTCAGTTTGCGATAACCGTTCATTGTAATCATTTCGGATGTCGTTCACACCCCGCCTGACGCTCCAAGCCTGCGCGCGCCTTCTTTTCTGGTATCTCCTCTTTGCTCTGGTTCTCCAACGCGCACCCCATCGCACCCTCTCATTGGATGCTTCCGGAGAGCCCGTGCACTTTCGTGTCCTCCTCTTTAACGCTTTTCGACTTCACTCCTGTAAGTCACCCGCCGCGGTGGTTCAGTGGTTAAGGCGCTCGGCTACTCAACTGAAAGACGCGGGTTCGATTCCGGCCGCGGTGGTCGAATTTCGATGAAGGGGAAATTCTAGAGGCCAGTGTACTGTGCGATGTCAGTGCACGTCAAGGAACTCCAGGTAGTCGAAATTTCCGGAGCCATTCACTACGGCATCCCTCATAGCCTGAGTCGCTTTGGGACGTTAAACCCCAATAAACACCCATTTTTAAGGCGAAAGCCTTTAATGCCTCATACTGTCGTTAGCAGCCGTGTCGGCAGATGTGTCACCGTTTCGGTTACGTGCCTTATATGGGCATATGCCAATCATTACTTCATCGATACTTAATCGATGGCATTCGAATGAATACTTGAATACTTAAGCAATTAGCCTAACTAACCTTTCTAGTCAGACCAGTACCCGGGTACTCCGGCTCGGTAGACGAGCGCCTTACTACTGAGCCACCGCGGCGACCCGGGTTCGAACCCGACCGCGGCAGCCGCGTTCCGATGGAGGCGAAACGCAAGAGGCGCCCGTGTGCTGTGCGATGTCTGTGCACGTTAAAGATCCCCAGGTGGCCGAAATTATTCAGGAGACCTCCACTATGGCACACCTTTCTCTCTTTATTCTTTCACTCCTACCTCCCTCTCTTCCCTTACGGCACGGCTCAGGTGTCCGCCGAGATATGCGAGACAGATACTGCGCCAATTCCTTTCCTCAAAAACCAATTTACCAATTTTAAGCCTTAGGCCATCGTCGTTCGTTGTGTTCATTGGCGTCGGCGTTGTCAACGTTTTACACTCCGATCTCTTTAAGGAAAGGAAAGCGAGCGCGCTCGGCGAGGCCCGCCAGCTGTACGCAGTGACGTCACTTGCTCCTCGCGCATGCGCAGTATGGTCGTGCAAGAGCACGCGAAACGGCGAGACTGTGGGCAGTGTAGCTCACACAACAATATATGGCTACGTGCAGATGTTGCCTTCGCAATCCTCCAGGTTTGACCAGAGCTAAGCCACAGTCAGTTTTTCTCCAATATTTTTGCTGCCTCCGCAGAGACGCAATCGCAGTTGTAATTCTTAATTGCGCTTTTCGAAATGTCACTGCCGCGGTCGAGTTCGAACACGGGTACTCCGGCTCGGCAGGCGACCGCCTTAACCACTGAGCCAACTGACCTACCGCGGCCCGGGCTGCATGCAAGCATGACCTGTCTGTGAGGGAAAGGGAACTGAAGAAGACGACATTGCAAGAGAGGCACGTGCCAGTCTTCGTCGACACAACGCGCGAGAGGACATACTGCGCGTACCGGTCGGTCTTTCGTAGGAATTCTTGCCGTGGCTGTTCTGTTTAAGATCTTGTGCCCTCAAGTCGCCGTTGCTTTGAGAAAGAAAATCAGTGGTCTACCTCGACGACTAGGGGACAGTTCAAACCGGGCTTCCCTTGTCTCACATCTCGTCAGAGCACCGACCAGACACCGAACACGACTGCGGCCGCTGTTTGTGGGAGCAAGTGGTGCAGTGCATGAGACGTGCTGGATTTCTGACTACTACGTGCGTGTCTTTCGGCGTTTGAGAGCAGCGTTCACAGCTGGAGTCCCTGCCATCGGCCCTGCGAGGCCTAACTCCGTTTGTGCGCCGGCCAAGGTTACCGGAAGCGGCCGCAACTTCGGAAACGCCGTGTTCAACTGCAGCGCCTGGGTCCAGCCACGTATTACAGTCGGGAAGAAGACACTGTCGTTCAGGTGAGCGTCTTACTATTGAAACGGACATGCAGACGCCATGTGAGGTGCCCACGAGTCAGCTTTCTTTGGCATCCCTTCCAATTATGAGGGAGCTGTGGAATAGTGTAAGATGGTGTTATGAATATATTGATGGGCGTGGTCTAGCCTTCTGAAGCGAAGCAAAATCTTCCTTTACGGCGCCCGGACCATCTCAGTGGCCATTAAAACTCCCTTGGACGTCCCATAGACACCCAAAAACGTCCACAGTATGGCTAAGAGAGTTCCCGTGCCTACTGGAGAGTAAAGGCTATAGAGAATCAACGAGGTGGGTTTTTGACGATAACAGGGAACTACATGTGTCCCGGGTTTCACCCCTACCAGGGCGGCCGCATTTCGATGGAGGCGAAACGCGTAAGACGCCCGTATGCTTTGCGATGTCAGTGCATGAGTAGTCGGTGCCTGTTAAACATCCCCTGGTAGCCGGAATTATTCCGGAGACCTCCACGGCACCTTTTGTTGCGAAAGCAACACTACGCTAGACGCCGAGCCATTTCGCGGAGCTCTGGAAAGGCCAAGCTGCGTATGCGCGACGAGCAGGTGACGTCACACGGCGAACAGCTGGCACGAAAAGTTTGCCGCCGGAGCCGCCCCCGCGGCCGCGCGCTCTCCATCGCCTCGCCGACAGTCTCCCTCTTCCTCCCGCTCTCTCTCTGATGCGCAGTAGAGATTGCGCATCGCCATCTGCGCGGTTTGTGGTGTATATAAAATTGGCAGTGGCTTAGCTCTGCTCTGCCAGGATATAGGTAGCCTGAAGTGATGGGGAGGTGTCCACATCTCGGTGGACACCTGAGCCAGAGGGAAGGCGCAAAATTGCCTTCTTGGAACAGTGGATACCTCAACCATGCTTTAAGCTAAGTGGCGGTAGTGACAGGTGTGCGCCGCATGCGTTGGCATTGAAAACGTTGTCATACGGCGCGTTTCCAACAAGCGGGCAGGCATGAAGGAGGCGAATCTCCTTCATCTCTTTCAAGCGTTTGTAGTAAGTCGTATTGCTTACACTGCTCCATATTTACGTCTCACGCTCACGGAGAAGCATCGCCTGGATTGCCTTATCCGCAGCGGCGTCAAAACAGCCCTTGGTCTTTCTCTCTCTACTCCCAACGACAAGCTCCTCGCCCTTGGTGTCTCCAACACGGTTGACGAGCTCATTGAGGCGGCCCTCCTGGCCCAGCGCCAACGCCTCTCCCTAACTTCCGCAGGTCGCTCTATCCTCGAACGACTTCGAATCGCTCCCTTCCGTCCGCCATCCTCGGTGGTCAATCTCCCACCTGCCATCAGGGCCAACATCAAGGCTCTCCCTCTCCCCCGCAACATGCATCCAACTCATCATCAAGATCGCAGAGAAGCTCGGGCCGCGTCACTCCAGCAGCGATATGCTGGCCGACTTGACGTGCTTTACACAGACGCGGCAGACCATCCTACTCGGACTGCTGCAACAGCGGTTGCCACAGATGAGAACATGACTTCATGCCTCCTGCTCCGTACGCACTTCACATATGACTACAGCGGAGGAAGTAGCTATTGCTCTCGCGCTCTCCACTTCTAAAGCTAGAGTAGTCATAAGTGACTCACAGCACGTCATTCTTAATTTTACTCATGGCCGTATTTCAGTCGAAGCGTTTCGCGTACTCGTATCAAATCCTCCTAAACACCTGACCCTACTGATATGGGCTCCAGCCCACATGGGTCTGAAGGGTAATGAGGGAGCACATGAGCTAGCTCGAGGGCTCACTTTCCGAGCAGCTTATCACCTCGCCCTCAACATGCCCGCCTTGGTCAGGAAGGACACCATAATCACTTCACGCGATCTGCTCCAGCACTATCGTCTTTCTCGCCAACTCTATCCAGGTCCGCACCAAGAACTTACAAAAACAGAGGCCGTCACATGGCGCCAACTCCAGACGGACACTTTCCCCAATCCCAAAAGATTCCATAATATATTTCCTGAACGGTATATGCCGATGTGCAAACACTGCCATATCCCAGCAGACCTCCTTCATATGGTCTGGATTTGTCCACGACAACACATGCCAACACCCACACAACATACCTGGGAGGCTCGTCTACGCAGCTCTACCCTAGACGACCAACGAACGCTCATCGGTCTCGCTCTAGAGGCTGCCAGATTGCAAGGAGTCTTGGCCGACCCCTATATCTGGGCCTTCGGCCCCTTGACTGTTTTAATAAATGTTTACCAACCAAAAAAATTGTGCCATAAACGCGGCGCTGAAGCCTTAGGCTGCGGTGTTCCTTGTGTTCATTGGCGTTGGCGCTGACCACGTTTTACACTCCGAACATTTTAAGGAAAGGAAGTGCGCATAATGGCTCACTGGATCAGTGGACGCCTGAATCATGCCTTTACAGGTACGTGGGGTGATGAGGGAGAATGTGTGCTGCAGGCATTGATAAGGTTGCAGCAGAAACGGGGCGCTGAAGCCATAAGCCATCGGCGTTCATTGTGTGCATTGGTGTTGGCGTTGTCAAAGTTTTACACTCCAATCATTTTAAAAAAAGGAAGGCGAGCGCGCGCGGCGAGGCACATCAGCTGTGCGTAGTGAATTCACTTGGTCCTCGCGCATGCGCCGTATGGTCGTGCAAGAGCACGCGAAACGGCGAGAACTGGGCAATGTAGCTCACGCAACAATATAAGGCTACGCAGAAAGATGTTGCTATCGCGTCACTCCAGGTTTAACCAGATCTAAACCACAGCCAATTTTTTCTTCTTTTCTTCTTTCACTCCCTCCTTTAACCCTTCCCTCACGGCGCGGTTGGGGCGTCCACCGAGATATGTGAGACAGTTACTGCGTCATTTCCTGTCCTCAAAACCAATTTTCAATTTTTCGGAGTTGGGACCTGCGGGCATATTGATTGTATTTGCTCAATCTTACGATACTATATTCATTGTATTTTCAAGATCTTACAATAAGCGAGAAGTTTGTAATTTTTCCATACCGAAATACGCTTGTACAGAATTTCTGGATGTTCCCGGCCGCTGCGGTCGAATTTCTAGAGGACCGTGTACTGTGCGACGTCACTGCACGTTAACGAAAGCGAGGATCCTGCTACGCATAAAAAAAAAAAAAAACATCAGCCTGACCGCCGAGGCTGTGACCGACCAACGGCACTGTCCCCGGCCCGGTAGCCCAACACCCGGGCCCTCGGCTAAGGCTGAGGCCCATGGGGAAGCAAGCTGCCACCCTTTCGCTAAATAAAGTTGATTGACTGACTAACTGACCCCAGGTGGTCGAAATTTTCGGAGCCCTTCACTACGGCGTCTCTCATAGCCTGAGTCGCTTTGGGATGTTAAACCCCATAGAACAAACCAGAATTTCTGTGTAGAAGCGTCAGGAGCGGCGAAATGGAAAGGGTTTTAGACGAACCCGAAAATAGCGCGTCGGGTTGGCTGGGCAGGTTGAAAATTTCCGGTCGGGCTCGCGTTGTTGGTGATGATGAAAAACTTCTTTTGGTATAGGGAGGCATGATTAGACCTTCTCTTAAGGGGCCGGCTCTCACAAACATTAGGTGGAGTCCCTAGTACGCGACCCGAATTGCGTCGGCCGCCGCCCCGGTTCGCGCGACCAAGGCCCGTTGGGCCTGCAGGTCAGAGCAGCCGAGCAGGGTCGCCTCCCAGTCCTTCCGGGTTGTGTTGGGGTGAGGGGGGATAGCAGGGCTGGAGGGGCAGGCCCACACCATGTGGTAGATGTCCGAAGACTTCTCCGCACAGTGCGGACAGCTGCCAGAGAAAGAAGGGTCGAAGTGTTTCAGAGCTGCCGGGCACAGCAAAGTATTAGTAGCCGTGGCCTTGTGTTTGAGCGCTCGCCTCGGCTTCGGGAGGTCGGGGGTTCGATCCCTGCGGCCACCGGTCTACCCAGCCGGTCAAATAAATGGGGACAGGCGGTCCCCCGGCCATAGCGCTCGCCTTTCCAGGGGTGCACCGCATGGGAAAGGTAGCCTGTGCCTCGAAAGTCCCATCGAACGTGTGCAAAGAACGCCTGGGAAGTGGTGCAACCCACAGTGGGAACTCAACTCAGCTTGCTTCATGCAAACAGAAACTCGAGGAATCCGAATGCGTTCGCAGAGAAATAAAAAATAAATTCGGAGCAGAAGCCGCTCCTTCGCCTTTGAGAGACCTTTACACGTGCGGTGATAAAGACCGTGACCAGACTGGTACGGGCTCGCGTAAAGGACAGCTGGTCAGACTCAGTGAGCTTCAGGTCCAGTGAATTAATTGTGAATTGTGTGGTTTAACGGCCGAACCTGCAAGCGCGTTATGAGAAACGCCGGCTTCGGATTAATGTCGACCACCTGTGATTCTTCTGAGTGCAGTGACATCGCACGGTACTCGGGTGTTTTCGAGTTTCGCCTCCTGTGAAACACGGTTATCGGGGCGATCGCGAATGGCTTGGCTCGATAGGCACTACAAGAGCTGTTTGTCTCCTGTCGCCATATTTCTATCTGGATTGCTATGCGCACTTTGGAGAAACGCAGTCAATATGGCAGTGCGAATGTTTTGAACGTGTTTCCAGTGTGACACGGAAGTGTTCTAAAATGGCGAATGCTGAAGTCGCTACGCCAGCTGTTGGATGGGTCACGAAGCTCCAATGCGATGAGTTCTATATTCTAAGCGTCGGCTGTCTGGCCTGTTTTGCTCCGTTATGGTGTCCGGAACTAACCAGGTCCAAAGCAGACCACGGCGACAGCGTTTCGATGGAGGCGAAACGGAGAAGCGCCCTTGTGTTGTGCGATGTCAGTGCCTGTTGAAGATCTCAAGGTGGTCGCAATTTCTTTCTGAGCCCACCACTACGGCTCTTCTTTCTTGCGTTTCTCTTCACTACCACCTTCCTACCTTCATCCCTTCCCCTGCAGCGCGGTTGAGGTGTCCACCGAGATGTGAGACAATTACTGCGCCTTTCATTTCCTCAAAACCAATCTTCTGTGCTGTTCTTTTTCCCTCAGGAAATCGGCGGTCTATCGAATCGGCCAATTGCTCCTCCGGTCAGGCCGAGGCGGAGGCGGCGGGTAGTCGTTGCGCCACACACGGGCAACCACGGCTCTGTCTCGGTCAGCTCAGGTGGTGAGCGCCGCGACTCAGGCGAGTTCCTCGAAGCCGGGGCACGCAGAACTAGTCCCTGCCGCTCCAGTTATTTTCCGAGCCGACGTCAGAACGGAACACCGGCCGACGCCCCGTGCATGACACAACCAGTGTCACCACCTCCTTCCAAAGAAACCTCCTTCTGGGCAGGAAAGCTCGATAACGACGAGCAAGAGCCACAACTTTGACAAGAAGCCCACGTCGCCAGGTGAGTAAAGATCAAGTCATGGTCGTGATCGTAGGCCTGCCTCAGTGATCTGAAATTATCGCGGCGTTGTGCAGTTTGCGGCCACCGATCCCAGCAAAGATGCTATAGTAGGAAACGATTCAAGAACTAAGCGACAAGTGCGCATCGGAATGGGCCTTTCCAATCAGTGGCGTCGACTTTTTGTGGTGGTGTTGCGGTCCATCGCCTTGCATCTGCCAGCCAACTACGATGCCATGCTAGCAACTGGAGGGCAGTCAACTATGACGTCAGAGGTCTTTTATTGGAAGGTCACTTTTAATGTGCACTTGCGGCTTAATGTTTGAATTGTATCCGACTATAGATTCTAAACACTAAAACCTCTGCCACTATCGACAACGTTCCATGTCACATGACATCCACCGTGTCACTTTAGACATCATAGCGGCTACCTTTCCTGCGCATTATCCAGTCCTTCCCGACCATACTGCCCCTTTTCGGAGCAACTGCTCCTGGACTAATTTTCACGGAGGAAGATTGCAAAGGGCACTGGCATCACTGATGATCAGAACAGCCTAGTGTACGTATCGAGCTACAGCGTGGATGCTCCTCGCCGTTAAAAAACGTTGCGCAAGTCCTCTGCCAGTGAACTTCAGGGATGCGCTTTCGGTAATCTGTAATAAATCCTGCTTTCTTGCAATGCCACGGTACTGTCGCAAGGCGCTCGAGTAGGCGCACAAGTTATAGAAAAATTCTCCTTTCGTTTCGTTCTGAATGATTACTGCGCCACCACGGTTGATTTTGTCAATAAAGGAAGACTAAACATAACTGCGCTGCGGATGTCAAGCAATAAGATTCCGTGAAAGAGCTTTCAGAATATTTGTACTATGCCAGACTGGCTATGGCGGATACGGTTTCCACCTCTAGACCGCTAGTCGCGGAAGAAGCACCCATTGCCGCGATTGTCTGCTTTACTGACGCTGTTACTACAGTAAGCGACTCGAAGTTGGCGATCAGCAACTTCGCTAGGATAGGGTCTCCGGTCCCGCCGCGCAAATACAGAAATAAGAGAATCTAGTCTCTTGAGAGATATTGAACTCATATATAGACCCCACCTCACGCGGGGAATCCCGGAAATGAGGCTGCCCACCAACACGCTCGAGGAACCGGAACCTTTCGGTGAGCTACTCATATCATACCACGAACTCACTGCACATAACAAAGCGTTAGGAAGAACACTACCAGGGGCAAAAGACTGACCAGACAACAAGTGGAGACAACTACAGACGGGGACCCTCCCCAACCAAAACTACACATCTAATTCATAAACAGCGATATCAATCCCTCCTGCGGCTTTTACGGTGAGAAAGATAACTTCGACCATATGATCTGAACGTACAAAGACCGTAAGCCTCCCCGAGAACTCTTGCTTGATCGCTCTAAACAAACTTGAGTTACGCTTGGGATAAGCGCTACCCTCGTCCATAGCGGCAGTCATAGTCCGACCTGTTGGGTATGCAGACCGCCGCGGTGGCTCAGTGGTTATGGCGTTTGGCTGCTGACTCAGAAGATGCGGGTTCGATCCCGGCCGCGGCGGTGGCATTTCGACGGAGGCAAATTTCTAGAGCCCCGTGTACTGTGCGATGTCAGTGCACGTTAATTAAAGAACCCCAGGTGGTCGAAATTTCCAAAGCCCTTCACTACGGCGCCCCTCATATCCTCAGTCGCTTTGGGACGTTAAACCCCGTAGCCACTAACCATAACCCCAAGAGTTAGTTTACGTTTGGTTTATGGCGGTTTAACGTCTGAAAACGACTGAGGATATGAGGGACCCCGTAGTGAAGGGCTCCGGAAATTTCGACCACCTGGGGTTGTTTAACCTGTACTAATATCGCAGAGTACTCGGGGCTCCAGAATTTAGCCTCCATCAAAATTCGACCGCCGCGGCCGAAGCGGGATCCAGCCCGCGTCTTTCGGGTTTACAGCCAAGCACCATAACCACTGAACCACCGCGGTGGCTTGTTGGTTATTGGGTATGCAGAACTCGTATGGTCTCGTAACTTATCTCCATCCTGTTTCAAGCTCAACGTTAACAGTCCAGCGCCTTATTTCTATCCGCCGCCGCAGGCAGCGTAGGCTTCACTGCATAGCGAGGTCCATCGGCTGCTCCGGGCAGGCACGTCGAGACGGGGCGAGGCGGCGCGGCGCCATGCAAAGCTTCCGCGAGCTCACGGGCCTTGAGCCGCACGACGTGCTCACCCAGGAGGACCTGGTGCTCATCAAGACGCGCCAGTCGTGGACACTTATCGCGCCGCTGCCGGACGGCCGCACGCAGCACCCCAGCAGGCCCTTCCTGAGGCTTAGCCGCGATGCGCTGGTTGCCGCACATCAGGCGGGACACATCCGCGTCATCAACGTGGAGGTGAGTAGGCGCCATTCTGGCCGCTCTCCTTTCTCTCGGGTCAGTGCGTTCGGTTTCAGCGGAACGTGCGCGGGAAACCTCGCATGCTGGCAAAGATCGAGCAGTTTTCACTGGCATTTTTTGTCTCCCCCCACGACAAAAAAGATGAAAATGCTGGTTGCTTAAAACTGCCATGTACGAAATACTGTGTGAAAGCATGGTTTTTTGTAGATGGACACCATCGCCCTGCACAGGGTCGGTCAAAAGTTCCCAGGCCACAGCAGGGTCTGCTTTTGAGAAGTGTATAGTTAGGCGGTTAGGACACTTGCAAAGCGTAAAAATATCTGTAGACGGTAATAAAAAGTATCGTTCTAGCCCCTGACAACCTTGATAACTTTATTGGCATTTCAAGTGCCAGGATATACAGAAGAGCAGAGCCTGCGGCCTTTGAACTTTTGACCGAACCTGTACCTCAAAGCGCGACTGAGGAGGCCACTGACACATGGAGCCAGTTCTGGGCCTTTCCCTTTCGCAATATCAGCGGAGTCTAAACCTTCCGCTGGTTTTGAAAAAAAGGACAGGCGCATAACAGCTTCAGTTCGTCGGTGGACGCCACCGCCTACTCACAGCGCGATTGACGTGTCCACCGACCCAATAGCGTCGTCGGCCTGTTATGACATCGCAGCAAACCGTCTTTCATCTGCCTTGACCGCTAGCAGGCGCGCACTGGCACGTTCAATGCGGTTGACCACGATGTCATGATGATAGGCCGTCGCCACTGGTTGGAGAAGTTCCTTGAGGGGCACTTGCCATTCCTTTCTTGGGTTGCTTGGGTTGCATCGGATCAAAGGCGCGTTCTGGGCGAAGGATTTACGCATGGTTTCAGTTGTCTGGCATGAGCATTTGATTCAGTTTCATTACCCTATACTTAGTAAACAAGCAAGACCGCGCAGTGTCAGCCAATCCTGGGTAGTCCCAGGGTAGGAGTCGTTTGGAGTTTGCGTCATTCTGCTCCCGACTTTACACCCGCCCTCTTCCCCGCCAACGCTAAGCGGCTGGTGGTGTCGCTTGCGGTTCCTGCAGGTGGTGGTATTCGCGGGCTGTCCTCGGTTCGGCTGCTCGCAGCGTTTCCGCGAGGCCGCCGGAGCGCTCTGCGCCCGGGCCGACACCGTCGTGGTGGTGCACAACCTGAACGCGATGACGGACCTTCTCGCCCTCTTCCCCGGAGTGGGCACGCTCCACCTGGTGCACGACCTCGTGGCGCATGGCGCACGGAACGGGGAAGACCAGGAACCCGATGGGCGCGAAGACCATGCTGACGGCGACAAAAAGGAAGAAATGGTACGTGCCGGGATGCACCGTCCTTGGAGTTGTACCTCTAATCTTTCGTGCCCAATTCGAATGTCCTTCTTACCATGAATAGAAAAAAAATGGCAGGAGCTCAACGTGGCTTGAACCTAGTTATACGAGTGAAAGGTCTGTTAAGCATGGTCTCTACTGTCAAGGTAAAAGGTCATGGTCAGGTACCTAATGTTCATATATTGATATGATCACGTGGTCTTACTATCATAGCTTCGCCCGTACCACCACACAGTTAAGTTCCGCTTCACCTTGTGAGATACTGAAGGTGAGTGCCCGTGTGGTGTACACTGTCCCAGATTAAATGTCAGGGTGAAGGGTCAAGGACAAAGGTTCAGGTCTGGTACCCAATGGTCATAGTCATATGATCACGTGGTCATACTATGATTGCTTGGGCCACACCACCAAACAGTAAAGTTCGGTTTCACCTTGTGAGACATTGAAGCTCATTGTCTCAACCGCATCAAAATCCGAAGTTGTACCCCGAGGAGTATAGCTCTTCCTATAAAGATCCGGTCCTTTCGCGCTCGTCCAAGCAAGAGGCGAGTGCGATATCACTATCTCCTTTCGAGTCTCCACCAAGAGGAATGAGAGCGCCATTCCAGAGGGCCGCCCAGGGTCAGGCCAACGCCACCTTGACACTGGCGCTGCACGAGGCCTTGTCGATTTCGCTGTAGTGACGTCACGTCTCGGGAAACGAGGACGTGGAGAGGCCGCCCTAACCTCGGTGGCTTTATGCAGGCCCATATGGGTCACAGAAGTAGGGCATGTTCTGGAGTACCTACACCTACTCCGCATACCTATTTGAATTGTCATTGGCCAAAAAGTTGAACGTGGGAATCTTCGATTAGGGCACACTGCGCCTACGCCTTCTATTGATACCAGCCAACATGTAGGACGACTGTTACCGATGCCAAACAGTATAAAGGTTACGACAGTCAGCCCATGACTACTTTTGGGGTTTGAGAATTCTAATGTGTCACCAGCGGGTCTCTTCTTGGAGTGTAACAAAACCAATAGCTTCACCTTAGTGTTCGTACACTATGGTTCCCCTTCTTGACACCTATAATTCCTTCCTGGGTCTTGATGCCAGGCGAGCTAAACCCCGATGCCGAAGTGTGCCGATGGCTGTACTCGTCCCCACAACGGCTTGCTATCTGAGTGTGGTCTAGGAATTACAAAGGGACAGCTTCCACACATCTGTGGCCCTCACGCCTTCGGGAGTCAACGACATTTTTCAGGAAGCCCTCGCCTCTTGCTTGTCGCTTCTACTCTGTAGCTAGAAGTGAGATGGATGATAAGATTACATGCCGATGTGCAGAATGACCATGCAGTAGTGCTAGCTGTTAGCGATTGTGCTTGCTTTTCAGGGTTCCCTGCCCCCCTCCCTTATGCTCTGCTCCAGTCGCCGCTATCGCTTCGTGACGCAAACGCATTTACAGGTTAAGCCGTCCAGATATATCCCATTCTCCTTCCCTGTCCGCGCTGCTTGCGCCGTGGCAGGCTCCTTCGCCTGAGCGCGCTCACCCGGCTCTGCGTTCCTTGTACGGTGACTGCTGCGCCCTGGGTCTGAACCACCTGTTCGTGGACACCGAGGCGGCCGCCAGCCTGCTTGCAGACTGCGCCCAGGTACGTAAACCCGCAGGCGTGTACCAAGTCTCAGGCCTGTGTTCGAACCTGAGCAGCAGAGATAATTGGCCCAGTATCAGTAATGGATGGTTTTACTCTGGACCGGCCTGCGCCAGTATATTTTGAATACTGGGCCGATGAGCTGTGTTGCTGGGGAAGGCTAATAAGAACGAAGGAAGGGCAGTACGAGTGCCTCTTAGAAAGAAAAGGCGTCTTCATTCCCTCTGTGACGTCACGCACCTTGCCCAGTTCACCATATCATGGTATATGAAATTGGAACATAACAAGCGACTCCTGCTCAGATAAGAAGCAACGGCCTCCAAGATCTTGAGCCTTGTGTTCTTAATCCATGCCATGGTATTGCTAACAGGGTAAGGTGCGTGACGTCACAGGAGGAGTGCAGAGGCCTTTCTTGTCTAGCAGGACACGGATGAAGCATAATCTTCTGTTTGCCCCTATCACTTGTATACGTCCGTCTTTGAACACAGAAGAGATGCGAAAAAGGGGATTGGCTGGTAGATATTAATCCGATAGCATAAGAAGTCCCATGGTGCCAAAATGCGTAGCTCATAAAATTCGCCCATTGGCTGGGGGAAGTGACGTCATTAGATCAAAAGTGACGTTAGTTCTGGCAAGGGCATCGGCAGCTGCTAATGCCACCACGTCGTTAACACAATAGAATTAATTTTCCTTGAGAATTTATCAGGCAGCTATCGCTGGGTTCATGGGAGTCGAACGAAATATTCGTGAATTCTTTAAGGTTTCTGTTCCATTGGCTTGCTCCTCAAACGTGTCGCGGTGTCTTATTTGCTGTAAGGTCGGAAATGAGCTAAAATGCTTTCCCTCTTCTGTGTATTGCGTCACTGTTGTTGCCCTGTCAAACTGACGCTCTCATTAAACCATTCACTCTTGAGCTTCTTCACCACTATATCTTCCTCCGCATCGTCTTGGAACCTCTATGTACAGTCCTTTTGGCCTCTTCCCATCCACTTCAAATTTCATCACCTTCCTTGCAATGTATTCACCGCCGCTCATTACTTGCCAATGGTATCACAGCCGTCCTTCTTGAATTTTTCATTCGGTATATTGCAGCGAATGTTTTCACTATTTGTTTGTTCATTCTTCAAAGCAATCGGCAGGCCACTTTATCGCTTTGTTTGTGATGCAGGACGCGCCTAGATTTATCTCGATTGATCGCATCCAGGCGGAGCCGACTCTACGTTGTTCCGGACTGTTCTGGTAACTTTCCAACCTTTATCTCGAAAGTTTGCTATCGGCTTTAAAAAGATCACGGCCGAGAGCGGCGGGCATTCTGTTCGACGAACACCGAGCAGGCTTGTTGCTATGCCAGCGCCCAGTGATCCAGTTCGTTTCGGGCGCAAGTCAGACCAAATAAAGAGTTTCGTTTAGGTGCCATTCTCGCTGTTTTCCTGTTCGCCAGACTGCAGTCACCACTACGTGACGGTATGGTATGTGCCTGTTCCGTACTCTTGTCTTCTCTTTTCACTCCACATATCAGATCTTAGCATGCTCATTCCTGCAAATTACAGCATGTACGCTGACCTTTGGGGGTAACTCTTCGGCAATGTTATCGGAAACGTGGAACACACCGCGTATGCGGTAGAGTTCTCGTGGTTAAGCCTAGTGTCCAGTACGACATTTCTCCCCAAGATCTACACGGAGTGTTGGCAGACCGTCCATATATGACATTGAAGCAGGTCTGCTTTCGCAGATCAGCTGGCTTACTAAGCTGCTTCGCTTAACATTCCACCGGCAGCTTATTCAGCACATGAAAGTCTAATTGCTTGATTACCGAGTTCTGCCCGGGGACGGCTCGCACCTAAGCTCCAAGTCTTAATTTTTCGGTAAGAATATTTGTCTCTTTCCAAGAGAAGTGAAAGGAATGCAGCTGTAGAAGCCTGAACGAGCGATAAAAGGCTAGAAGGGGACGTGCTCGACTGTCAGCGAGAGAGCAGTCTTAGACCACTAATTCCTGCGGTCTTGAAGGATAGGGTTTGGTTTCGGTAGTATATATATTTTTGCCTCCTTCTATACACCAACTTCGAAAGTTCGTACAGCACCGACAAAGCCTCCCCGCTGCGTAGGTCCTGCGATACGATCCTTGTCATAACTACGCCCGCCACTGTGCACAGGGTGCGAGCTCGGAAACGTGGCGTTCAGACGACAAAGGCCGCTCTCGCTTTCTTGCACTGAGCAGTGCAGAGAGCAGTGTAGCAGGTCCAGCGTGGGCTATGGGGATCACTACGGTCAGGAGTTCCACGGCAGGCAGTTTTTAGACAAGGAATGGTACATGGAGACTATACTTGCGCATCTAAGGCACAAGATAAGTTTATCACAAGGCACGAGGCGGAATTAATTCTGCTTTGTACGTGTGTAAAACACATTTTGTTGCTTTCTTTGTGGGGTGTGCTGCGCAGCTGACCGAACTGGAGACGAACCTGGAGAAGATGGTAGACATGTCACCCTCCCCGGAAGCCTCTGGCTCGAAGCAGGGCCTTGGAGACGGTGGCTCGCAGCGCCAGTGGAGCAGCCTGGTCCTAGGCTCCAGTCTGCATTCAAGACAGGCGAGTACTCGTAGAAGTGGCGCCAAGGCCTACGTCCTCGATCCCTTAGACTCTGTTTGTAGCGTTGGGTATTAAGGCGAAAGCCTTTAATGACACATACTGCCGTCCGTCCGTTAACAAGACGTGTCACACGCGTTTAACTCAGCCGCTTAAGCTTCGCGTTTAGGAGTGGAACGCGACAGCGTGTTGCAGCAGTGCCGGAGAGTCCACGGAGCGCCATCGCCCGTTCGCAGGACGCCTTGCACCTTTGAACGCAACTCATTTCTCAGGAAAGGAAATGGCGCAGTAATTGTCTTATATCTAGGTGGACAGTGGAACCACGCCGTAAGGTAAGGGACGAAAGTGGTAGTGGAAGGAAGACAGAACGAGGCGTCATACTGATTTAAATGAACATTCGATTTGAGGAAAGGAAATGACGCAGTAACTGTGTCAGATATATCGGTGGACACCCGAAGCCCCCGATTTTAGGTCACTGGTTCGAATTACTGCCGCAAGCTAGGCTCTAACTAAACTAGTAAGTTAATGCTGAACAAAAAGCTGAATTGTATGGCACCATTCGGAACATTCTGCAGCAAGCGGTTGGCCTGATAAGAATTTTTCCGTCGCACGCTGCCAACTACTACTACGACGCCGACGGCTTTTCCACCGAACGAGCTTCGTAAAAAGTTTCTTTTTTTGTACCTATGCAGTGGAATCTGCGTATGCGACCAGCTTCTGTGGTCGTCTCGCGAGCCCGTGAGGTCGGTACTTTTGTGGAAGCCACGGCTTCGTGCCTGTACCTTCTGCGTAGCAGTCGCAGAAAGTTGACCCCCGAGTACCGGTGGATGCAGTGAACAAACGTGAGGTAATGTCGTGTTTGGCATCAAGAAGGAATTAAGGAGTTGCGCCGTGCATGTAATGCGAAGGCAAGATATCCGGTGGTCGTTAAGGGTAATGGAGTGGATTCCGAAAAGAAGGTAAGGTCAAGGTGTGGCTGAGAGTTAAGTGGCCAGATTAGATTAGGAAGTTTGCAGAGCGCAGGGCTGGCGCCGGGCAGGGATAATTAGAGAGTTATGGGTGCGGCCTGTGTGTCGCAGTGGACGTATTTAGGATGCTCCTGCGCACTTGGGGGCTTACGTTGTGTGCAACCCACGTTTTTCACAAGGCCACTCTGCGCATGCGCTCCTCTTCTCCTCCAGCTCCGCCGGTTGGAAATGAAACCACCTGCCCCTACTGCGCATGCGCAGTTCCTATTAGTGACAGGCGCATGCGACAGATGATGGCAGCTGCCAAGCACACGCATTTGCCACGTCGCAGGCGCTGCGTCTTCCACGGGAGTTCGTTTTGAATCAGTAGCAGACGAATATTCGCCACTACCCAGAGGGTGCCAGATCTTGCGGAAAAGACGGATTGCTGATAAGTAATAATGGTGTTCAAGACGAGGTCTTTATCTGCCCCTCCTGTGTGCGCAGACTTACGCGTCGTCGGACATGGTCAAGCTGGCGGCCAAACGCCATCCAGGGCTGCGTCACCTGCAGGTTCGCGTGGCCACCAAGGATGCCGTGTCCAGCGTCAGAGAGTTCAAGGTGCGTTTGGCAACTGATGGCCCGCGTGCAGGGCTGCAACTCTGCGCTGTTCTCGCTTCTCTTGCGTTCATCTTTGTTATCAAACAGCCTTTAGTTTCGCTCACGCCGTTTACCGCTGTGGCTGCACTGCCGTCAAACTGGTGCACAGGTGAGACCCGTAGCGTCAGGGACGGAATCTTCGGAAGCGTTGTTTAACCCAAATGTGTCAGAACGTGTTAGTGCGAGGCACGAAGGTTTGGAAAATATTGGAGGAGACGCTTAAGCTCCGCATTAACGGTATGACGCGATTGCGTAATGGGTTTCTTGCCAGATGTGCAGAAGGTTATTCTCTGCTTTATATACATAGAACCCTGGGGAGTATACCATTCCAGGCGTCATGGAGGAAGGAAAGAACTCAGGAGAGATGGTTACGTCACATTTTTTGGATACAATGCAGCAGACGACGCCGCTCCGCCCAGCGTTACTATTGGCTGCGCCGTCAGCCAGACTCCCAGCAGTCCTTGCGAAAGTGCGTCACTTCCGGCCCATTTTTTGGCGTGCATCTCAGATAGCGAGGGTTTCTCCTGAATTCTCCTTCCTCCATACCTGCCGCAGTGGTGCAGGAGGGGAGGGGAAACATTTGTTCGCGCCTCTGTGCACAGAGGGCGTCACTCTCCTTAGCGTCTAGTCCTCTCCGTGCTACGTTAATGACGTCATAGAGTTGGAAAACGTGCTCTCGACAGCTGTCGCTCTTCTCCCTCTCACCGGTACCGATAGGAACTGCGCTCCTTGTCGGTGCTGTTCTCCACGGCCGAGAGTCCCAGGCCCTGCCCGTACAGCGCCGTGGCCTCCGCCCTGTCCGCGCTGCCCCTCGAGCGACTCGTCCTGCGCCGTTTCTCGGGTGTCAGCCTGACGGGGCTGGCGGAGAGCTGCGCCCAGCTGCGGCGGCTGCAGCTGACGGACTGCGAGTTGTGCGACCTGGGCTTGGCCGACCAGGCGCTGCCGCACGTGGACGAGCTCGAGGTGAGGGACTGCGCCCGTACAGTACGCGGGCTTTCAATCTGCGGACGTGCATACCTGTCGAACGCTGTGCCGCACATGATCCCTACAGTAACGGAACAAAAAAATGACGGCAGGTTTAGCGTGGTTACACAAAATGCGAATTATGTGCGTCATAGCACTTCGATTTTCACTTCGGCTTCGTTTCAAGGTTCGAAGTCGAGCAGGCTTAATACAGCGATCGGCGGAATCGGTAAGTGCAGGCTTTAATGCTACCGTGCTAAAACTAGAGGGGACATGACGCGATAGAGTAGATGGGTTAATGCCCGTATATGCGACGTTGATCATTCTCTATATTGCATTCCTAGATCATTGGGACTCCTGGCGCAGTGGTGCAGCGGTTAAGCGATGCGCCAGTGCTGCGGTGGCAAGTGATGCGATCGGTGGGGCTCGGGATGTTCAGCTTGCTCTTCCCGAGCTACCTCTCGTGACCGATCATTAATTGAATTGCCACCTGCGACGGCGTGACGTCATCACAAAGGCAGGTTGTGATCACGTCACAGGGTCACGTGACCTAGGTAGCCCACTTACCGCATAGGGGCCACCTAGGAGGCAGGTGGGCCACTTAGGCCAGGCTGCCCACAACCCGGTGGGCGCACAGGGGGACCGTACATACGACGACTAAGCGGCTGAGTGGACGCTCTAATGCTAACGCAGTGAAAAAATTCCGGATTACCACAATCTTTTCCCGCAAAGCGCTTTGTTGGCTAGCTTCATGGCTACTGCCACCTGTGGCTGCCAGTACATTTAGCGCTACTTGTGTGCAGCCTGTTACGACCCAACTTGAGACCCGCGATGATAACGGTGGGGATTCAACAGCGGAAATTTCGAAAGGTCGTTTGACCCCAAGATGACCCCACCAAAAGGGATGACTAGCTGGAAAGTAGTCGATGGAGCTCTTCCCACGCTCGGCTCGGTGCGAACGACTTTTCCTTCTAGAAGCGACCGACGATGAACCGACGACAAAGGAAGAAAGGAGTCACGTCGTCTTAGAGGACCCGGAACGAATCGGAGGAAGCCGGCGCAGATGCGGCCGCGGCGCGAGCACGTCTACGCCACTCCTGGGTTCGATAGACACGTGCTGCTAGCAGTAGTGTTGCACCGCAGTGCGAAAGAGCTGCAGACTTATGTTTCCTCCTCGCCAATTCCCACGCGTGGACTCCGCAACAGGTGCCTCCGTGTGCTGTGCTGTGCCGATCTGTGCGTCGTGGCGAATTGGCGACCGCCTGAAGAAGGGGTGGAGCCTGACGGTATTAAACCGACACTCTATGTGCGAACGAAGTCTCTGGGCCCTGGGTAAAAGGCTCATCCAGTCGCTCGGCGTCATGAACTCTTAATTTTTGTTTCTTTGCTCTTTTCTTCATTATGTAAATAAGTGTCTTAATAAGTGCCATTAAACCTGCTTGTTTCCGTATCCCGAACCTTCGAAGCTTCAGACCGTTTCAAATCCCGGGCGAGCCGTAACAACTGGTCACGCTACCTGACTTATAACAAGCCTGATAACTGTAGCCTAAATCCAGGGCAGCTCTGGAGCGGAAAACGTGGACAGGTGGTCATTAAAATCAGTTTATAGATTCCAGTTTTGTGTCTTTCAAAAAAGAGACTCGCTCAATACCCAAGTCTTGTGTTGCCAAAGCCGGATATGTATAGCCTTATACAGCGCGACGAAGGGAGTCGAAATGGAGTCACTTGAAAATATGTTCGAATACATCGAGGGTCCTTCTTGTACTGCTAACATTGGGCGGAAGCGGCTCTATGAATCTTACAAGGTTAGTGGCACGCGAAGAGACTGGCGGTGCTGTGAAAAATTTCTTTTCCGCTGGGTGCGATCACTTATGCGCGGCGAAGGCACGCCACCCATTGAGAACATAAATTGGCTATTGCATACCCAACAATTTTGGATAAAAGCAGTCTTGAACGGGAACAAATTTTTGAACGCAATTTTTTAGTATATTGTAAGGTTTCACTCTACCAATCACTATATCTGGATATCTTCCATCGGTATGCTTGTATTTTGTTTTGCAATTAACATCTCTGGTATCGTGAAAAGCTTCCCCATTGGTTTTCTGTGGCAGTATTAACTATTATAAGCGAACATTCACCCTTTCCTGCTGCTAACAGAGTTTACTTCAGCATATACAGGCAACACCGATATTAAAGGGAAAATAGTATTCGCATTCACCCAAATAGTACTTCGAAATATGCGGAAAGGAAGAGATAATATAGGTAGGACGCAAGGTGACGTCTCCGACTTAGTCACAAACCTCTCCTCAAAATCGCTGTCTCCAGACGAAACGTCAGCCTTGGCCGAAGGCATCGGGATTGGCACCATGTCGACGAGACAACCCGTCGCGCAAATAGTGGCAGTCGTGGAAGAGGTGGTGGTGAAAACTTTTATATTGTAAAAAAAGAGTTTGGGAGCCACAGAGTGGCCCCGCTACATGGTCGGCGTCCCTAGTCCGGGACACCGCACGACGAGGCCCCGTCTCTCGCCCGTTTCACCAGAGCCCTTTGGGACTCAAGCGAGGAGCAGTTGAGGAGGGCAGTCTCCCATGCCTCTCTGGAAGGGGTAGGGGAAGGGGGGAGGTGGGGATTTTGAGTACATGCCCACACCATGTGGAAGATATCACAGGTCTCCCCACAGTGTGGGCATCGCCCATCCGTGTTAGGATCGTAATGTTTTATTATTGCAGGACAGAGTAGAGTACCTGTCTGCAGGCGCCTTAAAGTTCGCTCCTCCGTCTTACTCAGCCCTTTTTCAGGGGCCGGGAAAAGGCGGTGGTTGTCGCTATAATGTGTTAATATTTCCCTGAATCGCAGCAGCGGCTGGTTAGTCTCCGAGCCAGAAGAGCTGGGATGAGGAGCCCGGTGAGTAAGCGCTCGGGCAGCCGCGTCAGCGGCCTCATTACCTCGTAAGCCCTGGTGGCCAGGAGCCCAAATGATTCGTTTGGGTGTTGGATCAGTGGCAGTCCGTCGTAGAATACAAGCAGCTAAGGGGGAGATCTCCCCTGCCAAGTAATGTTCACATGCTTTTCGGGAGTCCGTGATGATTATTCTCGAATTGGCGTGGGCGGCAGCAAGCGCTATCGCTACTTCCTCGGCCCGCATTGAATTCGGGGCTCGAAAGGAGAGTCCATCAACGTGCATTTCCTGGTGAACGACAGCGGCCGAGTAAAATCCCGTGGGCGATGGCCCTGCTACGTCTACATAATATACACCGGGTCGGGAGCCGTGTTGTCTCTCAAGAGCCCGAGCCCGCGCTTGTCGTCTGTTTTCATGCATGTCGGTGTCCATGTTACGGGGGAGCGGGGAGACCCAGAGCATATGGCGCCATAGTACTGGGACCGCTCCGCCTCCTCTGGAGTGCAGTCGTGTTGGATGTGTAAGCGGTTTAGCAGGCGGCGCCCAGGAGCCGTCTGCGTGAGCCGCGTGTATTGGTTCACGAGGTGGGCCTCCCGCAGCTCCTGGTAGGAGTTTAGCACCCCCAATGCCTTGAGTTTGGCATTAGAGGTAGCCACCGGGAGATCCAGGGCTCGCTTAGTTGCCTTGCGGATGATGGCGTCTATTCGCGCCTCGTCTTGCTTAGTAGTGCGGAGATATGGCACGGCGTAGAGGATCCGGCTAGTCACGAAGGCATAGACGAGCCGAAGCGCGTCCCTGCCCCGCAGACCACCCCGCTTGTTGGAAACGCGGCGGATCATGCGCCCTACCTGTTCGCCTACTCTCTTGAGTTTCGCAATAGTGGAGTCCGGTCTGAGTCTCTGGTGAATGAAAAGGCCCAGGATACGGAGCTCCTCCACCTCTCTAATAGGACCTCCTGACAGAGAGATGTGTATTGCTGTCCTATCCTTTGGGTTCGCTCTGACATGCAGAAGCTCTGATTTCGCTGGAGCACTTTGGAGCCCACAGTCATTAGCATACGCATCGACTATGGAAGCAGCCTGCTGAAGGCGGTCCTCCATGTCTCCAAGGCTCCCCTGAGTGGTCCAAATTGTAATATCATCTGCATATAACGCGTGTTGAATGCCTTCCACCCGGGCCAATTGGCTTGGGAGGCGCATCATAGCAATGTTGAACAGGAGCGGTGATAACACTGCTCCCTGAGGGGTACCCCGTGTTCCCATCATGTAAGGGCCGTATTCCTCGCCCTCAATCCGAAGAAAGGCCTGGCGATTTGACAAGAAATCTCTTACATACGCGTAGGTCCTAGCCCCACAATCGGTAGAACTCAAGTTGGCCAGGATGCTTCCGTGTTTCACATTGTCGAAAGCCCCTTTCAGATCAAGGGCGAGGATGGCTTTGTCATTGTGTTGCATAGTTGTGGGTCGTATTACATCCCTGTGCAGCTGGAGAAGGACATCCTGTGCAGACATGTGAGGGCGAAACCCGAACATGGTGACTGCAAAGAAGCCCTTACTCTCCAGGTATGGAGAGAGGCGATCCCGTACCATCGTCTCCATAAGCTTGCCCGCACATGAGGTCAGTGATATGGGCCTCAGGTTGTCCGTATTCACGGCCTTACCTGTTTTAGGGGTGGAAGAGGAGACCAAAGATATCGAACCCATCGCCCGCGAAGTTAGGCCCAAGGTCATAGGTTGTTTTCAAGCTACCGAACCGCGAACCTCATAACCTATCCAAAGATTGTCTAAAAAACGTTTGTTGCTCCAAAGCGAGGCGATTGTCGATTATCTTCATGACTGGCACAGTCAGCGCTCTGGCAACTCTGGGAGGACAAAGACATCGTCGTGCTTCCGGCATACAAAGGAAACTCGACGGCCCTTCTCGACCGGGAGGATTACAAACGAAAGATGGAAAACAACCCGTGACGACCCAGCTTGCGAAAAACTGCAACAGGATCGAGCTTCTCAACTTCGTACTAAAACGAACATACTTGCTGCGGAAACGGTACCCGGAATCAAAAAGCCTCTATTTACGCCTAATCTCCACTAATGGCTCTGAAGTGAATTTTTACGGACTTACGAGAGCCCACAAACCTTGGTGTCCCATCCAATCCCGTGTCGACTTCACCACCTCGACGCTTTTTGCGCTGTCGAATATGTCTACCGAATCCTCTCTCCCCACCATGACACTGCCCTGGTCGGGGCCAATTGTATAACTGCGGCCAATTGTATAAGAACGGAAGCTTCTTCAGTCCGTTCTACAACAGTAACAAAAAATAGATGGTCAGTTTGCGTAGTTAGGCCAATTGAGAGTTAGGTGCGCTGACAGTACAGTTTTCACTACGATTCCGGTGTTCAAATCCAGTGCTCACGAATGGCAGTTGTTCGGACAGCGATAATAGGTTGATGCCTATCCGTATATGCGGAATTGGTCATTCTGTGCATTGGATTTATAGATCGCCGGGAGTCTTCCTACCATTACTGGCGCAGTGGTGCAGCGGTATAGCGGTGCGCCACTGCACAACAGGTGCTGCCATCTGTGGGACCTGGGTTGCAAGGGCTGGCGGCCACCGGAACCACCTGGCCGGCAATCACGGCGGCAGGTTTAGCGCGGATCACGGAGGCCAGATGCTTCCCGTAGCTTCGCGTTCAGCTGGGGCTCGTTGCTATGCACGAGATAGAAAACAACGACCTGGAGTTATTGAGGGCTGCCACAGATTGCAGAACAAACAGCTGAACGCTCTTGCGCAACCGTATACATCGGCGACGACAACGCCAGCGTGTGCTTCGGTGAACCGTGTGTGAGCTTCGAGAATTACTCAAAAGCATGCGATGCGCAGTTGCCATCTAACGTCTTTCAGTCGACACCACATAGCAGGGAAAAACCGCCGTGTGTTTGTTTACTACGCGCTATGTATGTCTGCTATGTCCGCGGACGATCGACCCTGAACGATTGACTCTGCTGTGGTCGTTGGGATTTCTACTTTTGTGAACTTCTTCCTGTGGACAGCAATCAGAAAAGAATCGGGATACGTTCCGTTAAGGTGTAGTCCGTCGCCCGCCGGCTTTTTCTTCCGGCAAGGAATGCACACATAATCTCGACAGAAGCACATATCAGCTTGTTGAATGTTCTTCTAGAACAAGCGGGTGTACTGCACAGATTTAGCTGCTTATCGTACCTGTAATAATACACCTTTACCGCAGCGAACTTGCACTGGAATGATAGGCGCTAAATCTCGGGCCCTCCACAAACAGTATAGCGAGGACCCTGAGGTGGTCTATGTGGACGCAGCGGAATATACGACAGGCTCCCGTATGGCCCTGGCGGTAGCCGACAATAATACAAACCTCCAGCTCAATCATTACCAATTCGACCACAGAGGCAGAAGAGGCAGCCATCGCGCTTGCTCTCATTTCTACATCTGCCACAAATATTATCTCCGATTCCAAATCTGCAATTTTAAATTATGCCAAGGGCTACATATCCAGCACCGCTGCTCGTTTACTACGTTTCTGGCATCCCCGGCGCCTCATCACCCTCGTCTGGACGCCAGCACATGCTGGCCTCCCTGGGAACCAGGAGGCTCATTCCCTAGCCCGAGGTCTCACATTCCGGGCAGGAGTCGAGCCCCCTCTACGCGACTCGGAGCGCCTACTCTCCTTCCGTGATATTCTCTCGTAATACCGAGACAAACGAAGGGAATACGCACCCTCAGCTCCATCCTTCACCATAGCGCAGGCTGCACATTGGCGACAACTACAAACCCGAACTGCTCCATACCCAATACTGCCGCATGCCCGATACTCCGGCCAATTCCCGTCATCATGCAAACTTTGCGGCAAACCAGCTGACTTCTTACACACCCTCCTCACATGCCCCACCTTCCCTCATCCCCCATCACCAACCGCGGCGGAGTCTTACTGGGAGTCTCTTCTGACCAGCTCGTCCGCTCAAGACCAGCGCCTGATCATCTCCAGCGCTCACCGAAGGATTGCGCTCCAGGGGCTATCCTTCGCGTTGTAAGGGTGCCTCCTCCTCACATTGAGGAGGCATCCAAGTGCCATGTAGGGGGCTTCGCCCTCATGATTTACATCATTGGCAATAAAAGTTACCACCACCACCACCACCTACTCGGAGCTGGAATCTGCAGCCGCTCGCGTGAAATGCCTCGAGCACCATCGCAATATTAGCTGGGCGCACGAAGTTCACACCCAAACCATTGTGTGAATCGAAACAGTGCGATCACGCACACGTAAGCAAAACAAATAAATAAACAACGCGAACTAAGGCAAAAGGCGCCGTCGCAGACGACACAGACGGTATGCACCACGGAAGAAGGAAAAGTGTTCCTCCGTGGTATGCACTGTGGTCTAGCGCCTGTGTGGCATTCGGTTTGCAGCCTTCGGGCTGCGGCCGTGTATCCATTTTTCAGCCAGCGTCCGTTCCGGCGGACGCGGTTGTTGCGACGCGCGTCTTTACTCTGCCTTTTACTCTGTCCTCTTATTTTTCAACTCTCTTCTATCTGCACGTGGCAGCGGTCGTGGCTCGGCTTGAGCCAGTCGGCAGGTCCGTGCACTTTCCTTTTCGTCCTTCTCTCAGTCGCAACCAACCAACCGCCTGCATCGCGCTAAACATCGCATGAAGAACCGCGGTCTTTCTAGTCCATATCAAAACGGCCGTGCACGCTTCCCGCTACCATACCTCCTCTCCGTCGTCTGCTAATTACCCTAGCAGTGATCTCAAGGATGCGAGAAACCGGCTGCGCTAATATGGGCTGAACCATGGAGGAAGGAAAGAATTTATGAGCCTCCGCTGCGTCAAATTTTTTAGAAGCCGGACAAGAGAGCTTCCCCCACTGGTTGGCCGCTGTTTCGGTGCGTTTGCGCATGCGCAACAAGCAGCGAAGCAGACGAGGCAGCGCCATCGGCCTAATGCTCCCAGTAGACCTTGAGGAAACACGCGTCTTGGGGAACTTTTATTGCGAAAGCAATACTGCTTGCACTTTCAGCCCGTCGCGTAGCGAGGCCGCAGCTACCAAGCGCGGCGTAACTCCTGCTCCTGCCACGCGCGGCGCGCTTAGCGGTCTGACGTCACAGCTGCAAGAGAGGGGCTCCAACTCGCGCCGTCGCGTAGCGAGGCCGCAGCTACCAAGTGCGGCCTAACTCCCGCTCCTACAGCGCGCGGCGCGCTTAGCCGTCGGTTCGGGTGTCCACCGAGATGACAGAGAATTACTGCGCCATTTTCTTTCCTCAAAAAGCGGTGCGTTCAAAGGGCGAGGCATGGCGCAGTAGTTCTCTGTCATCTCGGTGGACACCCGAACCACAGGAAGGGAGGAACGCCACCACCTGTTCCGCGCGATGCCTTGCGCTTTGAACGCAACGCTTTTTGAGGAAAGGAAATTCTCTGTCATTTCGGTGGACCCTCGAACCGCACCGTACAGGAAGGGAGGAAGTGGGAGTGAAAGAAGAGGGAAGCTTCTAGACAATCATCCGGTAGCGTCAGCCGCTCGTTTTGGCGACCGAGGCACGCATAAATCTCCCAGCACGTGGGGGCCATCGTGTGGTGAGTATAATGCCATGTAAAACAAATGGGCAAAACTTTCATAAATACAGAACTACAAAGACGCACCACCAGGCAAACCAGGCGCAGCCAGGGCTATTGCTTTCGCGGCAATTTCCTCACTGGCGTCCCAGAACCCTTCTCGCAGCACCGCCTCTCCTCCTCCGCTCTTTTCTCCCTTCTCCTCTTTTTTTCTTTCACGGCTGTTGCGCTCTTCGGTCTATTCCTCCGGCGAGTCTGCCTCCGCGCACCGCCGCCGCGAATCTGCGCGTCTTCTGAACCGCGGCCTGGTCAGCGCGCCTCTCAATGTGCTGACGCATGAACACGTAGGTGGTGGTGGGAACGTTTATTGCCAATGATGTAAATCGTAATGGGCGCCTGGTTTGCCGCAAAAGTTTGCATGATTACGAGAATTGGTCTGGGTATCGGGCATGCAGCAGTATGGTTTGTAGTTGTCGCCAATGTGCAGCCTACGCTATGGTGAGGGACGGAGCGGGGGGTGCGTATTCCCTTCTTTTGTCTCGGTAATACGAGATAATATCACGGAAGGAGACCAGGTAGTGCGCGGGCCGCGGGCGAACGGACCGTCGTGTGAATCGCCCTTTAACGCCATTTTAAGTACGTGCGCAGTCGCCTTCTTTGCGCGAGGAACCTGCCGGCCACACAAATGGCTCGAAGGGCAACGCGAAAATCGCGAGCCGGCCGCCCTAGAAGCTCGCCAGGAGCAGAACAGCTGTGAAAGACAATACGAGCAGAATCGCTTTATTAAGGCGAAAGCCTTTAATGCCTCATACTGTCGTGAGCAGGGAATGCACTACCTGGTCTCCTTCCGTGATATTCTCTCGTATTACCGAGACAAAAGAAGGGAATACGCACCCCCCGCTCCGTCCCTCACCGTAGCGCAGGCTGCACATTGGCGACAACTACAAACCCGGACTGCTTGCCCGATACCCAGACCAATGCTCGTAATCATGCAAACTTTTGCGGCAAACCAGGCGCCCCCTACGATTTACATCATTGGCAATAAACGTTTCCACCACCACCTACGTGTTCATGCGTCAGCACATTGAGAGGCGCGCTGACCAAGTCCAGAAGACGCGCAGATTCGCGGCGGCGGTGCGCGGAGGCAGACTCGCCGGAGGAATAGACCGAAGAGCGCAACAGCCGTGAAAGAAAAAAAGAGGAGAAGGGAGAAAAGAGCGGAGGAGGAGAGGCGGCGCTGCGAGGAGGGTTCTGGGACGCCAGTGAGGAAATTGCCGCTTTCGCAACTTACCGGGCTTAACTAAGCTAAGCCTCTGCCAATTTTTTTTCTTTTTTGTAATACAGTAGATAGCGGGGGCCCCTCCTGTCGGAACAAAGTGTAAATGAAAAACGCCTCGTTGAACGGTCGGTCAAGTCCAGCCTTGCACCAAGAAAGGATTTCAATTAAAAGATTTAAGATAGGCCACTCTGCCTTTATAAATTTGGGACGCATGCTTAGAACACGCGTTGATATCGCGCGGCTTTTAGTACCTTAGGGACCTCCTCACTGAAGCAATGCGCAGGGCTTCGATGAGTAGCTATGCCGGCCATTCGTTTCGAGCGTATGAACTCTCCTCAGCCACCGATATGCGTGCGGGGTGTTCGTGATCAGGAAGACGGCACCCCCAGAGCGAGGCGTGGGGACAATGCGCTGAGCTCTGCCATAGTTTCTATGGGCACATAATTTTTGGTAGTGGGGGACGGCTTCGTGCTGTCCCCCGGTGATTAAATCAAAAGTTAGTACAACTGAGCCCAATTTTGTCGCTAATCTGTGAGCGTTAGCGGTGGGGATACAGTAAGTTGTGGGCTCTGTTTTGTCTTTTAGTAGACGACTGGCCGGTTGAGGAGCATCGTACGGACTTGAGATCTCCAGTCGGCTTGCACGAAAATCAGGCTATGCACTCCCCGGTACCAGGTTCGCAGTTGAGATGCTAGTCTAGAAGTGAGTAAAGGAAAGGCGCATAACTGGCTCATTTTTATTACGAAAGCAATACTACTCGCACTTTCAAGCCTTCGCGTCACCCGGCCGCAGTTACGTTTGACCTTTAGCGGAGTGAATATGGGCGACCAACTCGCTCCTTCAGACGGCCCGGCTGCAGTTACGCCGCGCCGCGCACCTGTGGCGCTACTGCCGCTGTGACGTCAAACCAGCTGTAGATTGTTTTCTTTCAAACACTAAACAGAACAAAAACACTGCATCATCACTGAAAATATTAGATCTACATATCTACAAATGCATGCTCTACTTTCAACTGACGATTTATGACGCACATGTCTACATATAGACAGTTGCGCAAATCAGAGAAAATCGAAGAAAAATTCTCTCGGCTTAACCGCGCGTTTGTTCGGGCTCAAATTTCGCACAGAGGTTGCATTTAGTGGTCAGTTTTGTTTTATACTACATTTAGGTGGGGTACTTGCCTGATTCGAGCAGAATTATTTGGAAATCCCCATCGTCTGTGGCGACGGAGAACCAAAATCGAAAGACTTCGCAGCAATGGTACGCGTGGCGCCATCTCGCAGCCATCGGAGAAACGAGCTCTCCACTTAGCACAGCTGGGTTTCTCCGGTGGGTGCGAGATGGCGCTACGGGTACCATTGCTGCGATGTCTTTCAGTTTTGGATCGTCGTCGCCACATACGATGGGGATTTCCAAAAAATTCTGACTGAATCAGGCAAGTACCCCACCTAAATGTAGTATAAAACAAAACTGGCCACCAAATGCAACCTCTGTGCAAAATTTGAGCCCGAACAAACGCGCGGTTAAGCCGAGAGAATTTTTCTTCGATTTTCTCTGATTTGCGCAACTGTCTGTATATAGCATTCTTTCTCTGAGTCGCAACACCATCAAAAACAAAAATTCAGGGGCACTTTGACTGTCTAAATTGCGTAGAGGCGAAGGCGTTTTCCGCACCACTTTGGCTGCTTCTGTGGCACTGGTGGCGTCACATGTCATTGAGTACTAATTACTAAGTGATGACAAATCACTAATTATTGGTTAATTCCTGATTAATGCCTGAATACTAATTAACTGCTAATTATTGACGCTTAAGCTTCGCCTTTAGGAGTGGAACGCGACAGCGTGTTGCAGCGCTGCCACGGAACGCCACCACCCGTTCGGCGCGATGCCTTGCCCTTTGAACGCAACGCTTTTTGAGCACAGGAAATGGCGCAGTAATTCCCTGTCATCTCGGTGGACACCTGAACCGCACCGTAGATGAAGGGAGGAAGTGGGAGTGAAAGAAGAAAGACAAAGATGGCCCGTAATGAAGAAACTGAAAATTGTATTTGAGAGAAGGAAATTACGCGGTAACTGTCTCGCATATCTCGGTGGACACCCGTCAAAATTCAGGGGGCACTTTTTTGGCCTAAAGTGTGGTCACTGATGTGTGGTTAAGATGTTAAGCTTCGCCTCTAGAGTGGAACGCGACAGCGTCTTGCAACGCTGCCAGGGAGTCCATAGAACGCCATTGCCCATTCGGTTCTGCGCCTCGCTCGTCGGTAAATTGATTTTTGAGGAAAGGAAGCGTATCTGTCTCTCATATCTCGGTGGACATCTAAACCTCGCCTGAAGGGAAGGGAGGAGGATGGGAGTGAGCGAAGACACCGTATTCACTAGACCCGTTTTTGCTCATCCAAACCATCGAGCTGGCATGGCGGACTGGATAGCATGCTTCTCTCGCACGCCGAAGACCGGTGTTCGATTCCCAAGCTGGACCGATTTCCTACTCGGTTTTACTTATTATTATGCTAATTGGGTAATTAAGCAATTAACTAAGCTCGGTCCCACTTACTTGGAGCATCACTATACGATCCCTTCAATTGGTTGCATGGTTACTAGCCAAAGTACAATTGGCCCCGTTTGAAATTCGCCCACTGTGACGTCACGACCGTTACGACCAATTGAAAAGCGTGGCATTTCTGTCGACAACTGCTGCTTACAACGATGCGACATCAAAGGCTTCCGCCTTAGAAGACGAGATGGGCGTACGCTGCAGATACGCAGTTTCAGGTCAACCGATTTTCTTCAAGATGAAACCCCTCTCTCGCTTAGAGACTCGCACGAGTCTCGGAGCAAGCTTCAGCGACGTGTTATCAAAACAGAAAAAAAGTAGTGTTACTATGCGAAAATAAAAAAGTGCGTCAACCAACATACCTTCACGATTTGTCCTACGGAAACCCAGGAATGAAAGCAGTGATCTCGACGATGCGAGCAACCGGATGCGCTAATATGTGCTGAACCATGGAGGAAGGAATGAATTTAGGAGAGTCCGCTGCTTCAACTTTTTTTGAAGCCGGGCATGAGAACTTCTCCCACTAGTTGGCCGCCGTTTCGGTGCATTTGCGCATGCCCAACAAGCAGCGAAGCAGACGAGGCAGCGCCATCGGCCCAGTGCTCCCAGTTGTCCTTGGCAAAAAACGTGACTTCGGGAACTTTTTTTTACCTTTTCTTGTTGCAGCTTGGTTAGCGAGGGCCCCTCCTGTCGGAGCGAAGTGTAAATGAAAAACGCCTCATTGAACGCTCGGTCAGATTCCACGCTTGCATTAAGAAAGAATTTCAACTAAAAGCTTAATTGGAGCCCACCCTGTCTTAATTAATCACTGACGAATGCTTGGAATACGCGTTGATGACGCGCAGTTCTTTGTACCATAGGGGTATCCGCACTAAAGCAAGGCGCAGGGCTTCGATGAGTAGCTATGCGGCACATTCGGACATGACGGACGTTCATGATCACGTCATTGTGCGGGGTATCCGTGATCACTATGCGGTACCTCCAGAGCGAGGCGCTTAGGCTGCGACCGCGCTGACCTCTGCCAATACCTTTCTTAGGGTATATGGGCACGTAATTTTTGGTAGTGGGGGACGGCTTCGTGCTGTGCCCCGGTAACCTAATCAAAAGTTAGTACACATGAGTCTAATTGTTTTAGCTAACCTGCGAGCGAAGTCTGTTCAGCGTTGCTGTGGTGATAGATTAAGTTGTGGGTCTGGTTTTACCTGTTTGTAGACGACTGGCCGGTTCAGGGGCGTCGTACGGACTTGAGAGAGGCCGCTTGCACGAAAATCAGGCTATCAACTCCCCGGTGCTAGTTCACAGTTGAGATGCCAGCCTAGAATTGAGTAAAGGAAAGGCGCATAACGGAGTCCTTTTTTTTTTTTTGGTTGAACACCTGAACCACAGTACTGGAAAGGAGGGGAAGTTGAAACGTGGCTTTTGCGGTCTCGGCTGAAATCGCGTGGTAGCGAGCTTATCCGCACATTTCCGTCCCAAAGAATGGGTTTATGCGAAAAAGAAGAGTACCATCGGATTGATCATCAAAAAATCTCATATGTGGGAACCGGAGGTTGAGGTGGGTTATTTAGTTAATTGCAGCAAGAAATATCCAAAAAGTGAGCGGTTTCGTGTCATCACGAGGTTGTCCGCACTATTACGTCCGAACGAATGGGCTTATGCTAAAAAGAATGGCGCCATCGGATAGAGCATCAAAAAATCTCGTACGGGAAATTGGGAGGTCTAGGTGGGTTCTAAAATGTCCTAAAAGGGGGCGGGGCAGTAGCAAAAGTGGCGTCAAATTTGAAAACGCCGTAAGTGTGGTATCACGTGACCGGAATTATGGGCGGAGCCAACGCATGGCTCCAAATTTGAAACGAATCGTGGCGCGTAGTTTAAAAACTCGGATGGGCAATTGATGGAGCTTGATTAACACCATTGTGGTATCGATAAGATATCGATAAGTCATCGATTTGGGGTTTGACGGTCTCGACTTCAGTTCACGAGTCCCAGTTGACCTGACACGTGTGGAAGTGGTATGTCTACGTCTTGGTGTGACGTCATAAATTGTGACATCATGCTTACGCATTTCTCTAGTGCAGATGGCGCAGTGATCTCTAACGTTGTTTGTACTATTTACAAAAGGGGTATTTCTTGAGCCGTTCCTGAAGGGCCCTCACAATCACAAGGAGGGATCGCTAGTCCTGGACCCTTTGGCTTCCGTGGCGCACTGAGCTCTTGTCACCAGGGCTCGTTGTTCTTGGAGATTTGAGCAACGGAGCAGGGCAGCCTCCCGTTCCTCTCGGAGGGGGGGGGGGAGGTGGTGGGGGGACGGGTGAAGCAGGATTCGCAGATCATTCCTCAAACGTGTCCGCAAACACTTCCCCACATTGTGATCACTCGCCCGAAAAGGCCGAATTGAAATCTTTAAGCACTTCCGGTTGCCGTACCGTGTTGGTGCAGAGGCGAAGAAGCCAGCGCTGCTCCGCCTTTTTGAGGACTTTCCAGGGGGGTGGGTATCGGCCGTGAGCGGTCTGAATCAGGAGAGGGACCTCCCGAAAAGTAATAGCCGGATTGAAATCAGTAGCCGGATCAGGCAGCGGCAGAGGCGATGCCCGGCGGTTAAGCTCACGGACGGTAGCGTCCGCTACTTTATTTCCCTATATCCCCTCATGTGCTGGGGCCAAGATGATGGTGCTCCGGGTTGGGAAACCCCAGTACTCACATCTATGTAAAATTTGTGTGGCACGATCTGAAATTTGCCCCTGTTAAAATTGCGGCAAGCTCCCTTGAGTCGGTGATAATGACTCGGGACGCTGGATCCGCAGCTGCAAGAGCGATAGCAACTTCCTCCGCGAATATAATGTTGGGGGCAAGGAAGGTGAATTTCTTAACTGGGATGTTTTGGTGGACGACTGCCCCCGTGTACCAACCCCCATGGTGTGGACCAGCCGCGTCCATGTAAAATACCTCTGGTCGAGCACCATACTGCTCGGAAATGGCCTCCGCTCGCGAGAGGCGGTGGACACCATAGGCATCCTTTGTCAAGTTATTGAAGAGGGGATGAAGCTGCAGGGCAAAGCGCCACGCCTCGGGCAGGGATATCCGCTTCTCCTGTTGGGTTGTGTAAGTGATGTTCAGGCGGATCAGAAGGCGTCTCCCCGCACGTATTTTGTTAACCGCAAGTATTGGTTGTCGAGATGAGCCTAGCACAGCTCCCCAAAGGTGCTTGTCATCCCCAGACCGAGGAGACGTTGGTTGGACGTTGCAGTTGGAGGTCGAGAGCTCTCTTACAGATCATGGGGAGAATCACTTCCACAGCGTTCTCACCGCATTTGCGCAGGTGGAGGTACTGTGCAGAATACAGGATTCGGCTGGCTACGAATGCATTGGCCAGCCGCTGGGCTTGTTTGCATCGCAACCCGCGTGGTGTTAATATTGCGGTTCCTGTGTATGTAGAGTTTCAATACTCTGATTTGCTCGGGTTTAGATATCGCGCCGCTAAGCATGGAGAGGGCAATTTTGGTTCTCATCTTTGGATTGTGACGCATGTGCACGAATTTCGATTTGCTCGGGGAGCACTCAAGGCCGCAGCGGCCTGCGTAATCGTCCCCAATAGCCTCCGCTTGCAGCAGGTTGGCCTCGATTTCTTCAACCGATCTGTGTGTTGCCCAGAGGGTGATGTCGTCCGCGTACAGGGCATGCTGCACATCGGGGACCCCACCCAGAGGTGTAGGGACTTTCATCATGGCCGATTAAAGAGAGGAGGCGAGAAGACTGCACGCTGTCGAATACCTCGCGTGCCATATTGGCACGGGCCATGTTCTTTGTCTTCGAGTCGGATATACGATTGCCGGTCTGTGAGGAATTACCCAATGCATTGGAATGTGTTGTACCCAACCCACTTTAGATATGTGGGAGAGGATATCATGCGTCGCATTGTCGAAAGCACCCCGAAAGTGCAGTGCGAGGACCGCGTTTTCGTCGCTAGGGTGCTCGACAGGATAAAAGATGTCGTTATGAAATTGCAGCAGCACATCTTATACGGAACCCGCATATGGGGTCTATAAAGGCGTGCGTTTCTGGTTAGCAGGAAAGCCTATCATGGACCATGGTCTCCATCAACTTCCCTACACAAGAAGTGAGAGAGATGGGCCGGAGTTTATCGGTTTTAAGAGCTTTGCCTGGTTTGGGTATGAATGTGACGAGGGCCGTTTTCCAATCCACCGGAAGAGGCGTACCTCCCGCCCAGATTGTATAGATATATTCGAGCAGCCGCTCGTAGGTCTGTTCGGGGAGGTTAGCGAGAAGTTTCACCGTCACCTTATTCCTGTCTGGGGCTGTCCCTCGTTTCATTTTGGCAAGGGCCGCTTTGAGGTCGTGAAGCTAGAACGTTCGAGCCAGCTCTGCGTTCTCAGGACCTGCATACGAGTACGCCGGACCACATAATCCTGGTCTGCGTGCAAATATTTATCTCGGAGCGCGTCAGCCAGTTTGGCTGTGTTTCTGTAGAAGCTGTCAATTGCTCATTGAAGGTGTGTTTGCGTTTCGGTGATGGTTTGGGTTGGATCAATGAGGGTGGTATATATATATATACATATGGCATGCCTGGCATAGTTTCCCACAAAATTTCTTAACTGCTCCATAAACAAGGGTTTGATTTGATGAGCCTATTTCTTTTTCTATTTCTGTCCTGTGATCTTTTTTCAGCTTTACATTGCAAGAATAGACTGATCGCCAAATGCAGTTCATATGTTCTAAAGGCTTAGAAAGCATAGCCGTGGTCAAATTTTTTCAGGTCACATGGCTTCCTTTTCAGCCGTATACTGGGGAACTTAAGGCTCTCGGGATATCGCTGTACGATACAAACAGCCTTCGTCATCGCGTTTCAAAGCCTTTTGCTCTTCCCGTCCCTGCTGAAAAAAAGTTCATATCATACAGATCAATCAGATTGATCATACAGTTTGTATGATTTGTCATACAGATTTTATGATATTCTATGATGAATGATCTATGAGGTTATTGCATCATAGAACTTTTTTTCAGCAGGGGTTCCCCAGTAATCGGCTAAAAGGAAGCCGTATTTGCCCTGAAAAAATTTAACCAAGACTGTAATTCTCAGCATCATCCAATCGGATATCGAGCTAGCATGTGTGGCCGATCAACGCGCTTTAAACCAGTATCCAACTGAGGAACAAGGTATATCAGCTAAGTAGCAATTCACATCCTTATTTAGCTGAAGCTCATTCAGTGAATGGAGATGGGACATTTCTTATTGCTGGTTCTAAGGAAGCCTACATATGAGCATTGCATTCCGGAGGGGAAATCTCGCCTGGGAGAACACAGGAGCAAGAAGTATTTTAAGTCTGGGACATGATTACAGGCAAAATTTCAACAAAAAGACTGGCACCGCAGAATAATGGTGTTCACGTATGGCATTCTGACGCACTCAAGCAAAGATGCATGGACCATTGGCAGAAAAAGAGCTCCATTACAGTCCTAACTTCGATTTCAAAAGTAGCCGAAAAGAAGCCAACTAGCCAAGTTCAAATTTTTTGTCGCCAAGCTGACCTAAATGTAGCCAATTTGGCGCAAGGTAGCCAACCTTTCAACCCTGGAGGCCGGTCTGTGCGGCCCGCTGTGCGTGGAGCGGACGCCGGCGGCGGTAGCGGCCGGGGAGGCCGCGTCGACGGACGCCGCTATTAGGGCATGGCCCTGCGCTCAACGACACAGCGATGCTGCTTGAGTTTGGTTCGACTAAGTTAACCGTGATTATACTCGTCATTTCTATCTGTTGTCGTCTGTAGTACCCCCCCCCCCCCCCCCTTACGAGATCAACGATCACCCAGGCCAGCCGTCGGTACATAAGTGTTTATTTTAGCACCACCCACGGACGCCTAGCGCCCCCTGTCAAAGCGAACGACAACTAATACAGCAGTTGTCATTTGCTGCGACAGTTGGCGCCAGGCGTCCGTGGGTGACCTCAATACTGTAGGAACACAGCCAGCGGTGCGCAGGACTAGCGGAAAAACCTCCGGCTTAAGCAGCGTCGCTGTTAAAAGCAATTCCAGGACGGGGGAAAAATTAAAGTGGGGGTTTACGCGAACCTGCTCTTAAATAACCGCATGTATCCAGATTACGTGGGAGTGTTGTGACGGCAAGCCGGATGTAAATAAACGCGTATTCACTTCTGGAGTGCAGTGCGAGTCCCGGCTGGCCAGTTCTGACGTCAACGAACAGCTTAAGCTGATCGAAGCGGTTGAGAAGGCTGCAAGAGGCAGTGGAGTCCTGGACTAAGGAGCCAACCCTGCTCTCCCATGACTACTTGTGGTGATTTGCAAGAAGTGTTTTTCAGCTCAGTTCCTCAAATCCAGCGGAGCAACTAGACTGCGAATAAGCCTGTACTGGGAATCTTATTCGTGGTTTGGTTTGGCGCATTCCTGACGGACTTCGTAGGTTTGGTTCAGTATATGGGTGTTTGGTATTCGTCCCAAAGAGACTCAGGCAATGAGGGACGCCGTAGTGAAGGGCTCCGGAAGTTTCGACCACCTGGGGGTTCTTTAACGTGCACTGACATCACACAGTACACGGGCCTCTAGAATTTCATCTCCGTGGAATCTCTATGGAGTTGAAATTCTAGAGGCCCGTGTTGGTGGGCACTCGGTGAGAAAATCCAGTGAACCGCGCAAAGAGAAAATGCAAAAGCAGCACACGTAACGTAACTCGTTCCGGCTGCCGATCTACCCCTTAAATGGCTTATATGATCGGGGACCTCAAACCTGCATCCCGCAAGACATCTTATGAAGAAATGCGGTCCTTCTAGCCCATATCAAAATGGCAGTGCACGCTTCCCGCTACCATCCCATCTCTCCGTCGTCTGCTAATTACCCAAGCAGTGATCTCAAGGATGCGAGAAACCGGCTGCGCTGATATGTGCTGAACCATGCAGGAAGGAAAGAATTTAGAAGAGTCCGTTGCGTAAAATTTGTTTAGAAGCCCGGCAAGAGAACCGCCCCCACTAGTTGCCGCCGTTTCGGTGGGTTTCCGCGCAAAACAAGCCGCAAAGCAGACGAGGCAGCGCCATCGGCGCAATGTTCCCGGTTGTCCTTGAGAAAACACGTGACTAGGGGAACTTTTTTTTTCTCTTTTTTGTAATGCAGCTTGGATAGCGAGGGCCCCTCCTGTCAGAACGAAGTGTAAGTAAAAAACAGCTCGTTGAACGCTCGGTCTGAGTCCACGCTTGCATTAAGAAAGCATTTGAACTAAAAGCCTGAAAGTAGACACCCTGGCTTTCTTAATCAGGGAGGCATGTTTGGAATACTCGTTGATATCGCGCGGTTTTTTGTACCATAGGGAAATCCTCACTAGAGCAATACGCAGGGCTTCGGTGAGTAGCTAATGTGCGGACTGTCGTCGAGTGAAGAATGCGTGCGCGAGGTCCGTGATCATAAAGTCGGTACCTCCAGAGCCAGCGCGTGGGACTGAGTTCGCGCTGTGCTCTGCCATATTGCATATGGGCGCTAAATTTTTGGTAGTGGGGGACGGCGTCGTGCTGTCCCCGGTAACCTAACCGAAAGTTACTACACCTGAGTCTAATTGCTTAGCTAAGCTGCGAGCGAGGTCTCTTAAGCATTAATTTAGTTGTGGGCCTCATTTTGTGTTTTCATAGCCCACTGGCCGTTTGAGGGTCGTCGTACGGACTTGAGAGAGTCCGCTTGCACGAAAATCAGTCATCCACTGCCGGTACCAAGTTCGAAGTTGAGATGCTAGCCTAGAATTGATTAAAGAGAAGGTGCGTTGCTGGCTCATTTATTTTTTTTTTTGTTTTTTTTGTTGGACACCTCAACCGCAGTGCTAGAAAGGAGGGCAAAAGATCATGCGATGTTTGCGCGATGCTGGTGCTTGTTTCCACTAGGCCACGGTGCATATCGTCTGCGTCGCACCTTTTGCGGTACTAGTTCTAGCTGTTTATTGATATGTTTTGCATCCGTATGCGCGATCGTATTTCGATCGTCTCACGACCTCGCAAGCACAAATGCTCACTTCATATTACGATCGCATACTTCTGATTGACAGAATATTTCGGCTTTTAATTTTGAGCGCGCGGCTGATAGTGCTATGGTGCTCGAGGCCTTTCACGAGAGCAGCCGCAGATTCCAGCTCCGAGTCCGCGCTCATGTGCTGAACGTGTTTTGCCAGGTGTTGGTTGAGCGCGATACGAGAGCGTATACGGTCTTCATTGCGTTCGGCGCAGTGCAAGGGCGGACATGCTTTGAAAAACGCTTGATAGAAACATGTTCTTTATTAAAAGCCCTCACGTGCACGTTGCTGGAGGCATCTCTGCGGGCATATATTGTAGTGCTGGCGCCAACATTCCGCTGGCCTCTGGAAACCAGCGCTGTGCGCCCGTCGTCGTGCAAAGCAAGCCCAGACTCTGATCGGACATGTCGCGGCTTGCAGCGTGAATCATCCCGCCTCGCCGGCGCCTGGCGCGGACCCTTCCTCCTCCCCCTCCTCACCGTCGGTTCGAACACCTGCGACGCTTCGCCGCCCACCCTTTCCAGTCTGCAAGCCTTCAACGGCTGAGCCCCTCTAGACCATTCATCTAATTTGAACGGTGGCCAGTGCCGTTACCTGATTGGAGGGTTTGAACGGCTGGCTGCAGCAATGGACACCGGTGGCTATAAAAACGGAGCCGCGCTGAGCCCGAGCAGCAGACGGGCAGCAGAAGAGGCATCACGCCGGAGCTACGCTTGCCCGGGTCGCCCTTCTTCGTGCTAGCCCGCGGTGCTCTTGGCCCGTGTGTCATGTAAAACCCCTTGTACATATTGTACACAAACGGCCTTTGACTCACCGTCGCCTCGACCGTTTCTTGGCTCAGCTCTGCGCAACAGAGGCAGCAGGCTGAGATGTTCCAGTCCCAACCGTGGTGACCAGGGTCGGAGGCCCAGTCCTAATAAAATTGGCGGGGGCTTAGCTTTGGTTAAGCCTGGTAGGTTGCGAAAGCAAAAGCGCAGCTCCTCAACTGAAGGAACGTAGTGCGCCGCGTCTACAGGTCACGCGTGGCTACCGGCTGCCGCTGCGCGACGACTGAAAGTGTCTTCGGTAATTTTTTTTATACCGACGCCTCCACACAGGTGTTTTATACTGCATATGCAGGCCCGTGTACTGTGCGGTGTCAGTGCGCGTTAAAGAACCCCAGGTGGTCAAAATTTCCGGAGCCCTCCACTACGGCGCCTCTCATAGCCTTAATCGCTTTGGGACGTTAAACCCCATAAAAACCAAACCAAACCAAGCAGCGCCTCTAGTGGCAAGAGCGCGGCGCGCCGGGCCAAGCGGCCGCCGTTACCCGACGAGCCGAGTTGGTAGCCCGACTCTCGCTCCTGGAATGACATCACGCTGTGACTTCACTAGGTATGGTATGACGTCAGGGATCATTGTAAAGGTCGAACGTGCCAAGTGCGCGCCGCTACGCGAAAGGCCGTTGTTGGGAGTAGTATTGCTTTCGCAATAATATCTCTGAAAGGTTGGTCCTGGCAAGGCTGTACATCGATTTGGATGATTAGGACTTGATGCCATATACCATGTTCGCGTTCAGCCGAAAGGTCTCCACACAGGAGATCTTCTTACAACGAAATATGGAAGGGGTGGATAAAGTGTCGAAATACCGGGAACATGTAATCGTGGGACTAGACGTAAAATCGGCCTGTGACAACATGTGCCACAGGGCAGTATTGGACGGAGTGTCAAGATTTAGCTGCGGTGAGAGTACTCACAGATATGTCAAGCCTTTCCTGACCAACCGAATATGGGAACTCGGGCTCAGAACGGACTCGTTCAAGTCCTTGAACAAGGGTTCCCCTCAAGGCTTCGTAATTTCACCCTTGCTCTTCAACATCACCACGGTAGAGATGGCCCCGGAAATGCAAGCGATAAAAAGAATCCGCCCTTCGATCTACGAAGATATCTCCACCTGGACTACCTCCGGTCATGACTATGAAAATTACTCGGACAACAGCAGACCTACGCCTGTCAAATAGTCTCCCGAAGAATTGTGCGTCAAAGAAAATTGCAGCATTGCACCTGTCTGCTTAAGAGCGGTAGTCCGAAAGCCTTCCCCTGTCCTCTCTTTCTCACTTCATTTTTTCTGCGGGTCTTTATTTTTTTTTCATTTATAATTTATTTTTTGTTCGTTTTAACTTTATTTCTTTTTAGTTCTCGTTTTTATTATTTTTGTTTTGTACTTTTGTTTTGCTAATGTTTATGTTTCATTTTGTTTGCTTTTTTTCACCAAGAAACGACTGTTTAGCCGGTTTTGGGCCCCTGTATAGATATTTATGTGGCTAGTGTTGTTGCATTGGGTATGGATCTTTCTTGTCGGACGAACGCCACTGATCAGCCGAGAATTGGTTTCTGATTAAAATTAGGCATGCGAGAGCTATTCCTTCTCGCATTTTTCGGGAGGAGCAAACAGAGTTTCGCAAAGCCCCCCGGTTCGGTTATCCACTGAGACGTGAGCCAACTACTACGCCATTTCATCTCCCCAAAAACCAAATTTTATTTCTGTTTTTCAATTTTCTACAACGTCGTCAACGGCCACTGCAATGAACACAATGAATGCCTAAGGTCGATCGCTTCAGTGCCGGCTTTCTGCCCCGACGTTGTCAACGCCAGCGCATGCAGCGCATATGTCACTGCTGCCACGCAGCTCTGAGCGTTATTTAGTAGGGGTGTGCGAATATTCGAAATTTTCGAATATAATTCGAATAGTATATATTTAGTATTCGTATTCGATTCGAAATCTAAGTATTCGTGTTGTTTCGAGTATTCGATCCGGCGCGAATATTCGTACCCAGCCGAATATACTATTGCGAGCACCGGCGTTCATTTCGATCCGCAAGTCCTATCAAAAGAGACATAACAATATAGCGGCGCCCAGAGCAATGCGTAACGTTGGGCCATGCACTAGCTGACTACGCTGGTGAGCTTCTTTGTGGCTATGCGTGGGAAGCTGGTATAGTCAGAGCTCTGCGCGAAATATCTCGCAATACGGGCCAGTTCAGTGCCAAGTGAGCGGGCATTTTTGTGGCTGGAGAAGTCGCTTCAGCTAGAAGGGAACTAACTACTTCGGCCTGACCGCATGGAGCAGCCGGTTTTCCTTCACGACAAACTTTTATGTTCATCCCAGCAACGCGCTTTTGTACTTATGGCAAGCTAGCCTTAATCAATGCTGTGTACTAGCTATCTTCTCTGATATTTCCACTCTTCTATGAATAATGTTCGAGACTTTGATACTTTTTGTGCAGCCACACACGTCTTTTGTGTTCATTTCATCACTGATAGTCGAACTGTGATGTTCTTGGGTGCTCAAATAATGTTTTGTAGTGGTTAAATGCATCTGACCTTGATTATTCGATATTCGATTCGATATTCGGAACCAAGTATTCGTATTCGATTCGTATTCGAAAACTTTGATATTCGCACACCCCTATTATTTAGTCCACTGGCCCAGGGAGCCAGTTATCCGCGTTAACTGTCTCGAGCTTCCCTTTCTAAATAAACATTTGATTCATTTATTTTCAATTTCGAAACGAACTCAGAGCCTTCACGTCCACCTGCGGTAGGAGGCTGATATTGCTCTTTGCCCACGGATGGAAGGAGATGAAGACGACGACGTGCAATGCACAGCGCGAGAGTGATGCCACCACCGTTTCTGCGGTAGCACAGTGCTTTCGTGCAGTGGCCAGCGAAGCTGATGTGTTCGCGCCGCCGCTGGTTCGAAGCCCAGCCGCAGCAATATTTATTTAGGTACCTGAAAGTTACCAAGGGTCAAAGGTTGAGGCAGCAGAGACCCCATCAGGCTTTTAGAGTATCTAGTGAAGTAGCGCTTTCGCATTAAAGTTCAGGGGACACTTCGGCTCCTGAAGTGCTTCAAGGGGAACGCCTTCCCTAGAACACTGTTTGGCGGACGCCTTTCGTCACCTGTCGGAGGTCACGACAACTATTTTTTATTAGTTGTGCACTGCTCCAAAACGCGGCGTCAGGCATCCGTGGGTGACTTTATTACTTCGAATTCGCGAACTCTCACGTCATAACCGTTTCGACCAACCGAAAAGTGTCGCACCTCTGCTGACAATCGTCTGTCGACAACGACCAGGCAGTAAAGGCTTTCGCCATAAAAGAATTGAAGTAGTTCCGGTAAGTCGGCTTCGTGCAGAATCGGCGAGGGTCAGAGGCACAGCCCAAACCGGGCTTTCGCCGGTGGCGCCGGCGTCGCGTCATAAGAAAGAAACACAAAAAAAGACGCTCGTTCCAGCTCTTCCCCGTCGCCAGTCGACTCATTTTCCAAGCCGCGCAACTTTCCGACACCCTGAAAAGTTACCAATAAAACAACGCACATTGAAAGGGACATTCCGAAGAGAAAGTAGCGACACTCTAACCTGCTAGAGAGTTCACCCCTGACAGGAAAGCGCACCGTGATCACGTGGGCTGGCGGCCACCGGAACCAGCCAGCCGGAAATCACGTAGGCAAGGCAGTGACGGATCACGGAGGCCAGATGCTTTCCGTAGCTTCGCGTTCTGCTGCGTGTCGTTGCTGCGCACAAGAACGAAAACAACGGCCTGGTGTTACTGAGGGCTGCTACAGGTATCAGAACAAACAGCTGATCGCTCTCGCAACCGTATGCATCAGCGACGAGAACGCGAGCGTGTGCCTTCTGTGGACTGTGCACTTCGGTGCACCGTGTTGCGACCTGGGTAGCATGGCCGGACTGGTGAAGGGACGAGGAGGATGGGACTCTGGGTTACGAGGAAGGCATAAAAAACTTTATACAATTATTTACTCTATTTACGAAGAGCGACTGAGAGTGACTCTCAGTGGAAGGGAACTTGCACTGAGAGTGACTCTCAGTTGAAGGGAACTTCATCAACCGGAGTCGACGGGAGTTGACATGCGTCTCCCGGCCGCACTCACAGCCGAGTTAAAATATGCTCGGATTCCCCACATCCCTGACTGGGGAATGAAGTTCGAAGAGCACTGTTCAATCGGATGGACCGAAGTCCATCCTAAGGGCGGGTGGTGCTGGGCTGTCCCGCTCTCTCGCAGCTCGGTCGATGGGAAGCGGTAGATGCTGACTAATCCAACACGGCTGGAAAGGAATCTGCTGCAGTCTACCAGCAGGTGAACGAACGTGCTTCCCCGCCGGATGTACAGAACACGAGACCTCTGTAGAGGCCACAGCCGTCTTCAATTAACAGCAACAGCTTGACTGTGCGTAGCACGAGTCCGTCGTCCAGCGACCCGAGGGTAAACTCGGCCTGACTGGCGCCGCCACGTCGCCGCTGCTTCCGCTGCTGTTTGCCGCTGTCAATGCCCTCGTAAGCACCCTTCGCATCTTCGCACCCCAATCCTCAGTTCTTCTACAATGCATCTTCGGCCTTTCGCCGCTGCTGCCGTGGTACACCTCCGCTCAAGGAAGTCCGCTGCCCTAATCCACTTAGGCTAGGAGGGGGCATCACAAGCACTACACTGCACCACCGCCGTCGCGAGGTTGTCGACCTTGTCGACTGTACACAGTTGCTGCTTGATCGGGCCCACGTGGCCAGAAGTACAATCACAACAACCGCGTGTAAGCTTCGAGAAATGCTGGAAAGCATACGATTGGTAACCGCAATCTAGCGTCTTTCAGTCGATACCACATCAGAGGGAAGAACTGGCCGTGTGTTTGTTTACTACGCAGTAAGTATGGCTGCTATGACCGCGGACGATCGACCCTGAATGATTGACTCTGCTGTGTGCGATTTCTACTTTTCTGAACTGCTTCCTGTGGGCTGCAGTCAGAAAAGAATCGGAATACGTTGCGTTGAACTGTAGTCTGTCGGCCGCCGGCTTTTGTTGCCGGCAAGGAATGCACACATAATCTCGAGAAAAGCACATATCAGCTTGTTGAATGTTCATCTAGAACAAGCGGGTGTACTGTACAAATTTAGCTGCATATCGTATCTGTAATAATACATCTTTACCGCAAAGAACTGGCACTGGAATGAAAGGCGCTAAATCAAGCCCTGCGTGTCGGCGTCTCACGTACGGCGTGTGCTAGCTATGATCCCAACAAACCCCAAACCTCGTCAAAATCTGCCAAAAATAACCCATCGGCACATTTTGAATCTCCCCGGGCAGCGCTCATTTTTCCCGAAAACATCCAAAAACGTCCCCACAACTAGCAATGTCCAGAAAGTTGTGCGTCCCTTGGAAAGCACCGCAAGGTTAGTGATCGATTTCTCAGCTCTGGTTCAATAAAATTATTCCTCCTTTTTCACGGAGCCTGCAGGCATCCAAGCGCACATATGTGCCAAATTTCGTGCACATACGTTACAGGTGGTGTAATACACCTGCCCACTCGTGTGAATGCGTGCTGGGTCGGCCGTCCTGCGCTTATCCGTTTCCGTGGAATGTCCTAGCATTCTACACGCAAGGGAAATATGAATTCAAAAAGTCACCCGATCCTGGCCATATCAGAGCAAATAGCAGCGCCATACAGGAGGCATTTCAGTTTACTAGCCATCCTCTTTCCACGACTTGTAGCCTGTTATCCATACCAGCGGCAGCACCCTACACCACAGTCAAAATGCAGTCATGTTTCAATCAAAGAAAAACAAGACAGACCAAATTGGAAGTCCGTGCCGAACAAAACTTACGTTCAATGGCGCAAATTTGAATGAATACAAACAGCAGACTAGAATGTATGCCCCATATAATACACAGTGTACATATAGCACTACGGCATCATGCATATAATGATGACCCCTTCTTTCTGTAGTCCTGAGAAATTTGCAAAATGAAGAAACAAAAACAAAATAAAGGCTGAAAGTTGATGTGCCTTAAAAAGTCATTCTAGGGGCTAGAAAAGGATTTATGCACACACCAAAGCAAACGTATGTGAAGAGCAGCTTTGGTGACGAAAGAAAAGACGAGATGGGCGTACGCTGCAGACACGCAGTTTGAGGTCATCGATTTTCTTCAAGCTGAAGCCCCCCTCTCGCTTAGAGACTCTCACGAGCCTCGGAGCCAGCTTCAGCGACGTGTTATCAAAACAGAAAAAAGTGGTGGTACTAGGCGAAAATGAGAAAAAAAGTGCGTTAACCAACATACCTTCACGATGTTGTCTACGGAAACTCAGGAATGAAATAGAAGGCTGCAACAGCTGAAACTATGAATTAAACGCAGCCTTCTGTCCTGCGCCTCCTCACGGAACAGTTAACACTCAAACAAACGCGTTACACCTTCGTAACGGTCCTAGGAGTTTTTTTTTTTTTTCTTGTGACTAAGTGTGGGGATAAGACTGCTTTGAGCCAGGCGTGACGGGGGACGTCTTGAGGTAGCACCACACCGATGGTACAGCAGACCGCGCATGCGGCACAGTCCGGCGTGGGAGGCGAGATCAAGGCACGATTAATCCGGTTGGGAAGAGTCAATATAGCCACGCGAACACTGCACAAACTATACGGCTGCGACAGGATGGCCGGGCGGTGGCGAAGTAGGTAGAGCAGGCTAATCGATGGGCACTCGAAGCAAGAGAAGTGGTGGGTCTCCGAAGGTCCTTCCCGCCAATGGCCGCAGCAGACGGCCATGCTGCCACCACCAACGCGCTGCAGTCGTCGGAGGCGCTGAGGAATGCAGGATGCGTGCGAGGAGTCGCCTGTTGTCACGAACTACGCTGCCGCGAACGCCGTCTCGAGCAGCGGCATCAGTAAGGCCGTGAAACTGCGCTGTATCAGTTCCAAAAGGAATGGTGCAGGCACGCCGAGGTGCGCTGGAAAGCTGCCGTGAATCCGTAGCTACGACGTCCACGACAGCCCATTTGGCGCAGTAATGAGAGCAAGAACTGCCGCGCGCTGGGGCTTGTGCTCGAACGAATTCGCGCCGGGGAATTCCTCTTTTTGCTTTTTTAATGAGCCAAACACGAGGAGATGCATGCGTGCGGTACTTCTCATATACTATGAGCATTTATAGGAGAAGGTCCGAGCATCGAGCTGTACGACAATCGGCGACTATAGGATCAGCACTCGCCTCGATCGGCTGCCGTGAGAACTGTGTGGCCACATGAATGCCCGCACAGATGACACGAGTAGTGCGCTCATTTAAAAGTCATGTTTCAGTCAATCAAGCGTTTCGCAAAGTACATCGACCTTTCCACTGCGCAGAAAGCAATGAAGACGGTACGCCCTCCTATCGCGTTCAACTAACACCTCGCCAAACACATTCACCAAATGCATGTATGCACGCGTCTGAGCGCGTACTCGGAGCTTGAATGCGCAGGCGCTCTCGTGAAAGGCCTCGAACACCATCGCAATATTAGGCGGGCGCACGAAGTTAACAGCTAAAACATTTTGTGTATCGAAACTGTGCGATCACAATACGAAGCGAGCATATGTGCTTGCGAAGGGGTGAGACGGTCGAGCACGCACACGTTGGCAGAAGAAATAAATAAACGGCGCGAACTAACTCATAAGGTACCATCGCAGGCAACAGGGACGGTATGCAGCGGGGTCTAGAGCCTGCATCAAGCAAAAGATCGTATGAACAAACGCGGTCCGTCTAGTCCATATCAAAATGGCCGCGCACGCCTCCCGCTACCATTCCACCTCTCCGTCGTCTGCTAATTACCCAAGCAGTGGTCTATACGACGCGAGCAACCGGCTGCGCTAGCATGTGCTGAGCCATGTAGGAAGGAAAGAATTTAGGAGAGTGCGCTGCGGCAATTTTTTTCGGAAGCCGGACAAGAGGACTTCCCCCACTGGTTGGCCGCCGTTTCGGAGCGTTTGCGCATGCGCAACAAGCAGCGAAGCAGACGAGGCAGCGCCATCGGCCCAATGCTCCCAGGAGTCCTTGAGAAAACACGTGACTTCGGGACTCCAGTCGGAGCGAAGTGTAAATGAAAAACAGCTCGTTGAACGCTCAGTCAGAGTCACCCTTTGCATTAAGAAACGACTTCAATTAAAAGCTTTAAGGGAGAGTGCACTGGCTTTAAAAATCAGGGACGCATGCTTGGAATACGCGTTGATGTCGCGCAGTTTTTTGTACCGTAGTGGTATCCGCGCTAAAGCAATGCGCAGGGCTTCGTTGAGTGGCTATGCTGGACATTCGGCCATGCGCGTCGCATTCAAAAGTACCACAGTGCGGGATACCGTGCTCACGAATGCGGTACCTCCGGAGCGAGGCGCGGTGTATTCAACCGCGCTGACCTCTGCCAATGCCCTTTTTAGGGTACTTGGGCACTTAATTTTTGGTAGTGGGAGACGGCTTCATGCTGTCCCCCGGCAACCTAATCGAAAGTTAGCACACCTGGTCCTAATTATTTTAGGTAACCTGTGAGCGAAATGTGTTCAGCGTTAGCGGTGGTGGTACATTAAGTCGTCGGTCCGGTTTTGCCTTTTTGTTTCACGAAAATCAGGCCATCTACTCCCCAGTACTAGGTTCGCATTCGAGATGCCAGCCTACAAATGAGTACAAAAAAAAGCCTGTAACTGGCTCTCTTTTTTACTGGACACTTGAACCGCAGTGCTAGAAAGGAGGGGACGTTGAAACGTGCCTTTCTCGGTCACGACTGAAATCGCGTGGTAACGAGCTTATCCCCACGGTTCTGTCCCAAAGAATGGTTTAATGCGAATAAGAATAGTACCATCGGATAGATCATCAAAAAATCTCATACGTGGGAACCGGGGGTTGAGGTGGGTTATTTAGTTAATTGCAGCCGAACGAATGGGCTGACGCTAAAAAGAATGGCACCATCGGATAGAGCATCAAAAAATCTCGTACGGGGGAAATTGGGAGATTTGGGTGGGTTCCAAAATGTCCAAAAAGTGGGTGGGGTCGTAGCAAAAGTGGCACAAAATTTGAAAACGCCGTAAGTGTTGTACCATGTGACTGGAATTGTGGCCAGAGCCAACGCATGGCGCCAGATTTGAAACTAAGCGTGGCGCGAAGTTTGAAAACTCAGATCGGCAATTGATGGAACTTTATTAAGACAATTGTGGTACCTTGATTAAGACAACTGTGGTACCTATCGATAAGATATCGATAAGACATCGACTTGGGGTTTGAGGGTCTCGACTTCATGTCGAGAGTTCCAGTTGACCTCAAAAGTGTGGAAGTGTTATGTAGACGTCTTGGTGTGACGTCATAAAGTGTGACGTGATGCTTGCGCATTTCTCCTGTGCGAATGGCGCAGTGATTTCTAACGTTATTTGTGCGATTTACAAAAGAGGTATTGCTTGAGCCGTTTCTGAAGGGCCCTCACAATCACAAGGAGGGATCGCTAGTCTAGCACCCTTTGGCATCCGTGGCGCCCTGAGCTCTTGTCACCAGGGCTCGTTGGTCTTGGAGATTTGAGCAGCGGAGCAGGGCAGCCTACCAGTCTTCTCAGGGGGGCAAGCAGGATTGGCAGATCATGTCCACACCGTGTGATACGTCTCCGCAAACACTTCCCCACATTGTGAGCACTCACCCGAAAAGGGCGAATTGAAATGTTTAAGCACTGCCGGGCGCAGTATCATGTTTGTGTAGAGGCGAAGAAGCCAGCGCTGCTCTGCCGGTTTGACGCATTTACAGGGGGGTGGGTATCAGCCGTGAGAGGTCTTATACAGGAGAGAGATCTCCCGAAAAGTAATAGCCGGATTCCAATCAGGAGCTGGATCAGGCAGCGGGAGAGGCGATGCCCGGTGGTTAAGCTCACGGACGGTAGCGTCCACTACTTTATTTCTCTATATCCCCGCACGTGCTGGGGCCCAGATGATGATGCGCCGGGTGACAAATCCCAGTACTCATATATATTTAAAATTTGTACGGCACGATCTTGAATTTGTACCTGTTCCAAATTGCGGCAAGCTCCTCTTGAGCCGGTGATAATGACTCGGGACGCTGGATCCTCGGCTGCAAGTGTAAAGCAACTTCCTGCGCGAATATAATGTTGGGAGCAAGGAAGGTGAGCTCCTGAACTAGGAACCCCCGTGGTGTGGGCCGGCCGCGTCCGTGCAGAATACCCCTGGTCGAGCACCATACTGCTCGGAAATGGCCTCCGCTCGCGAGACGCGGTGGACACCATGGACATCCTTTGTTAAGTTATTGGGGAGGAGGCGAACCTATAGGGCGAAGCGCCACGCCTCGGGCTCGGATACCCGCTTCTTCTGTTGGGTTGTATAAGTGATGTGCAGGCGGGTCACAAGACGGCTCCCCGCACGTATTTGTTTAAACGCGTGTATTGGTTGTTGCGATGAGCCTAGCGCAGCTCCCCAAAGGTGCTTGTCATCCCCAGACTGAGGATACGTTTGTTGGACGTTCCAATGGGGAGGTCTAGAGCTCTCTTATAGATTTGGCAAAGAATCGCTTCCACAGCGTTCTCATCGGATTTGCGCAGGTGGAGGTACGGTGCCGAATGGAGGATTCGGCTGGTTACGAATGCATTGGCCAGCCGCACGTTGTCTTTGCATCGCAACCCCCCCCTCCCCTTTTTTTCTGATACCCGGCGGACCATACGGGACACGTGCCCCCCCCCCCTTTTCGGAGCTTCATCAGCGTGGTGTCAATCTTGCAGTTCCTGTGTATGTAGAGTCCCTATACTCTGATTTCCTCGTGTTCAGGTATGGGGCCACGAAGCAGAGAGGGCAAATTTGGTTCTGAACTTTGGATTGTGACGCATGTGCACGAATTCCGATTTGTTCAGAATTCGCTTGCTGCAGGTTTGCCTCGCTTTCTCCAACCGATCGGTGTGTTGCCCAGAGGGTTATGTCGTCCGCGTACAGCGCATGCTGCACACTGGGCAACCCTCCCAGAAGGGTAGGGAGCCTCATCATGGCCGTCTGAAAAGAAGAGGCGCGAGGACTGCATCCTGTGGAGCCCTTCGCACTCCAAGTTGGTATGGGCCATGCTCAGTGTCTTGGTGTCGGAATATATGATTGCCGATCTGCGAGGAATTGCTCAACGTATTGGAATGTGTTGTACCCACAGCCCACTTGAGACATGTGGGAGAGGATAGGATCGGTCGCATTGTCGATAGCACCCCGCAAATCCAGTGCGAGGACCACGTTGTTGTCGTTAGCGTGCTCTACAGGATCAAAGATCTCGTCATGAAGTAGCAGCAGCACGTCTTATGCGGAACCCACACATGGGGTCTACAAAGGCGTTGTGCGTTTCTAGGTAGCAGGACAGTATCACGGACCATGGTCTCCATCAGCTTCCCCTCTCAAGAAGTGAGAGAGATGGGCCGGAGGTAGTCAGGGTCAAGAGCTTTGCCTGGTTTGGGTATGAATGTGACAAGGACTGTCTTCCAATCCACCGGGGGAAGCGTACCTCCCGCCCAGATGGTACTGAAATGTTTAACTACACGCTCGTAGTTCGATTCGGGAGGTTAAGTTTCAGCGTCACTTTGTCCCTGTCTGGGGCTGTCCCTCGTTTCATTTATCCAGGACAGCTTTGAGGTCGTGAAGGTGGAACGTTCGTTCCAGCCCTGCGTTCTTAGGACCTGCATACGAGAACGCCGGACCACATAATACTGGTGTGTGTGGAATTATTTCTCTCGGAACGCGTCAGCCAGTTTGGATGTGTCTCCGCTGAAACTGTTAACAGCTCGTTGGAAATATATTTGGGTTTTCTGGCGGGTTTGGTCGAATCAATGAGGGCGGGGAAAAGGCCCCAGGTGCCCCGGTTCGACATTTGTCGAGCAGCTGTGTTGCAACCGTCCACCCAATACGAGTCGGCCAGTTGGGCCGCATAATCTGCCGCCTGCTGGGTGCGTTCCGCGATGCGGATTTTGAGTTGCCGATTGTGCTTATTCCGGCGCCGTTAGCGGAAAAAGCTCTGCCGGGCCTCCCAGAGGTCGGGGAGCCGGTTGTCCACCGCTAGGTTCCCCAGTGAGGATTGAACGTGCTGTTCCATACCTTAGACTTGGGAGATGAGGTTTTGTGACCCGGTAGTGGAACTTTGATCTGCTATAATGGTAGGGTTAGTGTGGTTCGATCTAAATTTGGTCCAATCAGGAAAGGTTGCTTTAGTGTGCAGTCTTGTAAGGGGTCTGGTGCGGATTCTTGTCCCAAGGATGCAGAGGTCGCTACCCAGAGTTTCCTCGCTGTTGTGCCAACCTGCATATCTGATACTTTTGGTAAAGATGAGATCTGGGCACGTGTCGCTTGTCACGGAGTTCCCAATGCGAGTGGGTTGTGCAGGGCCCATGTGAAGAGTGAGGCCCAACGTCGATGCAAGTTCCGCCAGCTTGCGTCCTCGTTTCTCGTCACGTATGTATACCCATAAGGGTCTAGGGGCATTAAAGTCGCCAAACATTATGAGGGAGTCCCTGTTCATTACCTGTAACGCGCGTATGAATAAATCTGCAAATGCGACGTTCGGAAGTTTGGGTGACATGTAAACGTTGAGTACGTGTCATGGGGGGTCCTGTTTGCGTAGCAGAAGGGTCGTCACCATCGCATACGAGAAAATCTCTAATCCAGGTTTACCGGGGAGGTCGTATAATTTTTATGCACGAAGAGGCAGCTCTGTGCATCCTGCTGGTGTACTGTGTAATTTGTGCGAGTGGCTGCGTCCCCGGCTCTTAGAGGGTCACTACAGCACGAAGACTTGGGAACGTTGTTAGGAGAAGCCGGAGGTCGTCTCGCTTAGTGCGGACCTTGAATCCTCGGCAGTTCGATTGTAAAATTTGGGCGGTGCCCGACTTGCTGCATGAGTACCTTCGCGGTCTAGAAATGCTCGCCATGATTATCACTAAAAATGTTTGCTTACTAGGCAGGGATCCGCCTCTCAGCCGAGTCCCTCAATGCCAGCAGATTCCGTCACGCTGGGCAGGTTGAGGGTGGTTCCTCTTCCTCATGCGCGGCTTTTGGTTTACCTTAATATTGTGGCTTTTTGCATGCTTGAGTGTGCCAGAGCGCCTTGTAGTTATTGTTGGTTTGGTCGTGTGTGCAGCTATAAAACTCTGATTTTTATCTAGAGCCGCGTTGATGGTGGCCGTGACTTGAATTTCTATGGCGGTGAATGCGGAGTTCATGACCTCCTGTGCTCTAACCCTCGTGTGAAGTGCGGACTGTGCTTTTTGTTGCAGCCTCCCCGTTCGCCCCTGTGCCGCTGTCCATATCCTTCACCGCGGGGGGAGTGGGCCTCTGGGCAGGAATATTTTGACGTGCCTCAGTCGGGGCAAGACGTTTCTGTAGGTTCGCGATTTGCTCTTTGAGGGCAGAAATTTCGGATTGCTCGGCCGTTTCTGTCGGTGAGTGGGGGGGGGGGGGGGGGGGGAATGTGGAGAGGCTGGCCTGCCCTTGCTGCTCATCTGGGATCCCTGGATGAGAGCTTTTCACGCACGTCCGCGAAGAACTTGGTGGGGGATCACCCGTTCGTTTCTCCATGTCGGCTCGGGGCGGTGGTGGTACTGTCTAAGGCATTTCCGGCTTGCCGGCAGATGGACCGCCTGGCTCGCTCGGGGCTGTGGCTCCTTTGTCCTTGGCTTTACGGGGCTGCCGTAAACGTAGGAACTGGGCAGCCCTTCTTGGGGCATCGGTCCCTGCTCAGAGCGCAGGGGCTAATGGGTTCGGTACTTCTCGACGAACGCGCCGGCCCCCGTGGTATGCGCTCAGCCGCGCACAGAGCAATTTTGGACACACTCGTGAGGGACCCAGACCCCTTCCTGCACTTGCAGGCCGCACAATCCACATCTGTCCGGTCGGGTGCCGGGGCAGACGTCCATGCGGTGACCGACAACACCGCAGTGGCCGTAGGCCGGGTTGGTGCGCTGATATTGATGAACTTGAACGAGCATCGACTCGTAATGGACGTAGCGCGGTTTCTGCCCCTATGAAAATGCGATTCGCGCGTTATCCGACGTCCTGAACTTGAGTATCTCCAGAATTTCGCCGTGGCGCCACCGGAGACTCGAGCGGAGGGATTCTACTGTGTCGGTGTTGCGTGAAGTGACCACGCCGTAACAGACATTGCCGCCGTCTTGATCAGATGGCCCGCAAGTGGGGCTCACTTATTCTCCATACTGAGCTAGAAGGCCCCGATAATCTTGTCTGCAATTTCGGGTTCAGGTGTCGAGAAGAGAATCATGTTCTGATCTCTCACCGAGAGAACTGTGATCAGCTGCGAGGAGTCCGGTTCGAGGTAGGCTATGAACGCCCGTCCGTATCTGCTCTCCTGAAATACCTCGTGCAGGGATACTCGGTTCTCCGCTTAATCACAACTACGAAGTCATTTCTATCTGTTGTCCTCTTTAGTACTCCCCTCCCCACACTCTCAAGGCCAACGAACACTCAGTCATCAGTATGTACAAGTTGTTATTTCAGTACAACCAACTACCACAAATGGATGTCTCGCGCCCTCTCTCGGAGGTGACGACAACTTAACAATAGTTGTCGCCCACTCTCACAGGGGTCGTCAGGCGTCTGAGGCTGACCTCAATACTGCGAACACAGCCACCGCTTCGCACGACTAACGGAACAACCTCCTATTTAAACAGCATTGTTGTTAAAAGCAATCCCAGTAGTGCGGAAAAAGCCAAATTGGGGTTTACGCAAACCTGCTCTTAAATAACTGCATCTTTTCAGATTACGTTGGAGTGTTGTGACGGCGAGCCGAATTTAAGAAAACGCATATTTACTTCTCGAGAACAGTGGGAGTCTGCGCTGGCCGTTCTGACCTCATTGAATAAGCTGATCGATGCGGTCGGGGAAGGCTGCAAGAGACAGTGGAATCCTCCGAGAGAGGCCTGCGTGGCCCATATGGAGATGTCGTCCGCGTACAGCGCGTGCTGCACGCGGGACTTTCTCTCCAGGTGGACCGGCAGGTTCTTCATTGCCAAGTTGAAAAGCAGCTGAAACGCGCTGAGGAATTCTTCTTTTTGCTTCATTAATGAGCCAAACACGAGGAGATACTTGCGTACGGTACTTCTAAGATATTGTAAGCATTTGTAGCAGACGGTTCGACCATCAATCTGTGCGACAATCGGCGACGACGAAATCAGCACTCGCCTCGATCGGCTGCCGTGACAACAGTGTGGCCACATGAATGCCCGCACAGATACCACGAGCAATATGCTCTTCTAATAAGGGCCATGTTTCAGTCAATCAAGTATTTCTCAAAGCACATCGGCCTTTCCACTGCGCAGAACGTAGTCAAGACCATAAGCTCTCGTATCGCGTTCAACTAACACCTCCCCAAACACGTTAACCACATGCATGTATGAGCGCGTCTGAGCGCCTACTCGGAGCTGGACTCTGCACCCGCTCTAGTGAAAGGCCTCGAACACACACGCAATATTAGCCGGGCGCCCGAAGTTAGCAACCAAAATATTTCGTGAATCGAAACTGTGCGATCACGCACACGTAAGCAAAAGAAATAAACGGCGAGAACTAACGCAAAAGGCGCCATTGCAGGCGACACAGGCGGTATGCACCGTGGTCTAGAGCCTGCATCGCGCAAAACATCGCATGAAGAACCGCGGTTCTTCTAGTCCATATCAAAATGGCCGCGTGCGCTTTCCGCTACCATAGCACCTCTCCGTCGTCTGCTAATTACCCTAGCAGTGATCTCTAGGGGAGGAGAAATTCTTGAGGCCCGTGTACTGTGCGATGTCAGTGCACGTTAAAGAACCCCAGGTGGTCGAAATTTCCGGAGCCCTTCACTACGGCGTCTCTCATAGCCTTAGTCGCTTTGGGACGCTAAACCCCATAAACCAAACCAAACCAAACCAAACCAAACCAGTGATCTCTAGGGTACGAGAAACCGGCTGAACCATGGAGGAAGGGAGGAATAACTTAGGAGAGTCCGCGCTGCGTGAAATTTTTTTAGAAGGCGTACAAGAGAACTTCCGCCACTAGTTGGCCGCTGTTTCGGAGCGCTTGCGCATGCGCAACAAACAGCGAAATAGACGAGGCAGCGCCATCGGCCCCCAGGAGTCCTTGAAAAAACACGTGACTTCGGAAACTTTTTTTTTCTCTTTTGTAGTGCAGCTTGGATAGCGAGGACCCCTCCTGACGGAACGAAGTGTTAACGAAAAACGCCTTGTTGAACGCTCGGTCAGAATCCACTCTTGTATTAACACAGGATTTGAACTAAAAGCTTGAAGGAAGACCATCTGGCTTTATTAATCATTGACGCATGTTTTGAATACGCGTTGTAAACGCGCGGTTTTTTGTACCGTAGGGTTATCCGCACTAAAGCAAGGCGCAGGGCTTGGATAGGTAACTATGCGGAACATACTGTTATTCGGGCACATTTTATGAACCGCACGTGTGTGTGGGGTGCCGTGATCAGTAATGCGGTACCCCCAGAGCGAGGCACGGGGCCTGCCACCGCGCTCAGCTCTGCCATAGATATTATGGACACATAATTTTTGGTAGTGGGGGACGGTTTCGCACTGTCCCCCGGTAACATAATCAAAAGTTAGTACACCTGAGACTAATTGATTTAGCTAACCTGCGGGCGAAATCTGTTCAGCGTTCGCAGCGGTGATACATTAGGTTGTGGGCCCGGATTTGTCTCTGTAGGCGGCAGGCCGTTTCAGGCGCGTCGTACGGACTTGAGAGAGTCCGCTTGCACGAAAATCAGGCTATCCACTCCCCGGTACTACGTTTACAGTTGAGATGCCAGCGTTGAATTGAGGAAAGGAAAGGCGCAAAACGGGCAGATTTTTTTTTGCTTGGACACCTGAAACACAGTGCTAGAAAGGAGGGGAAGTCGAAACGCGGCTTTCGCAGTCACGACTGAAATCGCGTGGTAACGAGCTTATCCGCACGGTTTCGTCCCAAAGAATGCGTTAATGGAGAAAAAAATAGTACCATCGGATAGATCATCAAAAAATCTCAGAGGTGGGAACCGGGGGTTGAGGTGCATTATTTAGTTAATTACAGCCGAACGAATGGGCTGACGCTAAAAAGAATGGCACCATCGGATAGAGCATCAAAAAATCTCGTACGGGGGAAATTGGGAGATTTGGGTTGGTTCCAAAATGTCCATAAAGTGGGTGGGGTCGTAGCAAAAGTGGCACAAAATTTGAAAACGCCGTAAGTGTTGTACCATGTGACTGGAATTGTGGCCAGAGCCAACGCATGCCGCCAGATTTGAAACTAAGCGTGGCGCGAAGTTTGAAAACTCAGATGGGCAATTGATGGAACTTTATTAAGACAATTGTGGTACCTTGATTAAGACAACTGTGGTACCTATCGATAAGATATCGATAAGACATCGACTTGGGGTTTGAGGGTCTCGACTTCATGTCGAGAGTTCCAGTTGACCTCAAAAGTGTGGAAGTGTTATGTAGACGTCTTGGTGTGACGTCATAAAGTGTGACGTCATGCTTACGCAATTCTCCTGTGCGAATGGCGCAGTGATCGTTATTTGTACTATTTACAAAAGAAGTATTGCTTGAGCCGTTTCTGAAGGGCCCTCGCAATCACAAGGAGGGATCGCTAGTCTAGCAACCTTTGTCTTCCGTGGCGCCCTGAGCTCTTGTCACCAGGGCTCGTTGGTCTTGGAGATTTGAGCAGCGGAGCAGGGCAGCCTCCCAGTCCTCTAAGGGGGGGAAGCAGGATTCGCAGATCATTCCCACACCATGTGATCCGTATCAGCAAACACTTCCCCACATTGTGAACACTCGCCCGAAAAGGCCGAATTGAAATGTTTAAGCACTGCCGGGCGCAGTACCGTGTTATGTATAGAGGCGAAGAAGTCAGCGCTGCTCGGCCTTCTTGAGGCCTTTACAGGGGGGTGGGTATCGGCCGTGAGAGATCTCCCGAAAAGCAATAGCCGGATTAAAATCAGCAGCCGGGTCAGGCAGCGGGAGAGGCGATGCGCGTTGGTTAAGCTCACGGACGGAAGCGTCCGCTACTTTATTTCCCTACATCCCCGCATGTCCTGGGGCCCAGATTATGGTGCGCCTGTTTGGGAAACCCGGCACTGAGAGCTATGTAATATTTGTACGGCACGATCTGGAATTTGCCTCTGTTCAAAATTGCGGCAAGCTCCTCTTGAAACGGTGATAATGATTCGGGACGCTGGATCCGCGGCTGCAAGTGTAATAGCAACTTCCTCCGCGAATATAATGTTGGGAGCAAGGAAGGTGAGGACCTGAACTGGGAACCCCCGTGGTGTAGGCCGGCCGCGTCCGTGCAGAATACCGCTGGTCGAGCACCATACTGCTCGGAAATGGCCTCCGATCGCGAGAGGCGCCGGACACCGTGGGCATCATTTGTCATGTTATTTGGGAGGAGGCGAACCTGCAGGGCGAAGCGCCACGCCTAGGGCTGGGATAAACGGTTCTCCTGTTGTGTTGTGTAAGACATGTGGAGGCGGCTGCCCGCAAGTGTTTTGCTTAATCGCACGTATTGGTTGTGGAGATGAGCCTTGCGCAGCTCCCCAGAGGTGCTTGTCATCCCCAGACTGAGGATACGTTGGTTGGACGTTCCAATGGGGAGGTGGAGAGCTCTCTTACAGATTTTGCGGAGAATCATTTCCACAGCGTTCTCATCGCCTTTGCGCAGGTGGAGGTACGGTGCCGAATACAGTATTCGGCTGGTTACGAATGCATTGGCCAGCCGCAGGGTGTCTTTGCATCGCAACCCCACCTAGTTTGTTTGGTACCCGACGGACCATACGCCCACTTCGTCCGCCACTTTGCGGAGCTTTTTCAGCATGGTATCAATCTTGCAGTTCCTGTGTATGTAGAGTCCAAATAGTTTGATTTGCTCGCGTTGAGATATCGGTCCACTAAGCAGGGTGAGGGCAATTTTGGTTCTTATGTTTGGATTGTGACGCATGTGCACGAATTTCTATTTGCTCGGGGAGCACTCAAGGCCGGAGCGGCCTGCATAACCGTCCCCAATAGCCGCCGCTTGCAGCAGGTTGGTCTGGCTTTCTCCAACCGATCGGTGTGTTGCCCAGAGGGGGATGTCGTCCACGTACAGGCATGCTGCGCACCATCACCATCATGACTGACTGAAGAGAAGAGGCGAGAGGACTGCTCCCTGTGGAGTCCCTCGCGTATCATGTTGGTGCGGGCCACGTTCAGTGTCTTGCAGTCGGATATATGATTGCCGATCTGTGAGGAATAGCTTAATGTATTGGAATGTGTTGTACCCACACCCCACTTGAGACATGTGGGAGAGGATATCATGCTTCACATCGTCGAAAGCACCCTGCAAGTCAAGTGTGAGGACCACCTTGTCTTCGCTGGGGTGCTCAGCACGATCAAGGATCTTGTTATGGAAATGCAGCAGCACGTCTTATGCAGACACCGAAAATCGAGTTCGAAAAAGTTCGAGTTCGAATCGAGTTCGAAAATCGAAAGGCGTTCTGCGTTTCTTGGTAGCAGGACAGTCTATCACTGACCATGGTCTCCACCAACTTCCCCACAGAAGATGTGAGGGAGATGGGCCGACGGTTTTGTCGGCGTTAAGAGCTTTTCCTGGTTTGGGTATGAATGTGACGAGGGCCGTCTTCCAATCCACCGCGAGAAGCGTACCTCCCGCCCAGATGGTATAGATATATTCGAGCAGCCGCTCGTAGGCCGGTTCGGGGAGGTTAGCGAGAAGTTTCACCGTCACTTTGTCGCCGCCCGCGGCTGTTCCTCCTTTCATACTGTAGAGGACCGCTTTGAGGTCGTGATGCTGGAACGCTTGATTAAGCTGTGCGTTCTCAAAACCTGCATACGAGTACACCGGCCCGCATTAATCCTGGTTTGTGTACAGATATTTATCTCTAAGCGCGTCAGCCAGTTTGGCTGCGTCTCCGTTTAAGCTGAGAATAGCTCGTTGAAAATGTTTTCGGGTTTAGGTTGGGGTTTGGGTTGGATCATTGAGGGCGCGGAAAAGGCGCCATGTGCTCCGGTTCGACATTTGTCGAGAAGCGGTGTTGCATCGGTCTACCCAGTTCGAATCGGCGAGTTGGGCCGCATACTGTGCCGCCTGTTGGGTGAGTTGCGCGATGCGGATTTTGAGTTGCCTATTATGGTTCTGCCGGCGCCGTTGGCAGACGAGGCTGTGCCGGGCATCCCAGAGGTCAAGCAGGTGGTTGTCCTCCGCCGGGTTCGCCTCTGAGAGCTGAACGTGCTGTTCGGTATCTTTGAGTTGGGAGAAAAGGTGTTGTGGGCAGGTAGTGTAACCTTGATCTGCTATAGGGGTAGGGCCAGTGTAGTTGGATCTGAATTTGGTTCAGCCACGAAAGGTGGCTTTAGTGCGGCGACTTGTAAGGGTTTGGTACGGATTGTGGTCGCAAGAACCCAACGGTCGCTATCCAGGTTTTCCTCGGTGTTGTGCCTACCTGCATACCTAATATTTTTGGTAAAGGTTGAGATCTGGGCACCTGTCGCGTGCCACGGAGTTGACAATGCGAGTGGGTTGTGAGGGGCCCGTGTGCAGAGTGAGGCCCAAAGTTGACGCAAGTTCCGCCAGATTAAGTGCTCGTTTCTCTTCGCGCATGTTCCCCCATAAGGGGCGGGAGGCATTAAAGACCCCAACGATTATGAGAGGGTCCCAGTTCGCCAGCTTTAACGCGCGAATGAATGAATAAGTCTGCAAATGGCACGTTCGGAAGTTTCGGAGGGCTGTAAACGTTTAGTACGTGGAATGGGGGTTCCTGTTTGCTAGCGGAAGCATCATCACCACCACATCCGAGAAAATCTTTGTAATCCAGGTCCAACGGGGAGGCCGTGTAATTTTTAAACACGCAGAGGCAGCTCCGTGCATCCCCTGATATACCGTGTAATTTGAGAAAGTGGCTGCGTCTTCCAGCTCTTGGAGGGCCACTACAGCAGGAGGACTTGGGAACGTTGTTAGGAAAAGCCGATGGTCGTCTCGCTTAGTGCGGGCCTTGAATACTAGGCAGTTCGAGTGTAAAATTTGGACGGCGCCCGAATTGCTGCGTGAGTACCTTCGTGGTTTACGAGTGCTCGCCGTGATCATCACTAAAATTTGTGCTTACAAGGCAGGGGCCAGCCTCTGAGCCGAGTGCCCCAATGAGAGCAGATTCCATCACGCTGGGCAAGTTGAGGGCGGGCTTCTCTCCCTCATGCGCGGCTTTTGGTCTACCAGTCTTAATATTGTGGCTCGTTACACGCTTGAGTGTGCCGGAGCGCCTGGTAGTTACAGTTGGTTTGGTCGTGTGTGCGGCTATAAAGCTCGGATTTTTGTCTAGAACCGCCTTGATGGTGGCTGTGATTTGAATTTCTAAGGCGGAGAATGCGGAGTTTATCTGGGCCTCCAGTGCGCTAACCCTCGCCTAAGGTGCAGACTGCGCGGTTGGTTGCAGCCTGCGCGTTCGCCGCTGTGTTGCTATCCGTCTTCACCGCGGGGGGGAGTGGGCTTCTCGGCAGGAAAGTTATGGCGCGCCTCAGTAGAGGCAAGATGCTTGCGTAGATTTGCGATTTCCTCTTTGAGGGCGGAAATTTCGGACTGCTCGGCCGTTTTTGTCGCTGGTTCGGAAGGGGGGGGGGGAGGGAGGTGAGGAGGGGGTGGCCTGCCATTGCTGCTCACCTCGAATCCCTGGATGACGGCTCTTCACGCATGCACGCGAAGAACTTGGTGCGGGTGCACCCATTTGTGTCTCCATGTTGGCTCGGGGTGGCGTTTGTAGCATCTCCGGCTTGCCGGTAGATGGACCACCTCGCTTTCTTGGGGCCTGGCTGGCTCCCTTGTCCTTGGTTTGGCGGGGCCGCCGTTTCCTACTTCTACGGTGGTCCTTCTTGGGCGTCGGTGCCTGCTCCGGGCGCAGGGGCTGAGGGGTTCGGTACTTTGCGAAGCACGCGCCAGCACCCATGGTACGTTCTCCGTCGCACAGAAAGCATTTTGGACAGAATCGTGAGGGACCCGTACTCTCGCAGCGAGCTGAACTTGCTGGCTGCACACTGACAGTAGTCCGGTCTGGGGTCGAGGAAGGCGTCCATGCGGTCACGGACAACACCGCAGTGGCCGCAGGCCGGGATGGTGCGCGGATATTGATGGACTTGAATGAGCACCGACTCGTAATGCACGTAGCGCTGCGTCTGTTTCCCGGAAAAGGTAATTCGCGCTTTATTTGACGTCCCGAACTTGGTATCTGTAGAATTTCGCCGTGGCGCTAACGGAACCTTGTGCGTAGGGATTCTGCTGGGTCTTTGGTGCGTATTAACGGCGCCGTAACAGACATTTCCGCCGTCTTGATCAGGTATCCCTCCAGTGGGACTCTCTTATTCTCCATATTGAGCTAGAAGTCCCCGATAATCTTGTCTGGAATTTCGGGTTTCCGTGTGGCGAAGCGAATGAAGTTCTGATCTCTCACCGGGAGAACGGTGATCAGTAGCGAGGAGTCCGGTTCGAGGTAGGCTATGAACGCCCGTCCGTATCCGCTCTCCTGAAATACCTCGTGCAGGGATACTCGGTTCTCGGCTTAATGACAACCACGAAACCTTCGGGTGCCAGTTTGGGTAACGGCTGCGGCCTCCATGTCGTAAGAGTCCGGTCTGTGCGGCCCGCTGTGCGTAGAGCTGACGCCGGCGGCGGTAGCGGCCGGGGAGGTCGCGTCGACGGATGCCGCTATTAGGGCATGGCCCTGCGCTGAACGACACAGCGATGCTGCTTGAGTTTGGTTCGACTAAGTTAACCGTGATTATACTCGTCATTTCTACCTGTCGTCGTCTGTGGTACTCCCAACACCCCTTACGAGATCAACGATCACCCAGTCGTCGGTACATACAACTGTTTATTTTAGCACCACCCACGGACGCCTAGCGTCCCCTGTCAAAGCGAACGATAACTAAGAGAGCAGTTGTCATTTGCTCCGACAGTGGGCGTCAGGCGTCCGTTGGTGACCTCAATACTGTAGGAACACAGCCAGCGGTGTGCACGACGAACATGCTGCTACGCATGACTAGCGGAACAACCTCCAGCGTAAACACATCGCTGTTAAAAGCAATCCCAGGACTGTGGAAAAATTCAAATGGGGGTTTACGCGACCCTGCTCTTAAATAACCGCATGTATCCAGATTACGTGGGAGTGTTGTGACGGCAAGTCGGATGTAAGAAAGCGCATATTCACTTCTCGAGCGCTGTAGGAGTCCCTGCTGGCCAGTTGTGACCTCAACGAACAGCTTAAGCTGATCGGAGCGGCCGAGAAGGTTGGAAGAGACAGCAGAGTCCTGGACTGAGGACCCAAACCTGCCCTCCAATGAATACTTGTGATTTCTAATAAGTGTTTTTCAGTTCAGTTCCTCAAATGCAGTGGAGTGAGTAGGCTGCGAATAAGCTTATACTGGGAATCTTACTCGTGTTTTGGTTTTGAGGAAAGGAAAGGTGCATTCCTGACAGACCTGTAGGTTTGGTTTGGTATATGGGAGTTTAACGTCCCCGAGCGACTCAGGCAATGAAGGACGCTGTAGTGAAGGGCTCCGGAAGTTTCGACCAACTGGGGTTCTTTAACGTGCACTGACATCACACAGAACACGGACCTCTAGAATTTCATCTCCGTGGAATCTCTATGGAGTTGAAATTCTAGAGGCCCGTGTTGGTGGGCACTCTGTGAGAAAATCCAGTGAACCGCGCAGAGAGAAAATGCAAAAGCAGCACACGTAACGTAACTCGTTACGGCTGCCGATGTGCCCCCTAAATGGCTTATATGATCGGGGACCTCAAACCTGCATCCCGCAAGACATCTTATGAAGAACCGTGGTCCTTCTAGTCCATATCAAAATGGCCGTGCACGCTTCCCGCTACCATACCACCTCTCCGTTGTCTGCTAATAACCCAAGCAGTGATCTCAAGGATGCGAGAAACCGGGTGCGCTAATATGTGCTGAACCATGGAGGAAGGAAAGAGTTTAGGAGAGTCCGTTGCGTCAATTTTATTCGAAGCCGGGGATGAGAACTTTCCCAACTAGTTGGCGCAACAAGCAGCGAAAGAGACGAGGTAGCGCTTTCGGCCCAATGCTCCCAGGAGTCAGTGAGAAAACACGTGACTTGGGGATCTTTTTTTTTCTCTTTTTTGTAATGCTGCTTGGATAGCGACGGCCCCGTCCTTTCGGAACAAAGTGTAAATGAAAAACACTTCGTTGAACACTCGGTCAGAATCCACCCTTGCATTAAGAAAGGATTTCAATTAAAAGTTTCAAGGAAGATAACCCTGGCTTTATTAATCAGGGAGGCGTTCTTAGAATAGGCGTGGATATCGCACGGTTTTTAGTACCCTAGGGACATCCTAACTAAAGCAAGGCGCAGGGCTTCGATGAGTAACTCTGCTGCGCACTCGTTGTGAAGGACGCTCTTCTGGTGTCCAAATCATACCCGTGCGAGGGACCGTGATCAAGAAGGCGGTACCTCCAGGGTGAGGCGATGGGAGAATTCGCCGAGCTCTTCCATAGGTTTCTATGGGCACGTATATTTTTGGTAGTGGGGGACGGTTTCCTGCTGTCTCCCGGCAATCTAATCGAAAGTCAGCACACCTGAGCGTAATTGTGTAGCTAACCTGTGGGCGAAATCGGTTCAGCGTTAGCCGTCTAATGCAGTAATTTGGGGCTCCGGTTTTGCCTCTCTCTAGACGACTGGCCAGTTCAGGGGCGTCGTGCGGACTTGAGAAAGGCCGCTTGCACGAAAATCAGGCTATGCACTCCCTGGTGCAACTTTCGCAGTTCAGATGCCAGCCTAGAAATGAGTAACGGGAAGGCGCCTAACCGGGTCATTTTTTTTTTGGTGGACGAATGGCAGTGCTAGAAATTACGGGCAATAAACATTATGCGATGTTTTGCGCAATGCAGGCGCTTTTTTTGACTAGGCCACGGTGGATATCGTCTGTGTGGCCTCCAATAGCGCATTTTGCGGTAGTTCTCGCTGTTTATTGGTACTTTTTGCATGCGTATGCGCGACCATATTTCGATCGTCTCACCAAATCAGATGCACAAATGCTCACTTCATATTTCGATCGCATACTTCTGATTCACAAAATATTTCGGCTGTTAATTTCGTGGGCCCGGCTGATAGTGCTATGGTGCTCGAGGCCTTTCACGAGAGCAGCCGCAGATTCCAGCTCCGAGTACGCGCTGATGTGCTGAACGTGTTTTGCGAGGTGTTGGTTGAGCGCGATACGAGAGCGTATACGGTCTTCATTGCGTTCGGCGCAGTGCAACAGCGGATATGCTTTGAAAAACACTTGACTGAAACATGTCCTTTATTAAAAGCCCTCACGAACACATTGCTCGAGGCATTGCTCGAGGCATGAAAGTGCCGAATTTATCAAGTTTGTGCGCGATCTTCTTGAATATGCTTGTATCGTAAATATCCCTGTTGTTTTGGTTGGAGACTTTAACATTGATCTTTTGACAAACAGCTCCCCGCGACGTCTTTTTTGTGAAACCATTGATGCATTTCTCTGCACCAATGTTATTCAGTCGCCAACAAGAATAACCTTAGAGAGGGACTCATTATAAGATTTATGTGTTACAAATCATGAGTTATCAAGAGTGCTATCAGGTGTGCTTACATTTGATTTGAGCGACCATCTGCCTATATTCTGTTTTTTTCCTCGGGAGATAAAAAAAAGGAAGCAAGTACCAACTCCCCAGATAGTATATCGCAGTTTCAATCAAGAAAACTTAGCTAGGTTTGATCCATGATGGAAAGCACTGCCTGGAGCGAAGTTTACAATGAGTTAAATCCTAGTATAGCGTACAATATCTTTCTTCAGTTAGTAAAAAGCAAATATGATACCGCATTTCCTTTGACAGTGGGAAAAACTCACAAAAAGTCTCGAAAGCCGTGGGTTACGAGAGAGTTATATCGACGAATTCAAACCCGTGACAGGCTTTTTGACAAATTCATCCAATCAAAAGATCCAGTCATACTTAAGGAATACAAAAAACTTAGAAATAAGTTAGGCTCTGATATTAAAAAAGCTAAGAAACAGTATTATCAGAATAAATTTTCAGCAGTCTCCAATTGCCCTAAGAAAATATGGGATTGTTTGAGTGACCTCATGGGAAGGGCGACAACCCATATTCCCAGCACATTAAAATTCAATGGTGTTGAATACAGTGGCGCTGCTTTGGCAGACAAGTTTAATGCTCATTTCCTATCCTCTGGCGAATCATCTCAGAAGCAGGATAGAAATCATGAAATTGCTCAGTATATTGCCTCTCCAATTGGTAGTTCCATATTCTTGAATCCTTGCAGCGAACATGAAGTATTCACATTTCTTAGAAGCCTAAACAAATCCACTGCAGCAGGCGCAGATGAAATTAAGGCCGAGCCTATTATTCCTGTTGCCGATCTAATTAGCTTGCCCTTGCAGCATATATGTAACCACGCGTTAGTTCAAGGTATTTTTCCAGATGGTATGAAAATTGCCAGAGTGGTTGTTTTACACAAAGGTGGCCCTTATGACAATATAAACAACTACAGACCTATATCTGTACTCCCTTTGTTTTCTAAACTTCTGGAATATTTGATCAAAATCAGACTGTGTAAGTTCTTTGACGACAGACAAATTTTTGTTAACGAACAGTTCGGATTTCGTGAGAACAAGTCACCAGAAATGGCATTGCTTAGTATAAAGGAAAAAATATTTTCTAATATGGATGACAAACAATTTACAGTTGGACTTTTTTTAGATTTCAGGAAGGCATTTGATTCAGTTAAACATGATATTTTATTTTATAAGCTACCGTTTTATGGCATTCGAGGAGTTGCCCTAAATCTGATCCGTACTTATCTTTCCGGTCGCGTTCAGTATACATGTTTGAATGGTCATCAATCACAACCTGGTCAATTAATATACGGTGTCCCACAAGGGTCTATTTTGGGTCCAGTATTTTTCATTCTTTATATCAACGATATAATAGCCATCCCTCGAACTCCCACGATAATTTTATATGCAGATGATACCAGTGTATTTTTTTCTGGCATGCATCTTAGTAATATTCAGGCTGAGGCAAATGCATGGTTACAAGAATTGTCTTTATGGTTGAATATAAATAAACTAGAGTTAAATGTTAATAAAACAAAGCTTATTGTATTTAAGGCACGTAACAAGCCTGATAACAGTGAAATTAATCTTACATTCAAAAATAGCGTAATTGAGCGTGTTTCTTCCTACAAATTTTTAGGCATAATCTTTGAAGAACACTTGAGTTGGACCCTGCATATTAATAAGATTCATGCCAGCATATCAAGGTCATTATTTGTATTATATAAACTTCGAGACCTTGTTCCGAAATGGCTGAAGTGGCAGTTATATTATACCCTAATTCAATCACATCTTCATTATTGTTTACTTGTTTGGGGATCTACAACGAAAACTAACCTCACGAGGCTGATAACATTACAGAAAAAAGCAATACGATATGTCGAAAACCTTGCATACAATGATCATACAGGTTTGTACTTCTCTAAGCATTCTATTCTAAAAGTCAATGAATTATTTGAGTTGAAACTGCTTTCTTATGTGTTTAACGATTTCAAACATCATCCCACTAAATATGTTCAATTAAACTCTAGTAGTGACGCGCCTTATAAGCTAAGGCACGTCAGTTACAGAGTACCATTCGTAAGGACTAACTATGGAACCGAAATGCTTTCATATTTAATTCCCAGTCTTCTAAATAAACATACACAGGCCATAGAAATTATTCAGAAATCTGTTTCCCAAAAGTCATTCAATAGAAATGCTAAAGCTTACCTCCTTTCTCGCCCGAATGATTAAAATTCTTGATGTCCCTGCTTTTCCGTCAACTCTGAATTCTCGTCTTTTTCTTGTTGTGATGTGTCTTGTAAATATTTACTTTAATTATGTCATTGCAAAAGTATGCACCTTCCTCCTACTTTTACCTTGTATAATTATGTGTTGTTTTTTGTAATGAGAGTGTATGAAGCTCTTGCTTCTTTTGCCGCTTGTCCTGAGCATTGTGTCGGGTGCTTGGGCCCCGTCAGGCAGAGTGCATCTGCCTTTTGCCCCTGCATCCGAGACCTTGTTGTCTAAATAAATAAAGATCTATCTATATCTCTGCGGGCATATATGTGGCCACAGAATTACGGCAGCCGACCTAGTGCTGATTCTCTCGTTGCCAATGGCTGTACAGCTTGATGCTCGGGCCTTCTGCCACTTAAGCTCAAAATATCTGAAAAGTACCGTAGGCATGCATCTCCTCGCGTTTGGCTCATTACAAAAAAGAGATAAAAAGAAGCTCTTATCGCTGATCATCATGCAAGTACACGCGGAACGTGAGGCGCCGACACGCAGGGCTTGACTGTAGCGCCTTTCATTCCAGTGACAGTTCTCTGCGGTAAAGCTGCAATATTACAAATACGATACGCAGCTAAGTTTATACAGTACACGCGCTTGTCCTAGGTGAACGTTCAAGAAGCTGACATGCGGATTTGTCGAGATGCGCGCATTCCTTGCCCGCAGCAAAAGCCGGTGGTGGTGGTGAAAACATTTAATTGCTGAAATAGAGTTTGGGAGCCACAGAGTGGCCCCGCTACATGGTCGGCGTCCCTAGTCCGGGACACCGCATGACAATGCCCCGTCTCTCGCCCGTTTCACCAGAGCCCTTTGGGACTCAAGCGAGGAGGGCAGTCTCCCATGCCTCTCTGGAAGGGGTAGGGAAAGGGGGTGGTGGGGATTTTTAGTACATGCCCACACAGTGTGGAAGATATCACAGGTCTCCCCGCAGTGCGGGCATCGCCCATCCGTGTTAGGATCGTAATGCTTTAAGATTGCAGGACAGAGTAGAGTACCTGTCTGCAGGCGCCTTAAAGTTCGCTCCTCCGTCTTACAGCTTACAAGAAGCAGTCGACGAGCGTAGAAATCGAAGGACCACACCAGAGTCGATCACCATGCAGGATCGATCGTCGGCGGTCCAGTCTTACTTACTGTGTAGTAAACAAGCACGCAATAATGCGTGATTACGGCGAGTCGTTTGATGAACAACGCACGGGCAGTTTTTCCGTCCTATGTGGTGTCGACTCAAACACGTTAGATTGCGATTGCTCATCGCATGCTTTCGAGGCTTTCTCGAAGCTTACACAGCACGAAGGCACACGCTCGCGTCGTCGTCGCCGTTGTATACGAGTGCTGTCTTGATGAGCTATTTGTCTTTGTTGGTTGATCAACTTTTTGTTTTGTTAATTTTTTATGTTTCATTATTGTTTTTTGCTTCTTGCTTGTTTTTTTCCGGAAGAAAAGACTGTTCAGCCAGTTGACCCCACGTATGGATTGTTATGTGGCTAGCGTTGCACTGGGTATCGATCTTTCTTGTCGGACGAACGCCACTGATGAGCCAAGAAAAATTTTCGCATTAAAATTAGGCTTGCGGGAGCCATTTCCTCTCGCATTCTTCGGGAGGAGCAAACAACGTTTCACAAGGCCCCCATTTATTTTCCCCCAAACCAAACTATTTTTATTTTTAAATTTTCTACAACGTTGTCAACGCCCACTGCAATGAGCACAATGAACGCGCATGGCCCGTGGCTTCAGTTCCACCTTTCCGCCACGACGTTTTCAACGCCAGCGCATGCAGCGCACACCTCTCACTGCTGCCGCGCAACTCAGAGCGCGATGTGGTCCACTGACCCAGGGAGCCAGTTGTCCACGTTAACGGCCTCGAGCTTCCCCTTCTAAATAAACATTTGAATCATTCATTCTTCAATTTCGTGACGATCTCAGAGCCTTCACGTCCACCTGCGGTTTTTGCGCGGTAGGAGGCTGACAATGCTCCTTGCCCACGGATGGAAGGTGACGAAGACGACGACGTGCAGTGCACAGCGCTAGAGTGTGGCGGTTAAAGTCGGGGTGTGATCAGTTGCTGCGGTAGCACAGTGCTTCCATGCAGTGGCCAGCGAAGCTGATGTGTTCGCGCCGCCGCTGGTTCGAGGCCCAGCCGCAGAAATATTTATTTAGGTACCTGGAAGATATCGAGGGTCAAAGGTCGCGGCTGCAGAGACTCCATCAGCTTTTTAGGGTAGCTAGTGAAGTAGCGCTTTCGCAATAAAAATTTAGAGGGCACTTTGGCTCTCTTAAGTACTGCAAGGCGAAAGCTTTTCCAGGCGCGCTGTTTGGCCTACGCGTTGCGCCACCTGTCGGATCGGACGACAACTATTGTTTATTAGTTATCTTCTGCTCCAGGAAGGGGCGCTAGGCATCCGGACGACAACTATTTTTCGCTAGTTGTCTTCTGCTCCAAGAAGGTTGGCTTGGCATCCGTGGGTCACCTTATTACTTCGAATCCGCGCGCTCTAACCTCTTAACCATTTCGACCAACCGAAAACCGTGACAGCTCTTGTGAGGACCTCCTGTCGACGACGATGAGGCACTAAAAGCTTTCGCCTTAAAAGAATTGGAGTAGGTTCGGTAATTCGGCTTAGTGCATGATCGGCGAAGGTCGGAGGCACAGCGCTAATTGGGCTAACCAGCGCTAACCAGCCAGATGGAAATTACAAAAGCAAGCCTGTGACGGATCATGGCCTGATACTTTCCGTAGCTTCGCGTTCTGCTGCGTGTCGTTGCTGCGCACGAGATCGAAAACAACGACCAGTAGATATTGAGGGCTGCCGCAGACAGGACCCTTACAAAAATTTTTAGTAACATTCTTTAGAAAGTCTTTCGACAATTGTTAATAGAACCTATCAACATTGAATAGAAAGTCTTTTAAACGTCTTTGTACATTGTAGTAACAACCTATCAACCGTCTTCCGACAATTGGCCACCGATATCCAAAAGACTCAAGTACATAGAAAGTCTTTATACTTCCTATCATCACCTTATCGAGTTTGTATACACTTCCTACTGACCACTTACCGACAATGTCTACCAACACCCTATTAACGGTCTTCCGACAATTGGCCACCGTTATCCAAAAGACTCAAGTACATAGAAAGTCTTTACACTTCTTATCAACCACATACCGACAATGTCTACCAACACCCTATTGACGGTCTTCCGACAATTGGCCACCGTTATCCAAAAGACTCAAGTACATAGAAAGTCTTTACACTTCTTATCAACCACATACCGACAATGTCTACCAACACCCTATCAACGGTCTTCCGACAATTGGCAACCGTTATTCAAAAGACTCAAGTACGAAGAAAGTATAATTCCTACATCAACTTTTGGAAAAGTGTATGTTAACTACACAGTACAACACTTTTACCAACATAGTTTTATCACTTCAAAATCATTTTGTGAACACTATCCTGGAGTGCTTAAAGAATAATAGAAGCAAAATACAAATTATTACATTTATTGTGCACAAGTGTACATACGCGCTACAACACATGCATGATGCATCAAAATATTTTATGGAGAACAATAGAGGAACAGAATATTGCCTTCGGCACACTTCCCCTCAGTTCCCTCTGAGTAACAATGACTGACACACAGCAATTGAAAAACATAACAGGTTTTAATTCACGATGTTTCGGCTGGAGGACCAGCCTTTTTCGAGTATAGTATAGCATTCGAAACAAAAGCTGTATGCTTCAAATGCTGTAGTACACTTGAAAACGGCTTGCCCTCCAACCAAAACGTCGTCAATTAAATCCCGTTAGGGTTTTCTTACATATATACGAGATGTTTCAGGGAAGACTAAGTAATTTTCAAAAAACAGGTATTTTGAGATGAATGTACGGCTTTTTCAGCATAGTATTACCAGTGTTGGCAGGCACCAGAAAACTTGTGAAGAGTCTTACGTAGTAACCTGGTTAGCTAATTTTTATTAATGAACCTTTAAACTTTATCAAAACATTAAGTTGGGCTAGTTGGTAACGGCTTGAAGGAATCATACTCTTAGCGGTAAGAACACACACAACACCAAGACACGCACACACAGGACACCCGCTAGACTTCAACTATGTTTACTGGACACTTGTACGACATAAATATGTATCACTGAGCACACGCAGGTGCCTCGTCATCGGCATCAGGTCTAACTACGCCCTCCCCTGTCCTCCAAGGCATACGGTTGCGCCGATAAACAATCCCTTTTTCTGCCAATGCCAGGGAGGGAGTGCTTACACACATGTCACCCGCCTCTTGAATACGAAAGGCCTGGGAGCCGAGAAAAAAGAAAGAGAAATTATCGAAGTCTTTCGTATTCAAGAGGCGGGTGACATGTGTAAACACTCCCTCCCTGGCGTTGGCAGAAAAAGAGATTGTTTATCAGCGCAACCGTATGCCTTGGAGGAGAGGGGAGGGCGTAGTTAGACCTGTTGTGGATGACGAGGCACCTGCGTGTGCTCAGTGATACATATTTATGTCGTACAAGTGTCCAGTGAAGATAGTTGAAGTCTAGCGGGTGTCCTGTGTGTGTGTGTCTTGGTGTTGTGTGTTTCTTACTGCTAAGAATATGATTCCTTCACTATCAGAGTTAGGCGTCTAGTTGCCGTTAGAGATTTGTAGCAGTTACATGCACTGGAGGGGTTTCTTTCCCTGTGTGCTTTCAAAAGCGCATGTATTTTCGCACGATGCAGCCAAATTTTGTCGAGCCACAGCGGCGAAAGTAATCATGTTTTGTACATTCCAGAAACTGATATGGCTACTACGAACAACTGGCTAAAAGTCTCTAACTGCAACCAGTTGCAAACCTGTGTTAGTTAAAAAGTTAATTATCAGAAATTAGTTAACCAGCTTACTAAATACACCTCACCGGCTTTCTGGTGTCTGCTAACACTGGTAATATTATGCAGCAAAAGCCATATTTTTGAAAACTACTTATTCTTCCCTGAAACACCTGGTGCATATAAATACTGCTCACTTTCCTGTACAACACAGAAACGAAATAATTTCTTCTGTAACATGAAAGTTCCATGAGCCACATAACAAACCCGTGGAAAAAAACTGCATGCATACACACACATCTCTCCAAAACAGCTAAAAAATCCCACACAGTGAAACAATGCTTACACTGTCTTAAGACCAACATTAAAGGCTGCAAACACTAGCGAATTAAAAGTCAAACAGATGCCAAACATATGCTAAATGTCCCCATGGATGTAGATATTAAGCTATGAGCTGATTTTAATAAAAATGCATCAGCACAGAAATGCTTAAGCGACTTTGTTGGTGCACTATCCTGACACTTGTCCTCAATATCAGGCAGCCTGCTTGTTGTTCATCATCATCATCAGCCTGACTATGCCCACTGCAGGGCAAAGGCCTCTCCCATGCCTCTCCAATTAACCCTGTCGTTACTTGTCTGCATCACCAGCGGAAGAGGTAGCGTCCTAGTGATGAGACGTGTGCACGAACAGGTAGCCTCCTCCATGGCAGAATGCAGCAGCAAGAGAACTGCACAAGAAAACATTCAAAGTATACAGTTATAGTAACTTCTAATAGAATCAAACACGGAGAAGCAACAATCAGTTAAATGTGCACTAAAATGCAGCACTCTGAGTGAGTTTGATAAGGCTGCTGAGTAATAGCATAAGCAGCAGTCACAAGACTAGAACTAAATGTAATGCGTCCTTGAACAAGAAAAAGCTACAACATGCTGTTGTGCTCAATTCTGCCCCCACATTCGAAGACTGAATGATATTCACAGGAACTGACATTAACGTGTTACACCAAATTAGGCTACCACGAAGAGATATTTAGCCATTCCAGTCATATGAAGAAAACATGCAGGCCATCAAATATAAAAATTACTTTGTGTTTCTGATTTGTCTGCACAAAAATTCACGGAGCTTTTGTTTTCAAAAGTGATGGCACAAAGACATTGCAATATAATGCACATGTTGCTGTAGATAATGTATCATTTGCAGCTATACCAGGTGTTAGGGGAAAATGTATGAACAAAGAGTACAAAGGTGAGCAAGTTTGTCAGGGCAAGAGTGGCACACTCTAAAGCAAATGAATCAAAATATTAAGGCACACACTGCGTCAGATACAATACTTGTAAGTAAAGCTGCATAGAACTACAAGCGATAAAAGCCTCAGAAACGTGCCCCTAAGGTAGCAGCTGGACTGGTAGTTTTTATTTGTCCCGCAGCACGTCCCTCCAGTGCTGAGGCCTGCTCATATCTGTTTAAGTTAAGAATACAAGGGAAACAAGCAAACAAGTGTTCCAAAGAAGATAAAAATGTGCAATTAGGTTGTTCTTTAGGAAATTACCTGTCACTAATTTGCAGCAATAAATACCTCGAGAAAGTAAATTAAGTTATTTACACAGCTTATTACAAACCTTGATGGCACGGGAGAAAGGCAACATCAAATGCATCGGTTCAAGTAAAGCCAGGGGTATTGTTAAGGTCACAGCAATATTTGTTGACTTAGGCTCAGCTAGTGTAATGCAATCAGTAACTGAACGTCGGCATGAATAAAAATAACAATGCACCAATACTCAATTCCAAATGCATTTCAACTGTACAGTGCAGTCAGTTGTGACAAAGGGAGCGTGAAAGAAAACCTCAGCAATGCTCACGACATCGAATAAGCACCTTTCTTCTGTACAGCTAAAATATAAGCTTTACAGGGTTTCATGTAATGCAAGGATAACCTGGTAAGGTATCAATTATTGATGCTAGCAACAAATATGCTTCTAAAGCAGAGTGCTCCAACTGAACGCCAATATTCAATTATGCATTGCCCATTAGGCCATGCGTATCACATCACTGGTTCACTTCAAACATGCCATACCTTGTAAGAGGTAGGTACTGCTGAAGTAAACCTATAAAATTTATTTGATGCTTTTAGACTGCTGTATAAAGGTCATGAAGCAGATAATTGTTTTAATTTGGTCTATACTGTGGTCAAGATTTCCAAGCACGAGAGGCATGAAGGAAAAAACTATAAAAAGCATTTCACACTATAACACAATGCACTTGACTAGGGGAGTGCTTTCATGATGCCCGCAATATCTTTTCCCTTTCTCTTGGTCCTTTTAAAAGAAAAAAAAAACGAAAGAGAGAGGGAGCCTGGACCAGATGATTTTTGGCAGGCTAAAAAAGACAAGGAAAATATACCCACTTGTCTTCCTATCCTTTTACAAGTGGCACATGCTTGATATCCAGTGTCAATGGCTGATAGGCTGAACCAGCAGGTCTTGATGTCATTTGCCTCTGGTTGAGGTAGCATTGGCTCGATGACAGATGAAAGCTGGTGCAAAAGTAGCGTGATGATACCGGTGGAGCAGCTGTACAGGGCTTGACTGCGGGTGCATTTGAAGAAAGGCTGCATTAGAGCCATGCTTTCATAAACATCACAGAAGCCACATCCCATTACAACCTCTAGCTGTTCAGTCCAATGTGTTCATGAGTGGAGGCTAATGATTAATTACCTATGCCTCCAATAGTTAGCAAAAAAATGGTTTACAAAGCTTGTCATACTTTTCTTAAAGCTATTATTCGCGAATCACGTTATACTTTTATCGCTTCAGACTGAAAATGGGGGAATGACATAAATGTAGTGAACGTAAAAAAATAAAATGACAACAAACCTTCCATTGTGCGATTACCTCAGCTGCACTGCAATGGAATGGTTCTGCTATTTTTAATCGTCGTTTCGTTGACCAGAACTATCAAGAAACACAGCACTTGATGTGACTGCGACGTAGAACGGGCAATGCTCCTTATCCAGTAAACACTCAGGCAGCAGAATCAAAAGAAGCACGCCGCTACAAGCACTTTTCGTTCTTATGGTCTCCTTTTCACGCGCTGCTCCTGTTCAGTCGGAATAACGAATCAAGCAGCACCCCATAGTTCTCGGCGGGCAACCAAATTCTATCACATAACTCCTGCGCCGAGGAGCTGACGCAAAGAGCGTGAGGCGGCGGGTTAAAAGTTGCATAGTTGGCAAGCGAGCGTGTCAGAACACCTTATCTCTGCAAACGATCGCGTGGTGCCCGCATTTTGCACCTCACTGCGAACAAGACGTGAAGACCAACCCAAATGCATTCGCAGCCCTCAATCATACCCCCGACACATCGCAGAAGTCATTTGCCAGTTCTGTACTTACATTTGTCAACGTTCACGGCAAGCCGTTTCTTCTATCGGGCAACGGGCGCCGGCCGCTCTCGGCGTGGTTGCGTGCAGTACGTCAGAGCAGTTTTTGAGCACTGCGTGCGCGTAAGAACGTCTTCCGCAGCACTGGAGCCATCTGTCACCTTCCGAGTTCAGTCACACTACCACAACTCTAACGAGGCCGCACATTTAACACAAACAAACTGAAGAAACGCACCCACAACGGCTAACAACCGTCGCACCCCGTCAACAGAGTCGTTTCAGCGTCCTAAAATAGGTAGTGTAGCGCGCGGCCAACATGAGACTCGCAATCCACCGCTAGCGAACGGAAAGGTGGCGCTAATGTCGCCTAACTTTACACGCGTTAAAAAAAGAATTGATAAAGCCCTTTTTGCCAGAAACTTGTTGCATTAAACGACAAAATATTTTGTTTCAATTACAAAGTCAGCAAATTGGAATGATTGAGGTGAAAAAATGCGACTACTAACAACCATCTGTTTCTGGCGGCGCTGCGAACGAAAGCTTGGAAAACTGGGCAGCTACAGGCGACGCATCTGGGGCCAGGAAAGCCGCAGCCGCTGCACGGCTGCACTGACTGCCTAGTTCTAAGGCTATAACTCAGCTCCCCGTAACTGCGTCGCAGAATAAGGAATGATGATGATGTTGCCAAACGCTACTGGTTTCGGTTTTTATTTTCGCATATTGTGTGGCTTAGCGTACTCTACACAGCTTGGCTCATGCGATTTAGTGTACGTGTGTGTACCTAGGGAACACGAGCGTTCGCACGCCGCTCTAGCGTGACGCGCGAAACTTTCAAGGCTGCGCTGCAGCATCGCCTCTGTTTTGTGTGTGTTTATATCACGTCATTGGACACCTTGCACGCTCTTTGCTCGAGCGAGCCCCGCCGACAGTCGCGCTACCGTAGTCTTTTTGTGTGCTTCCTTGATTGCTTTTTGCCTCTGCCTTATGCGGTCCTCGGCTCGGCCTCACGTCCGCTGATGGCAGTAAGAAAAGGCGAAGAATGAACACATGCTTTCGTGCGTCTACTCCGTATGACTACGTTAAAACCCAACACTTTATTCCAGGATTCCTTAGTCATTGCATTTCGGGAAGATAGAAAATACAGCTATCACCACGTTTTCCCTCGCCACAGCTTCGTACCGTGTTTGCGTTGAAGGAGATGCAAGTGAAGATGCGGAAGAGGCACTGCGCCTGTGCTTTAGCTGTGCTCAAAGTGGGGGCTGCTCTCACCCCGGCTTTTTCCATACTGGAAGCTCCTCTGTGGCTCAGTACTACCGAAAAATGTAACAAGTCAAGAATGAGGGCTTATAGTGCTCCAATTGCCGTGCACCTTCCTCATGCAAAGCCCTTGTTACCGTAGTTGAGTACAGCGGGCCGCTGTTACCTGTTTTGTTTCTCTATACTTCTCTTTATAGTATCGGCCGCCGAATATGAATAAAAATTAATATTGCCTTGCCTCAAATTTCGCATGTACAGTCGCTGAAGAACGGAGCAACTTGAGTTCTCGAAGCTGTAAGCCTGCACACGTTACACAGAATTTACTCAGAGCGCGAAGCGGTGCGGCCCTTTTCGCGCGGGGTTTTTCAGTCCCGTGCGATCAGCCATTGCTGGTCGCTCGAGGAGGAGGGTAGTGCGAGGGTTTAAATTGGGCGCTCCCACGTGGAGTGGCATAGTGTACCGGGCACTTTCGCATGGCGGGCAGTGTGCAGGGAAAGTGTGCTTGCGGTGCAGGTTCAGTAAGCTGGTGATATAATTTGGGCGCCATTTGGGCTAGCGAGAACGTGTCATTCAATGAGTGTGGAAACACATCGGTGCAATGCTAAACTTGAATTTTTTTGTAGCTCGCAACAATAATCCCTCTGAAACCTCAGAGCGAAACGCTCTTAATGCTAGTGTGTTTTAGCACCGTCGTACGGTACATCACTGTTCAACTGCGCGTTAAAATATGACCTATCAAGAATTACAACAATAGCAACACCAACGTGTTTCGAATTGGCAGAGTTGTTGTACAGCTCTTCTGAAATTCTTTGTTAGTTCTGAAATGTTAAATCTGTTAAATGACTGCCTGAGTACAGAATTTAAGGACGAATACGCAGCAGAAAGCATTGTTTTCGTGTAGAATGAACCATCAGCGAAACTGATTCGCTGTAACGAAGTCATCATTGCGCTTATGTAACACAATATGTCACTAGCTCCTATTTTTTCTTAAAGTTCTTTTAATTTCCTTGAAGTGCGAGGCAATAATACTTGAGTATTCTATGAATTCATTCACTTTGTACCAAAATTATTTCGTTTGCTGTAACTTTTTTCGTAGACTTTATACAATCAAAAATTGTCACTAAATGCCTTCAATTCAAGGCACGTTTCTGAATTTCGAGATAAATGTTCTGTTATGAACTTTGCCCTTTTCCCCGCACTCGAAAATGCAAAAGCAGTAAAGCTAGCATTGAGAAAATTGAACTGAAATTTTTAAAAATCCACAGCGTGCTCGGCTATGGGAATGTGATTGCAAATTTGTGTTTCGTCTTCAAGGTTAGTTAAGTTGCCGCTTTGAAGTTGTCGGCTACAGTACTTGATTATTTTAGGCTTTTATTTGTTTATTCGCATCACCAAAATGCTTTCTCGGTTCGTAGTGTATTTCTATTGACAGCAGTATATAAGCAGTAAGAAAATTGTATGAACTTTCTATCAACAAATGTTGATAAAATATGCCCTAAGAAAATGTGACTGCGAATGTTTGTTTCGTGTTCAAGGTTGCTTTAGTTGCATTGACATGTTAGGCTAGAGTACTTAATTATTTTAGGCATTTATTCTCACTATAAAACGTTCTGTCGGTGTCTAGTATGTTTCTACTGACAGCAGTACATAGAAAGCAGTAAGGAAATTGTATGAACTTCCTATCAACGAATGTTAATAGAATATGCTCGGCTAAGGGAATGTGAGTAATGTTTGTTTCGTGTTCAAGGTTGTTTTAATAGCTTTGAAGTGTTCGCCTACAGTACATGATTTGAGGCATCTATTCGCATGACCAAAAATGTTTTGTCACTTTCTAGAGTATTTCTGCTCACAGCAGTCCGTAAAGAACATAAAGTATTGAAATGGAATATATCTTCTGTTTTAAAACGTTTTCCCATATCCTGATTACATTCCAAACGCATTTGCGGCGAATAATGTAGGTCGCTTTTCGATATAGTGAAATTGTTGACTAGCTGCAACAGATTCCACCATGCAATCAGGTAAGAGGTCGTCACGATTATGCGAACAAGATTATGCGAACAGAGCTACGCTCGTCCTGTCTGCTTCTTTTCTGTGTCCTGTTTCCTGCGTAGTTTTGTGTTTTCAGTACGAACAAGATAGTGTTAATCACCTCGAACACCATGCAGTTTGTTCATTTACTTCTCTCAACGTGTCAAACTGCACCCAGATTTTCTAGTAACTTTCTATTGACAGGAGTAAATACAAAGAAGTAACAGTCTACCAACTTTGTATTGACAAGAGTACATAGAATGTAAAAATTATTTTCTAGTAACTTTCTATTGACAGGAGTACATACAAAGAAGTAACTTCTACCAACGTTGTATGAACAATTGTTGATAGAATGTAAAAGTTACTACAAGGTTACTAGAGTCAATAGAATGTTAATACAAATTCTAAAGAAAGTTGATATCCATTTTTGTAAGGGGAGAACAAACAGCTGATCGCTCTCGCGCAACCGTATACATCAGCGACGACAGGGCGACCGTGTGCCTTCGGTGTGTGCCGTGTGCTTCGGTGAACCATGTGTAAGCTTCGAGAAATACTCAAAAGCATGCCATGAACAATCGCAATCTCTCTTTCAGTCGACACCACATGGAAAGGAATAACTGCCGGTATGCTTCTTTACTACGCAGTAAGTTTGGCTGTTATGACCGCGGACGATCGACCCTGAATGATTGACTCTGCTGTGGTCGTTGCGATTTATACTTTCGTGGACTGTTTCCTGTGGGCTGCAATCAGAAACGAATCGGGATACGTTCCGTTGAACTGTGGTCTGTCGCCCGCCGCCTTTTTCTGCCGGCAAGGGATGCACACATAATCTCGAGAAAAGCACATATCAGCTTGTTGAATGTTCATCTAGAACAAGCGGGTGTACTGTACAAATTTAGCTGCGTATCGTATCTGTAATAATACTGGTTTACCGCAGAAAACTGGCACTGGAATGAAAGGCGCTAAATCAAGTCCTGCGTGTCGGCAACTCTTCTTTTTGCTCTTTTAATGAGCCAAACTCGAGGAGACGCATGCGTACGGTACTTCTAAGATATTTAAGCATCTCTAGCAGAAGGTCCGAGCATCAAGCTGTACGACAATCGGCGAGGACAAAAACAGCCCTTACCTCGATCGGCGGCCGTGACGACTGTGTGGCCACTTATATGCCTACAGAGATACCACTTGCAATGGGCTCTTTTTTAATAAAGGTCATGCTTGAGTCAATCAAGCATTTCTCAAAGCACATCGGCCTTTCCACTGCGCAGAACGCAATGAAGACCCTACGCTCTCGGATCGCGTTTAACACATGCATGTATGCGCGCGTCTGAGCGCGTACTCGGAGCTCGAATCGGCAGCCACTCTCGTGAAAGGCCTCGAACACCATCGCCACATTAGCCGGGCGCACGAAATTAACAATCGAAACATTTTGTGAATTTAAAACTCTGCGATCACGCACACGTATGCAAAACTAATAAATAAACTGCGCGAACTAACGTAAAAGGCGCCATTGCCGACGACACAAACTGTGTGCACCATGGGGGAAGGAAAAACTCTTACTCCATGGTATGCACCACGGTCTAGCGCCTTCATCGCACAAAACATCGCATGAAGAACCGCAGTCCTTCTAGTCCATATCAAAATGGCCGCGCGCGCTTCCCGCTACCATCCCACCTCTCCGTCGTCTGCTAATTACCCAAGCAGTGATCTCGAGGATGCGAGAAACCGAATGCGCTAATATGTGCTGAACTATGGAAGAAGGAAAGAGTTTAGGAGAGTCCGTTGGGTCGAATTTTATTTTATTTTATGCACCGAATTGTATGCACCGAAACGCACCGCGGTTTCGGTGCGTTTGCGCATGCGCAACAAGCAGCGAAGCAGACGAGCATGGAGGAAAGAAGGAAAAGAGGAGAGGCTGCTACGTCACATTTTTTGAAGCCGGAAGCGAGGGCTCCGCCATGACACTTGGCCGTTTTCTCAGCCAATGGCATGCGAGCGCCGCGAAGATCACCGCGAGCGGCGCGAGCAGACGATTTTGCGCCGCGCCAGGCTGTCGGCAGCTGTCAGACACGGCGGAAAGTGAGACTTTGCTCCCATTGACAACAAAGACGCTGCGATGCCCAGCTGCTGCGTTCCTGGATGTTGGTCGCGCACGCCAGGACAAGAACCGGGCGTCACTTTCCACACGTAAGTATACTGCATTTTGTTTTCGTATTTAATTGACTGCGTAATGAGTAAAATGCATTCTCGCAGAACATAACGCACGACACGGCGTGAACGTGGTATTCGTACCGCCCCGGCCTTATTGGTGGCTCTTTGTCCGAGTGCAGTGAATAATTGTTTTCAAACAGGTTTCCGAAAGATCCAGAGCGAAGGAGGCAGTGGACTGAGGCCGTTAGACCAGGCCAAAGCGACTGGGAACCAGCAAAATGGACCTGCGTATGTTCAAAACATTTTCTGCCCCAGCACTTCGATCGGATGTCGCCGCTCGTAGTTCGTATACGTGCGGATGCCGTCCCCCTTCAGGTGAGGAACCACCTCGATACATTCTCAAGAGATTGGAAAGAAATGCTCTTATTGAGAAGGTGTATAGCTTGACTGCATGTATATATGCTTTCAATATGACGGTGTAGGTGTTCAAGAAATAGAATGATTTGCGAATAATGGCTTTAGCTAGACGTTATGATCGAGTAGCGCGGCTACAGTATTCCCGCACTGATAAAAAGTAATTGTGTCATTACTGCTAAACTGGCTGCGGTTTATATATGGCTCTGATGAAATTCTGCTTACTGTACATGATTATTTATTTATTACCTTACGCACTCCCTCATTAGAAGAAAATAAAAAGAGATACTTGTCATCTATAGCATCGAGCGCACCACAGTTTCTTTGGGGCATCATTTCCATTTGATATTATTACTTGTTGTGTGAAAATGTTTGCGCCTAGCAGTAATTTGTATGGCGGTGCATTTTTTTGTTGTTATCTCGGCCATAGCGCCTGGGAAGTGTCACTGTTTTATAACTAAGAGAGCACTGTGATTCCTTAAAACTATAGTTCGTTTACAAAGGAGATCATAAAGAAGTTCCATAAGGCATAGAGCACCGTACGTATTTGCTCGCGTAATTTGCGCACGTTTTTTCTTTAATTAGGGCTCCAAAAAAGGGTGCGCAATTTACGCGCAAGCGAGTCATCCGAACACGTCCTAAAAGAAAAAGGTTGGCACCCCTCGCTGGCAAACAAAAAGGTTGACTCGTCCGCCCGCCCACGCTATGTAGCTCCCCGCGGGGTGGCATGACGGCACGTGCTTAGCTCAAAGCAATAAACGCGCAAAGATTCAATCGCGAAGTCAGCAGTGGGAGGAGATAACGGGCAATAAAACGAAAACGGGGGCCCTTGCGTGTGGCCCGGCTGACTAGCGGCAAACCGTATAGCAAACGGTACGGTAGAGTTTTGGATTTGGGGTGCGCGCAGCTGTTCGTCCGGGATAGCGACCGCCAGCGCGAGCAAGCCGGGTAAACGGCGCAGAGTTCGCACCCGCGTATACATGCTGGTGGTCTGGCTCAGCATAGTGCGCAAAATGTGCGAGTATTTTTTTTTTAATCCGGTTAAATGTTTGAACTTTTTGGGGTGCACAATCTAAGTGCGGGCGCAAATTACACGAGTAAATACTGTAAATGTCTGACTTTGTCAAAATAAAATTCTATTCAAACGGCAGCTCACAATTTAGAGTACATTATAACCTGTCATACCGAGTATTGAAAAGAATAGCTTTGTAATGTGAATGCGTCATGTACACCACCGACTTAGACTCATGCTTGATGGCAGTCACTGTCAGTTTTTTCAAGAGTAATCAGGGCTTTGATTTAGGTTGATTGCTACTGAATCAACCAGAAATTACCTGCTTCCTAAAATCAGATTTTTGTCTTTTGTGGTAAATGAACGATACGCACATTTTCAAAAAGAAGTCAGTTAAGTAACATCAGCAGTACATGTCCAGAGTGCAAATGCTAGTTCTTGTTCATGAATCTATATGCTGTAGCTTCACAGATGGACATGTACTATTGGTCACTGATGTTCAAGAATAAGGGCTGCAGTTAGCAGCCTCCTAGAGCTTTCTTTAGCGTGCCTGCACTACTGTCCTTTAGGGTACAGGGTGACTGAAGTATCGTATTTTGTAAAAATGTGGAGTGCATGTTTTTCATACTATAGAAGCCGGAATAATCAAGAGAGTAATTAGTGTACCATACTTACAATTTTAGTTCTAGATATTCAACACAACTGAAGGTGATTTTGGCCTTTCAAACTAGTAGTGTCAAAAGGGGGTGATCATCCCACTGCACGCAGCAACAGAGTAAGCACTAGCATATAAGTTCTAGCATATAAGGGGATTCTTTACCACCCAACATTTTTAAGAGCAAAGATTTTGTGAAAGGACTAGAAAGCCATATTTTGCATACTTAACATATCCTGTTTTCCTTCCAGAAGAGTTATTTGTCATGCATTTTGCATTCATGTCATACATGAGGTGTGTAGTTGCCATTTATTACCCAATGTTAGTTTTATCATATAGTTGTTCTTTTAAGAAATGTGTTGTTTCCCATGGGTTCTTCCTCGCATTGTATATGTTCTTCTTGTTGTATGCTACATTTGTATGCCCATCCTGCTTGGGCGAAAACATTGGCCTGCAGTATATGTAAATAAATAAAAAATATAAGTTTTGCAACCTGCAACAAATTCATGTTCTTAAATGATGAAAACGCTTTTCCACATGCACTTGGTACATATGCATACAGAGGAAAACCTTATCATTCTACCAGCCGCAATTTGTACACTATATTAATCATTCTTTAGCTGTCATCATGCCTTAGTTGTGCACAGCTCAAATGCCGGTCTTATGTGCAGACTATGTTGGTTGGCTCGTGGTTTTGACAAGTATAAAACAACATGTGCACACAAGTACCACATAGCACACAACAAACAGAACAGAAAACTATGCTATTTCTATACTGTTCCAGGCTAGGCTGATAAGAGTTGAATACAACAATGCAACAATAGAAATAGTGTCAGCAGGGTACTCTCTTTCTTTGCATATATTACAGAAAGGAATACATGAAGCAGAAGGGAGGGAAATGATTCACTTTTTCCACCAGCTGGGACAACTGTTACCAATTTTTCAAGTCACTTCCACACAGTGCTCCAAATACTTTGCATTTACATTGCTTAAATTTTATCAACTTTGTGATGCAGAAACAACTACTGAGAAATGAAAGCTTTCACACAATTGGGCAAGAATGGTCCACAAATATTTTTCTGTCTCAAAGCCCTCATTTACTGCCTTCCTATATGTTTTTACTCTCTCTGAGATTTTGCCTGCTTCACGTAGCAAGCTATGTTTTGTAATAAGTGTTATGCTGTATCAAACCTTTTTAAGGCTCATAATTTGATTTTCCAATAAACTACAAATATTGGACTTCACTAATGCGTTTAATCAGCTGAATGCAAGAAACTGCAACTCGGCGAGGTGGTCGCAGGTCGACTCGGCATCTCGGTAAACGGTAAGTTGCGAGGTACAGTCTTTGTAAAAAGTTTAGAGCACAGGGGGTTCACTTCCAAACTTTATAATGGGACTCCAGGAGCATTCATGGATGTCCTACCTATTGCAGGAGGCAGTAGCAGAAATCTTCTTATGCCCAGGAAATTTGGAGCGCTAGATATCCATTAAGAACGACAGAGTGTGGCTAAAAAGAAAACCCCCCTGAGCTCCAAACTTTTGACAAAGGCTGTACACTCAATCTTACAATGGCATGGCCTTACACTTCACCACCCTTACGCGCAAATGTTTTAAACCTAACACTGCGCATCCTGAACCCGGCTATGTGTCCTTACGCTCGCACAACAGCACTCGATCGACACAGCCGCGCGGATCGGTCGATCCACAGGGTCCATATCGGAGAAAACTTGCACGCAGTTGAATATCGCTCGCACAGCGTACAGTAAACAGATATGGTACGCTTCAGACTGCTTCGCGTATCGCTTTGCTGACGGATACCATTGGGTGCGTCGCGGCTTTCTTGGCACTGCACGCTTCGGTGAGCGCAGCGCGGCCCACGCATATTGGTCACCAACAATGACCGTCATGCATAGGGGAATGTAGACGCAACGAGTATACTTACAAGGGCACGGTCTGGACGAGTTTGTATTTATTCGTGGTTAAAACAGCGCGGGAAAAATACACAAAAATTAAGGAACACGCAGAACACGTATACATACACAAAACAAGCGCCGACTCGCAAATGGCTTTTTCTTCCCTCGCTGCTGTAACCATATAAACCAGCGTGTCACCGTCGTCTATCGCTTTATGAGCCGTCGGCACTGTCAATTTCTCCTTGGAACAAGACTAGCAGCGTTGAGGGACGCAACCGCACAAAAAGCGAAGCCGAAAAAGAATAGCGAAGCTGCAGCGCCAAGCCTTTTCAGAGAAAGCTGTCGCGGGCTTCCAAAACAACCGCTTTCGTCAAGACGGCATCCTGAATGAACTAAGCGCACAGCAATGAAGACCGGCACCGACTACAGGCCTCTGGAACTTTGTGTCTCCCGCGGACCACAACGATTGAATAAAAATGCGAATTTCCAACTCTACTCGACCGGCGCTGCCGACATGGGTGATGCGTGAAGCAGACGACGCCGCTGCGCCCAACGCTGCTATTGGCTGCGCCGTTGGCCAAGAAATCCCAGTAGGCCTTGCAAAACCACGTGACTTCCTGCACGTTTTTTGTCACGCGGCTCGGATAGCGAGGGCCTCTCCTATGGTTTCCTTCCTCCATGCAGACGAGGCAGCGCCATCGGCCGAATGCTCCCAGTAGACATGAAAAAAAAAAACACGTGACTTCACAACCTTTTTTTCTTTCTCTTTTTTTTTTAATGCAGCTTGGGTAGCGAGGGCCCCTCCTGTCGGAACGAAGTGTGAACAAAAACCGCCTCGTTGAACGCTTGTTCAGAGCCCGGCTTTGCATTAAGAAAGGATTTCAATAAAAAGCTTGAAGGGAGACCATTCTGTCTTTATTAATCAACGAAGAACGCTTTGAAAACGCGTTGACGTTGCCCACCGCTTTGTACCCTTGGAGTAACCTCACTAAAGCAAGGCGCAGGGCTTCGATGAGTAGCTCCACATCAGCGGCGTACGTCGGGCCATTCCCCATTAAAACTGTGTGCGAGGCGTCCGCGATCAGGAAAGCGGCGCCTCCGGACTGAGGAGCGGTGACTGTGACCGCGCTGAACTCTGCCATTACCTTTAAGAAGGTATATGGGCACATAATTTTTGGTAGTGGGGGACGGTTTCGTGCTAATCCCCCGATAATCTAATCGAAAGTTAGTAGTGCTTACCCTAATGGTATATCTAGCTTGTGAGCGATATCTGTTCGGCACTAGCGCCGGCTATGTGGAGTTTCGGGCCCTGTTTTGTCCTTTTATAGGCGACAGGCCGCTTGAGGATCGTTGTACTAACTTCACAGTCGGCTTGCACGAAGATCAGGCTATCCACTCCCCGGTACCAGGTTCGCAGTTAAGATGCTAGTCTAGGATTAAGTAAAGGAAAGGCGCAATAAATGGCTGGTATTTTTTTATGTGGACACCTGAATGGGAGAACTAGTAAAGGAGGGGAAGTGGAAACGTGGCTTTCGCGGTCACGGCTTTAATCGCGTTGGTGTCGGGTGGAGTGGTGGTGCAAAGCATTTATTAATACGTAAGCATTGTATGGCTATGTTTGCACGAGCTTTTCCGCGCCATTACCTCTGAACGAGTGGGTTTATGCTAAAAAGAATGGTGCCATCTGACAGAGCACAAAAATTCAGGGGCACTTTGACTGTCTAAAGTGCGTAGAGGCGAAAGCGTTTTCCGCACCACTCTGACTGCTTCTGTGGCACTGGTGGCGTCAAATGTAATTGAGTACTAATTACTAAGTGATGACAAACCACTAATTAATGATTAATTACTGATTAATTCCTGAATACTAATTAAATGCTAATTGATGACGCTTAAGCTTCGCCTTTAGGAGTGGAACGCGGCAGCGTGTTGTAGCGCTGCTAGGGAGTGCACGGAGCGCCACCACCCGTTCGGGGCGATGCCTTGCCATTTGAACGCAACGCTTTTTGAGGAAAGGGAATGGCGCAGTAATTCTCTGTCATCTCGGTGGACACCTCAACCGCATCGTAGAGGAAGGGAGGAAGTGGGAGTGAAAGAAGAAAGACAAAGATGGCCCACAATGAAGAAAATGAAAATTGTATTTGAGGAAAGGAAATTACGCAGTAACTGTCTCACATATCTCGGTGGACACCCGTCAGAATTCAGGGAGGAGGGTGCACTTCTTTGACCAAAAGTGCGGTCACTGATTTGTGGTTAAGATGTTAAGCTTCGCCTCTAAGAGTGGAATGCGACAGCGTCTTGCAACGCTGCCAGGGAGTCCATAGAACGCCATCGCCCATTCGGTTCTACGCCTCGCTCGTCGGTAAATTGGTTTTTGAGGAAAGGGAATGTATCTGGCTCTCATATCTCGGTGGACATCTAAACCTCGCCGGAAGGGAAGGGAGGAGGATGGCAGTGAGCGAAGACACCGTATTCACTAGACGCGCCTTTGTTCATTCCAAACCATCGAGCTGGCATGGCGGAGTGGATAGCATGCTCGTCTCGCACTCCGAAGACCGGGGTTCGATTCCCGAGCTCGACCAATTTCTTACTCGGTTTTATTTATTTACATGGCCTGACTAGAAAAGCTAATTAGGCTAGTTGGGTAATTAAGCAATTAACTAAGGTTAGTCCCACTTATTTGGAGCATCACTATATGATCCCTTCAATTGGTTGCATGCTTACTAGCCAAAGTACAATTGGCCCTGTTTGAAATTGGCGCACTGTGACGTCATGACCGTTTCGACCAACGGAAAAGCGTGACATTTCTGTCGACAACTTCTGCTTACAACGATGAGACATTGAAGGCTTTCGCCTTAAAAAATCTCCTACGGGAAATTGGAGATTAAGGAGGGTTAATTAGTTAATTAGACCCAAAAATGTCGAAAACGGCAGTTTCGTGTCACCACTAGCTTGTCCGCAGGATTACTTCCGAACGATTGGGTTTAGGATAAAAGAATGGCGCCATCGGAGAGAGCATCGAAAAATCTCGTACGGGAAATCGAAGTGGGTGTGTGCGTTCATTAGTTAATTAATTACAGCAAAAAATGTCCAAAAATTGGGCGGTTACGTGTCACCACGATTTTGTCCGCACGATTACGTCCGAACGAATGTGTTTATGGGAAAAAGAATGGTACTATAGGAGAGATCATGAAAAAAATCTCGTACGGGAAATCGGGGGAGGGTGGGGGGTTCAGGTGGGATAAATGCGCAATTGATTACAGCCAAAAATGTCCAAAAAAGGGCGGGGCCGTAGCAAAAGTGGCTCCAAATTGAAAACGCCGTGTGTGTGGCACCACGTGACCGGAATTGTGGGCGGAGCGACAGCATGGCGCCAAATTTGAAAACAAAGCGTGGCGCGAAGTATGAAAACTCAGATGGGCATCTGATGGAACTTAAGACAATTGTGGTATCGATAGGATATCGATGTGTGATCGATAAGTTATCGACTTCGGGTTTGAGGGTCTCGACTTCCGGTCAGGAGTCTCAGTTGACGTGAAAAGTGTGGAAGAGTTATGTTGACGTCTTGGTGTGACGTCTTAAGGTGCGGCGTCATAAAGTGTTAAATCATGCTTACGCATTTCTCCAATGCGGCTGCCGCAGTGATCTCTAACGGTATTTGTATTATTTACAAAAGTGGTATTGCTCGGGCCTGCCTCACAATCACAATGAGGGATCACTTGTCCTGGACCCTTTGGCTTCCGTGGCGCTCTGGGCTCTTGTCACCAGGGCTCGTTGGTTCTGGAGAGTTGAGCAGCCGAGCAGGGCAGCCTCCCAGCGCTCTCGGGGGGTGGGGGGGGGGGAGGTTTGGCAGATCATGCCCACACCATGTGATATGTGTCCGCAAACACTTCCCCACAGTGTGGACACTCGCCCGAAAAGGCCGAATTGAAATGTTTGTGCACGGGCAGAGTACCATGTTGGTGTAGGGGCGAAGAAGCCAGCGCTCCTCCACCTTCTTCAGGCATTTACATGGGGGTGTTATCGGCCGTGAGATGTTTGATATAGGAGAGCGATCTCCCTAGAAGTATTAGCCGGATTGAAATCAGTAGCCGGATGAGGCAGCTGGAGAGGCGACGCCCGGTGGTCAAGCTCGTGGACGGTAGCGTCCGCTACCTTATTTCCCTATATCCCCGCATGCGCTGCGGCCCAGATCATGGTGCGCCCGGTTGGGAAATCCCGGTACTCACATCTATGTAAAATTTGTACGGCACGGTTTGTAATTTTCCCCTGTTAAAAATTGCGACAAGCTCCCCTTGAGTCGCTGATAATGACTCGGGACGCTGGATCCGTGGCTGAAAGAGCGATAACAACTTCTCCGCGAATGTAATGTTGGGGGCAAGGAAGGTGAATTCCTTAACTGGGATGTTTTGGTGGACGACTGCCCCCGTGTGCCAACCCCCATGGTGTGGACCAGCCGCGTCCGTGTAAAATGCCCCTGGTGGAGCACCATACTGCTCGGAAAGAGCCTCCGCTCGCGAGAGGCGGCGGACACCATGGGCATCCTTTATCATGCTATTTGGGAGGAGGCGAACCTGCTGGGCGAAGCGCTATCCCGCTGGGCGAAGCGCTATCCCTCGGGCATGGATACCCGCTTCTCCTGTTGGGTTGTGTAAGTGATGTGGAGGCGGGTCAGAAGGCGGCTCCCCGCACGTAATTTGTTAACCTCAAGTATTGGTTGTTGAGATGAGCCTTGCGCAGCTCCGCAAAAGGTGTTCGTCATCCCCAGACCGAGACGTTGGTTGGATGTGGCAATGGGGAGGTGGAGAGCTTTCTTATAGATTTCGCAGAAAATCGCTTCCACAGCGTTGTCATCAGATTTTCGCAGGTGGAGGTACGGTTCCGAATGCAGGATTCGGCTGGTTACGAATTCATTGGTCAGCCGTATGGAGTATTATCACGCACCCCCCCCCCCCCCCCCCCCCCGTTTGTTTTATACCTGGCGAATCATACGGCCCACCTGATCACGCACCTTGCGGAGCTTCTTCAGCGTGGTGTCAATCTTGCGGTTCCTTTGTATGTAGTAAAGTCCCAATACTCTGATTTGCTCGTGTTCAGGTACGGGGCCAGTAAGCAGAGAGGGCAATTTTGGTTCTCAACTTTGGATTGTGACGCATGTGCACGAATTCCGATTTGCTCGGGGAGCACTCAAGGCCGCAGCGGCCTGCGTAATCGTCCCCAGTAGCCGCCACTTGCTGCAGGTTGGCCTCGGTTTCTCCAGCCGATTCATGTGTTGCCGAGAGGGTGATGTCATCGGCGTAGAGGATATGCTGCACACAGGGGACCTGCAGGGTAGGGATCTTCATCATGGCCGATTGAGGAGGAGAGGCGAGAGGACTGCACCCTGTGGAGTCCCTCGCGTGCCAAGTTGGTACGGGCCATGTTCAGTGTCTTGGAGTCGGAATATATTGTCACGGGTCGCTCAAAAGACGCGGGTCGTGGGGACACTGGAAGACCAGGACCACAGGAGGGCAGGCGCCAGAGACAGTCCAAGCGGTCGCGGCCGGGCGTACGAGCGATTCCCTCCGCGCTTCTTCCTCTTTGCCGGCGATCGGCACCCCGCTGGCTGAAGATCACGTTGAGTGGAAAATCCCAACACACATGACAATATGATTGCCGATCTGTGAGGAATTGCTCAGCGTATTGGAATGTGTTGTACCCACAGCCCACTTGAGACCTGTGGGAGAGGACAGCATGCGTCACATTGCCGATAGCACCCCGCAAGCCCCAGCGCGAGGACCACGTTGTCGTCGCCAGGGTGCTATACAGGATCAAAGATCTCGTTATGAAATTGCAGCAGGACATCTTATGCGGAATCCACACATGGGGTCTACAAAGGCGCTGTGCGTTTCTGGGTAGCAGGACAGTCTGTCACGGACCATGGTCTCCATCAACTTCCCCTCTCAAGAAGTGAGGGAGATGGGCCGGAGGTAGTCCGTGTTAAGAGCTTTGCCTGGTTTGGGTATGAATGTGACAAGGACCGTCTTAAAATCCAACGGTGAAGCGTATCTTCCTCCCAGATGGTACTGAAATATTTAACTAGCCGCTCGTAGTTGGATTCGGGGAGGCTAAGTCTTGTTGTTGTCCTGCCTTTTTTGCGCTGTTCACCAGCATGAATGCATACCAACTCGCCCAGATATCAGCCTTACTAAGTTTCAGCGTCACTTTGTCCCTGCCCTGGGCTGCCCCTCATTTCATTTATCCAGGACAGCTTTGAGGTCGTGAAGCTGGAACGTTCCATCCAGCTCTGCGTTCCCAGGACCTGCGTACGAGTACTCCGGATCACATAATCCTGGTTTGTATGCAAAAATTCATCTCGGAGTTTGGATGTGCCTCCGTTGTATCTGTGAATTGCTCGTTGGAAATATTTTTGAGGTTCGCTGCGGGTTTGGGTCGGATCAATGAGGGCGGGGAAAAGGCGCCATGTGCTCCTCCAGTTCGACATTCGTCGACCAGCGGTGTTGCATCGCTATACCCAGTTCGAATCGTTGAGTTGGGCTGCATACTCTGCCGCTTGTTGGGTGCGTTCCGCGATGCGGATTTTGAGTTGCCGATTATGCTTCTGCGGGCGCCGTTGGCGGACAAAGCTGTGCCGGGCCTCCCAGAGATCAAGGAGGTGGTTGTCCACCGCCGGATTCGCATCTGAGAGTCGAACGGGCTGTTCCGTACCTTAGAGTTGGGAGATGAGGTTTTTTGACCAGGTAGTGGAAACTTGATCTGCTATAGGGGTAGGGTTATGGTAGTTTTATCTAAACTTTGTCCAGTAAAGAAAGGTTGCTTTAGTGTGCGGTCTTATAAGGGATCTGGTGCGGATTCTGGTCGCAAGAATTAGTGGTCGCTACCCAGAGTTCCCTCGGTGTTGTGCCAACCTGCATATCTGATACTTTTGGTAAAGGTGCGTTCTGGGCACGTGTCGCGTGCCATGAAGTTCCCAATGCGAGTGGGTTGTGCAGGATCCGTGTGAAAAGTAAGGCCCAACGTGGACGCAAGCTCCGCCAGGCTGCGTCCTCGTTTCTCGTCACGTATGTATCCCCATAAGGGGCTGGGGGCATTAAAGTCGCCATTATTGAGGGGGTCCCCGTTCGTTACCTGTAACGAGCGTATGAATATGTCTGCAAATGCGACGTTCGGAAGTTTGGGAGACATATAAACGTTGAGTACGTGTCATGAGGGGTCCTGTTTGCGTAGCAGAAGGATCGTCACCATCACATACGAGAAAATCTTTGTAATCCAGGTCCACCGGGGAGGTCATCTCATTTTAAGGCGGAAGCCTTTAATGTCTCATCGTTGTAAGCAGCAGTTGTCGACAGAAAATGTCACGCTTTTCAATTGGTGGAAACGGTCGTGACATCACAGTGCGCGAATTTCAAACGGGGCCAATTGTACTTTGGCTAGTAACCATGCAACCAATTGAAGGGATCGTATAGTGATGCTCCAATTAAGTGGGACTGAGCTTAGTTAATTGCTTAATTACCCAATTAGCCTAATTAGCTTTACTAGTCAGACCATATAAATAAATAAAACCGATCAAGAAATTAGTCTAGCTCGGGAATCGAACCCCGGTCTTCGGCGTGAGAGACGAGCATGCTATCCACTCCGCCATGCCAGCTCGACGGTTTCGAATGAACAAAGGCGTGTCTAGTGAATACGGTGTCTTCACTCACTCTCATCCTCCTCCATTCCCTTCCGGCGAGGTATAGGTGTCCACCGACAAATGAGAGACAGATACATTTCCTTTCCTCAAAAACCAATTTACCGACGAGCGAGGCGTAGAACCGAATGGGCGATGGCGTTCTGTGGACTCCCTGGCAGCGTTGCAAGACGCTGTCGCGTTCCACTCTTAGCGGCGAAGCTTAACATCTTAACCACACATCAGTGACCACACTTTAGGTCAAAAAAGTGCCCCCCTGAATTTTGTGAGACAGTTACTGCGTAATTTCCTTTCCTCAAATACAATTTCCATTTTCTTCATTACGGCTCCTCTTTATCTGTCTTCTTTCACTCCCACTTCCTCGCTTCCTCTACGGTGCGGTTCAGGTGTCCACCGAGATGACATAGAATTACTGCGCCATTTCCTTTCCTCAAAAAAGCGTTGCGTTCAAAGGGCAAGGCATCGCGCCGAACGGGTGGTGGCGTTCCGTGGACTCCCTGGCAGCGCTACAACGCGCTTTCGCGTTCCACTCCTAAAGGCGAAGCTTAAGCGTCATTAATTAGCAGTTAATTAGTATTCAGGCATTAATCAGTAATTAACCATTAATTAGTGATTTGTCATCACTTAGTAATTAGCACTCAATTATATGTGACGCCACCAGTGCCACAGAAACAGCGAAGGTGGTGCGGAAAACGCTTCCGCCTCTACCCACTTTAGACAGTCAAAGTGCCCCCTGAATTTTTTATGCACGAAGAGGCAGCTGTGTGCATTCTGCTGATGTACTGTGTAATTTGTGCGTCTGGCTTCGACCCCCGGTGCCTAGGGGTCACTACAGCAGGAACTTGGGAACGTTGTTAGGAAACGCCGGAGGCCGTCTCGCGTAGTTCGGGCCCTGAATCCTCCGCAGTTCGATTGTAAAATTTGGACGGTGCCCGAATTGGTGCATGAGTACCTTCGCGGTTTAGAAATGCTCGCCATGATTATGACTAAATTTTTCTTTACTAGGCAGGGGCCAGCCTCTGAGCCGGGTGCCCCAATGACAGCAGGTTCCGTCACGCTGGGCAGGTTGAGGGCGGGCTCCTCTTCCTCATGCGCGGCTTTTGGTCTACCAGTCTTAATCCTGTGGCTCCTTACACGCTTGAGTGTGCTGGAGCGCCTGGTAGTTATAGTTGGTTTGGTCGTGTGCGCGGCTATAAAGATGGGATTTTTATCTAGAGCCGCCTTGATGGTGGCTGTGATTTGAATTCCTAAGGCGGAGAATGCGGAGTTGATCTGGGCCTCCAGTGCGCCTCAAGTGCAGACCGCGCCTCAAGTGCAGACCGCCTCAAGTGCAGACCGCGCGGTTGGTTGCAGCATACGCGTTCGCCGCTGTGTTGCTATCCGTCTTCACCGCGGGGGGAGTGGGCCTCTAGGCAGGAAAATTATGGCGTGCCTCAGTAGGGGCAAGATGCTTCCCTAGATTTGCGATTTCCTCTTTGAGGACGGAAATTTCGGACTGCTCGGCCATTTCTGTCGGTGGTTCGGAAGGGGTGGAGGGAGGTGAGGAGGGGCTGCCCTGCCCTTGCTGCCCACCTGGAATCCCTGGACGACGACTCTTCACGCATGTACGCGAAGAACTTGGTGCGGGTGCACCCATTCGTGTCTCCATGTCGGCTCGGGGTGGCGGTGGTAGCATCTCCGGCTTGCCGGCAGATGGACCACCTCGCTTGCTTGGGGCCTGGCTGGCTCCCTTGTCCTTGGTTGGGCGGGGTCGCCGATTCCTACGTTTACGGCGGCCCTTCTTGGGCGTCGGTCCCAGCTCCGGGCGCAGGGGCTGAGGGGTTCGGTACTTTGCGAAGCACGCGCCAGCACCCGTTGTACGTGCTCCGTCGCACAGAAAGCATTTTGGGACAGAATCGTGAGGGACCCGTACTCTCTCAGCGAGCTGAACTTGCTGGCTGCACACTGACAGTAGTCCGGTCTGGGGTCGAGGAAGGCCTCCATGCGGTCACGGACAACACCGCAGTGGCCGCAGGCCGGGATGGTGCGCGGATATTGATGGACTTGAATGAGCACCGACTCGTAATGCACGTAGCGCTGCGTCTGTTTCCCGGAAAAGGTAATTCGCGCATTATTTGACGTCCCGAACTTGGTATCTGCAGAATTTCGCCGTGGCGCTAACGGAACCTTGTGCGGAGGGATTCTGCTGGGTCTTTGGTGCGTATTAACGGCGCCGTAACAGACATTTCCGCCGTCTTGATCAGGTATCCCTCCAGTGGGACTCTCTTATTCTCCATATTGAGCTAGAAGTCCCCGATAATCTTGTCTGGAATTTCGGGTTTCCGTGTGGCGAAGCGAATGAAGTTCTGATCTCTCACCGGGAGAACTGTGATCAGTAGCGAGGAGTCCGGTTCGAGGTAGGCTATGAACGCCCGTCCGTATCCGCTCTCCTGAAATACCTCGTGCAGGGATACTCGGTTCTCGGCTTAATGACATCCACGAAACCTTCGGGTGCCGGTTTGGGTAACGGCTGCGGCCTCCATGTCGTAAGAGTCCGGTCTGTGCGGCCCGCTGTGCGTAGAGCTGACGCCGGCGGCGGTAGCGGCCGGGGAGGCCGCGTCGACGGACGCCGCTATTAGGGCATGGCCCTGCGCTGAACGACACAGCGATGCTGCTTGAGTTTGGTTCGACTAAGTTAACCGTGATTATACTCGTCATTTCTACCTGTCGTCGTCTGTGGCACTCCCAACACCCCTTACGAGATCAACGATCACCCAGTCGTCGGTACATACAACTGTTTATTTTAGCACCACCCACGGACGCCTAGCGTCCCCTGTCAAAGCGAACGATAACTAAGAGAGCAGTTGTCATTTGCTCCGACAGTGGGCGTCAGGCGTCCGTTGGTGACCTCAATACTGTAGGAACACAGCCAGCGGTGTGCACGTCGAACATGCCGCTACGCATGACTAGCGGAAGAACCTCCAGCGTAAACACATCGCTGTTAAAAGCAATCCCAGGACTGTGGAAAAATTCAAATGGGGGTTTACGCGACCCTGCTCTTAAATAACCGCATGTATCCAGATTACGTGGGAGTGTTGTGACGGCAAGTCGGATGTAAGAAAGCGCATATTCACTTCTCGAGCGCTGTAGGAGTCCCTGCTGGCCAGTTCTGACCTCAACGAACAGCTTAAGCTGATCGGAGCGGCCGAGAAGGTTGGAAGAGACAGCAGAGTCCTGGACTGAGGACCCAAACCTGCCCTCCAATGAATACTTGTGATTTCTAATAAGTGTTTTTCAGTTCAGTTCCTCAAATGCAGTGGAGTGAGTAGGCTGCGAATAAGCTTATACTGGGAATCTTACTCGTGTTTTGGTTTTGAGGAAAGGAAAGGTGCATTCCTGACAGACCTGTAGGTTTGGTTTGGTATATGGGAGTTTAACGTCCCCAAGCGACTCAGGCAATGAAGGACGCTGTAGTGAAGGGCTCCGGAAGTTTCGACCAACTGGGGTTCTTTAACGTGCACTGACATCGCACAGTACACGGGCCTCTAGAATTTCATCTGCGTCGAATTTCTATGGAGTTGAAATTCTAGAGGCCGGTGTTGGTGGACACTCGGTGAGAAAATCCAGTGAACCGCGCAGTGAGAAAATGCAAAAGCAGCACACGTAACGTAACTCGTTACGGCTGCCGATGTACCCCTTAAATGGCTTATATGACCGAGGACGTAGTGCCTGCATCGCGCAAAACATCTCATGAAGAACCGCGGTCCTTCTAGTCCATATCAAAATGGCCGTGCACGCTTCCCGCTACCATACCACCTCTCCGTTGTCTGCTAATTAACCTAGCAGTGATCTCAAGGATGCGAGAAACCGGGTGCGCTAATATGTGCTGAACCATGGAGGAAGGAAAGAGTTTAGGAGAGTCCGTTGCGTCAATTTTATTCGAAGCCGGGCACGAGAACTTTCCCCACAAGTTGGCCGCTGTTTCGGTGCGTGTGCGCATGCGCAACAAGCAGCGAAGCAGACGAGGCAGCGCTTTCGGCCCAATGCTCCCAGGAGTGCGTGAGAAAACACGTGACTTGGGGATCTTTTTTTTTTCTCTTTTTTGTAATGCAGCTTGGATAGCGAGGGGCCCGTCCTGTCGGAACAAAGTGTAAATGAAAAACACTTCGTTGAACACTCCGTCAGAATCCGCCCTTGCATTAAGAAAGGACTTCAAATAAAAGCTTCAAGGAAGATTACCCTTTCTTTATTAATCAAGGACGTGTGCTTAGAATACGCGTGCATAGCGCACGATTTTTAGTACCCTAGGGCCATCCTAAGTAAAGCAAGGCGCAGGGCTTCGATGAGTAACTCTGCTGCGCACTCGCAGTAATGGGCGATCTTCTGGTGTCTAAAAAATACGCGTGTGCGAGGTGCCGTGATCATGTAGGCGGTTCCTCCAGAGTAAGGCGAGGGGAGAATTCGCGAGCTCTGCCATATGTTTGTATGGGCACGTAAATTTTTGGTAGTGGGGGACGGCTTCCTGCTGTCCCCCGGCAATCTAATCGAAAGTCAGCACACCTGAGCGTAATTGTGTAGCTAACCTGTGGGCGAAATCGGTTCAGCGTTAGCCGTCTAATGCAGTAATTTGGGGCTCCGGTTTTGCCTCTCTGTTGACGACTGGCCAGTTCAGGGGCGTCGTACGGACTTGAGAGAGGCCGCTTGCACGAAAATCGGGCTATGGACTCCCTGGTGCAACTTTCGCAGTTCAGATGCCAGCCTAGAAATGAGTAAAGGAAAGGCGCATAACTGGGTCATTTTTTTTTTTTTTTGGTGGACGAATGGAAGTGCTAGAAATTACGGGAAAAAAACCTTATGCGCTGTTTTGCGCCATGCAGGTGATTGTTTTGACTAGGCTACGGTGGATATCGTCTGTGTCGCCTCCAATGGCACATTTTGCGGTAGTTCTCGCTGTTTATTGATACTTTTTGCATGCGTATGCGCGATCATATTTCGATCGTCTCACCAAATCGGAAGCACACATGCTCACTTCATATTACGATCGCATATTTCTGAATCACAAAATATATCTGCTGTGAATTTCGTGCGCCCGGCTAATATTGCGATGGTGTTCGAGGCCTTTGACGACAGCAGCCGCAGATTCCAGTTCCGAGTACGCGCTCATGTGTGGAACGTGTTTTGCGAGGTGTTGGTTGAGCGCGATACGAGAGCGTATACGGTCTTCATTGCGTTCGGCGCAGTGCAAAGACGGATATGCTTTGAAAAACGCTTGACTGAAGCCTTTCCTTAATTAAAAGCCCTCACGAGCACGTTGCTCGAGGCATCTCTGCGGGCATAATATATGTGGCCACAGAATTACGGCAGCCGACCAAGTGCTGATTCTCTCGTTGCCAATGGTTGTACAGCTTGATGCTCGGGCCTTCTGCCACTTAAGCTTAAAATATCTGAAAAGTACCGTAGGCATGCATCTCCTCGCGTTTGGGTCATTACAAAAAAAAAAGAGATAAAAAGAAGCTCTTATCGCTGATCATCATGCAAGTACACGCGGAACGTGAGGCGCCGACACGGAGGGCTTTCATTCCAGTGACAGTTCTCGGCGGTAAAGCTGCAAGATTACAAATATGATACGCAGCTAAATTTATACACTACACCCGCTTGTTCTAGGTGAACGTTCAAGAAGCTGACATGCGGATTTGTCGAGATGCGCGCATTCCTTGCCCGCAGCAAAAGCCGGTGGTGGTGGTGAAAACTTTTAATTGCTGAAATAGAGTTTGGGAGCCACAGAGTTGTCCCGCTACATGGTCGGCGTCCCTAGACCGGGACACCGCATTACGAGGCCCCGTCTCTCGCCCGTTTCACTAGAGCCCTTTGGGACTCAAGCGAGGAGCAGTTGAGGAGGGCAGTCTCCCATGCCTCTTTGGAAGGGGTAGGGGAAGGTGGGTGGTGGGGATTTTGAGTACATGCCCACACCATGTGGAAGATATCACAGGTCTCCCCACAGTGCGGGCATCGCCCATCCGTGTTAGGATCGTAATGCTTTAAGATTGCAGGACAGAGTAGAGTACCTGTGTGCAGGCGCCTTAAAGTTCGCTCCTCCGTCTTACAGCTTACAAGAAGCAGTCCACGAGCGTAGAAATCGAACGACCACACCAGAGTCCATCACCATTCAGGGTCGATCGTCGGCGGTCCAGTCTTACATACTTACTGCGTAGTAAACAAGCACGCAATAATGCGTGAGTACGGCGAGTCGTTTGATGAACAACGCACGGGCAATTTTTCCGTCCTATGTGGTGTCGACTGAAACACGTTAGATTGCGATTGCTCATCGCATGCTTTCGAGGATTTCTCGAAGCTTACACAGCACGAAGGCACACGCTCGCGTAGTCGTCGCCGTTGTATACGAGTGCTGTCTTGATCAGCTATTTCTGTTGGTTGATCAACTTTTTGTTGATCGCTTTGGGACGTTAAACCCCATAAAACCAAACCAACCAAACCAACTTTTTGTTTTGCTAATTTTTTATGTTTCATTATTGTTTTTTGCTTCTTGTTTGATTTTTTCCGCAAGGAAAGACTGTTCAGCCAGTTGACCCCACGTATGGATTGTTATGTGGCTAGCGTTGCATTGGGTATGGATCTTTCCGGTCGGACGAACGCCACTGATGAGCCAAGAAATACTTTCGCATTAAAATTAGGTTTGCGGGAGCAATTCCTTCTCGCATTCTTCGGGAGGAGCAAACAGCGTTTCACAAGGCCCCCATTTGTTTTCCCCCAAACCAAACTATTTTTATTTTTAAATTTTCTACAACGTTGTCAACGCCCTCTGCAATGAACACAATGAACGACTACGGCCCGTGGCTTCAGTTCCACCTTTCCGCCACGACATTTTCAACGCCAGCGCATGCAGCGCATACCTCGCATTGCTGCCACGCAACTCAGAGCGCGATTTGGTCCACTGACCGAGGAAGCCAGTTATCCGTGTTAACGGCCTCGAGCTTCCCCTTCTAAATAAACATTTGAATCATTCATTCTTCACTTTCGAGACGATCTCAGAGCCTTCACGTCCACCTGCGGTCTCTGCGGGGTAGGAGGCTGACAATGCTCCTTGCCCACGGATGGAAGGTGGCGAAGACGACGACGTGCAGTGCACAGCGCTAGAGTGTGTGGCGATAAAGTCGAGGTGTGATCGGTTGCTGCGTTAGCGCAGTGCTTTCATGCAGTGGCCAGCGAATGCGATGTGTTCGCGCCGCCGCTGGTTCGAAGCCCAGCCGCAGCAATATTTATTTAGGTACCTGGAAGATATCGAGTGTCAAAGGTCGCGTCTGCAGAGACTCCATCAGCTTTTTAGGGTACCTAGTGAAGTAACGCTTTCGCAATAAACATTTAGGGGGCACTTTGGATCTCTTAAGTGCTGCAAGGCGAAAGCTTTTCCTGGCGCACTGTTTGGCCTACCCGTTGCGCCACCTGTCGGATCGGACGACAACTATTGTCTATTAGTTATCTTCTGCTCCAGGAAGGGGCGCTAGGCTTCCAGACGACAACTATTTTTCGCTAGTTGTCTTCTGCTCCAAGAAGGATGGCTTGGCATCCGTGGGTGACCTTATTACTTCGAATCCGCGCGCTCTAAGGTCTTAACCATTTCGACCAACCGAAAACCGTGTCAGCTCTTGTGACGACCTCCTGTCGACAACGATGAGGCACTAAAAGCTTTCGCCTTAAAAGAATTGGAGTAGGTTCGGTAAGTCGGCTTCGTGCATGATCGGCGAAGGTCGGAGGAACAGCGCTAATTGGGCTAACCAGCGCTAACCAGCCAGATGGAAATTACGAAAGCAAGCCAGTGACGGATCATGGCCTGATACTCTCCGTAGCTTCGCGTTCTGCTGCGTGTCGTTGCTGCGCACGAGATCGAAAACAACGACCAGTAGATATTGAGGGCTGCCGCAGACACGAGAACAAACAGCTGATCGCTCTCGCAACCGTACCCATCAGCGACGACAGGGCGAGCGTGTGCCTTCGGTGTGTACCGTGTGCTTGGGTTAACCATGTCTAAGCTTCGAGAAATACTCAAAAGCATGCCATGAACAATCGCAATCTGTCTTTCAGTCGACACCACATGGAAAGGAATAACTGCCGGTATGCTTGTTTAATGCGCAGTAAGTTTGGCTGTTATGACCGCGGACGATCGACCCTGAATGATTGACTCTGCTGGGGTCGTTGCGATTTATACTTTCGTGGACTGTTTCCTGTGGGCTGCAATCAGAAACGAATCGGGATACGTTCCGTTGAACTGTGGTCTGTCGCCGCCGCCTTTTTCTGCCGGCAAGGGATGCACACATAATCTCGAGAAAAGCACATATCAGCTTGTTGAATGTTCATCTAGAACAAGCGGGTGTGCTGTACAAATTTAGCTGCGCATCGTATCTGTAATAATACCACTTTACCGCAGAGAACTGGCACTGGAATGCTAGGCGCTAAATCAAGCCCTGCGTGTCGGCGTCTCACGTACCGTGTGTGCTAGCTTTGATGATCCCCGCTGGGGAATTCTTCTTTTTGCGTCTTTAATGAGCTAGACACGGGGAGATGCATGTGTACGGTACTTCTAAGATATTTAAGCTTCTCTAGCAGAAGGTTCGAGCATCATGCTGTACGACAATCGACAAAAACAGCCCTCACCTCGATCGGCTGCCGTGACCACTGTGTGGCCACATATATGCCTACACAGATACCACGAGCAGTGGGCTCTTTCTTTAATAAAGGTCATGTTTCAGTCGATCAAGCATTTCTCAAAGCACATCAGCCTTTCCACTGCGCAGAACGCAAGGAAGACCATACGCTCTCGGATCGCGTTCAACACATGCATGTATGCACGCGTGTGAGCGCGTGCTCGGAGCTAGAATCGGCAGCCAGTCTCGTGAAAGGCCTCGAACACCATCGCCACATTAGCCGGGCGCACAAAAGTAACAATCGAAACTTTTTGTGAATCAAAACTCAGCGATCACGCACACGTACGCAAACCTAATAAATAACCAGCGCGAACTAACGCAAAAGGCGCCATTGCCGAAGACACAAACTGTGTGCACCATGGGGGAAGGAAAAACTCTTCCTCAATGGTATGCACCACGGTCTAGCGCTTTAATCGCGCAAAACATCGCATGAAGAACCGCAGTCCTACTAGTCCATATCAAAATGGCCGCGCGCGCTTCCCGCTACCATCCCACCTCTCCGTCGTCTGCTAATTACCCAAGCAGTGATCTCGAGGATGCGAGAAACCGAATGCGCTAATATGTGCTGAACTATGGAAGAAGGAAAGAGTTTAGGAGAGTCCGTTGCGTCGAATTTTATTAGAAGCCGGGCACGAGAACTTTCCCCACTAGTTTGCCACCGTTTCGGTGCGTTTGCGCATGCGCAACAAGCAGCGAAGCAGACATCGGCCGAATGCTCCCAGTAGACATGAAAAAAAACACGTGGCTTCACAACCTTTTTTTGTTTCTCTTCTTTTTTTTAATGCAGCTTGGGTAGCGAGGGCCCCTGCTGTCGGTACCAAGTCTAAACAAAAAACGCCTCGTTGAACGCTTGTTCAGACGCCGGCTTTGCATTAAGAAAGGATTTCAATTAAAAGCTTGAAGGGAGACCATTCTGTCATTATTAATCAGCGAAGAACGCTTTATAAACGCGTTGATGTTGCGCTCCGCTTTGTACCCTTGGAGTAACCTCACTAAAGCAAGGCGCAGGGCTTCGATGAGTAGCTCCACATTGGCGGCATTCGTCTGGCCGTTCAAAAGATATCTGTTGCATTCGGTTCGCAGCCTTCGGGCTGCGGCCGTGTATCTGTATTTTTCAGCCAGCGTCCGTTCCGGCGGACGCGGTTGTTGCGACGCGCGTCTTTACTCCGTCTTTTATTCTGTCCTCTTATCTTTCACCTGCCTTCTATCTGCACGTGGCAGCGGTGGTGGCTCGGCTGGAGCCAGTTGGCAGGCCCGTGCACTTTCCTTTTCGTTCTGCTCTCAGTCGCAACCAACCAACCAACCTTTCCGTTCCTCTGACAAGATAGGTGCGAGGCGTCCGCGATCATGAAAGCGGCGCCTCCGGAATGAGGCGCGGTGTCGGTGACCGTGCTGAACTCTGCCATTACCTTTAAGAAGGTATTTGGGCACATAATTTTTGGTAGTGGGGGATGCTTTCGCACTGTCCCCCGGTAATCTAATGAAAAGTTAGTACACCTCAGCCTAATTGATTTAGCTAACCTGTGAGCGAAATCTGTTCAGTGGTCGTAGCGGTGATACATAAAGTTGTGGGCCCGGATTTGTTTTTGTAGGCGGCAGGCCGGTTCGGGCGCGTCGTATGGACTTGAGAGAGTCCGCTTGGACGAAGATCAGGCTATCCACTCCCCTGTGCTAGTTCACAGTTGAGATGTCAGCCTTGGATTGAGTAAAGGAAAGGGCAGAACGGGCTCATTTTTTTTTTTTGGTTGGACACATGAACCACAGTGCTAGAAAGGAGGGGAATGAAACGGGGCTTTGGCGGTCATGACTAAATTCGCGTGGTAACGAACTTATCCGCACGGTTTCGTCCCAAAGAATGGGTTTATGCGAAAAAGAATAGTACCGTCGGATAGATCATCCCAAAATCTCATGTGAGAATCGCGGGTTGAGGTGGGTTATTTAGTTAATTGCAGCAAGAAATTTCCAAAAAGTGAGCAGTTTCGTGTCATCACGACGTTGTCCGCACGATTACGTCCGAACGAATGGGATTATGCTAAAAAGAATGGTGCCATCGGATAGAGGATCAAAAAATCTCGTACAGTAGATTAGGAGGTTTGGGTGGGTTCCAAAATGTCCAAAAAGCGGGCGGGGCCGTTGTGAAGGTGGCGCCAAATTTGAAAACGCCGTAAGTGTGGCATCACGTGATCGCAATTGTGGGCGGAGCCAACGCATGGCGCCAAATTTGAAACGAAGCATGGCGCGAAGTTTGAGAACTCAGATGGGCAATTGATGGAACTTGATGAAGTCAATGCTGGTATCGATAAGATATCGATAAGTCATCGACTTGGGGTTTGAGGGTCTCGACATCAGGTCGCGAGTTCCAGTTGACCTGAAAAGTGTGGAAGTGTTATGCAGACGTCTTGGTGAGACGTCATAAATTGTGACGTCATGCTTACGCATTTCTCGAGTGCGGATGGCGCAGTGATCTCTAACGTTATTTGTACTATTTACAAAAGAGGTATTGCTTGGACCGTTCCTGAAGAGCACTCGCAATCACAACGAGGGATCGCTTGTCCAGGACCCTTTGGCTTCCATGGCGCCCTCAACTCTTGTCATCAGGGCTCGTTGGTCTTGGAGATTTGAGCAGCGGAGCAGGGCATCCTTCCAGTCCTCTCATTGGGGGCGAGCAGGATTCGCAGATCATGCCCACACCATGTGATACGTGTCCACAAACACTTCCCCACATTGTGAACACTCGCCGAAAAAGCCGAATTGAAATGTTTAAGCACTGCCGGGCACAGTACCGTGTTGGTGTAGAGGCGAAGAAGCCAGGGCTGCTCCGCCTTTTTGAGGCCTTTACGGGGTGGGGGGGGGGTTGGGTATCGGCCGTGAGAGGCTTTACACAGGAGAGAGATCTCCCGAAAAGTAATATCTGGATTGAAATCAGTAGCCGGATCAGGCAGCGGCAGAGGCGATGCCCAGTGGTTAAGCTCACGGACGGTAGCGTCCGCTACTTTATTTCCCTATATCCCCGCATGTGCTGGCGCCCAGATGATGGTGCGCCGGGTTGGGAAACGCAGTACTCACATCTATGTAAAATTTGTGCGGCACGATCTGAAATTTGCCCCTGTAGAAAATTGCGGCAAGCTCCCCTTGAGTAGGTGATACTGACTCGGGACGCTGGATCCGCGGCTGCAAGTGTGATAGCAACTTCCTCCGCGAATATAACGTTGGGGGCAAGGAAAGTGTGGTCCCGAACTGGGGACCCCCATAGTGTGGGCCGGCCGCGGCCGTGTAGCATACCCCTCATCGAGCTCCATACTGCTCGGAAATGGCCTCCGCTCGCGAGAGGCGGTGGACACCATGGGCATCCTTTGTCATGTTATTTGGGAGGGGGCGAACCTGTAGCGAGTAGAGCCACGCCTCGGGCAGGGATGCCCGCTTCTCCTGTTGGGTTGTGTAAGTGATGTGCAGGCGGGTCAGAAGGCGGCTACCCGCACGTATATTGTGAACCTCACGTATTGGTTGATTAAATGAGCAAAGCACAGCTCCCCAAAGGTGCTTGTCATCCCCAGACCGAGGATACGTTGGTTGGACGTTGCAGTCGGGAAGTCGAGAGCTCTCAGAGATTTTGCGGAGAATCATTTCCAAAGAGTGCCGCCGCGGTGGCTCAGTGGCTATGGTGCTCGGCTGCTGGCCCGAAAAACGCGGGTTCGATCCCGGCCGCGACGGTTGAATTTCTTTGGAGGAGAAATTCGAGGCCCGTGTACTCTGCGATGTCAGTGCACGTTAAAGAACCCCAGGTGGTCGAAATATCCGGAGCGCCCCACTACGGCGTCTATCATAGCCTTAGTCGCTTTGGGACGTTAAACCCCATAAACCAACCAACCAACCAACCAACCATTTCCAAAGCGTTCTCATCGCATTTGCGCAGATGCAGGTATGGTGCCAAATACAGGATTCGACTGGTTAGGAATGCGTTGACGAGCCGATTGGAGTATTGGCATCGCAACCCCCTCGTTTGTTTGATACCCGGTGGACCATACGTCACGCCTGGTCCCCCGCCATGCGGAGCTTTTTCAGCGTGGTGTCAATCTTGCGGTTCCTGCATGTGTAGATACAGTCCCAATACTCTGATTTCCTGGTGTTCATGTATCGAACCATTAAGCACGAATTGTTATATTTTGGTTGCGCACTTTGGATTGGGACGTATGTCACGAATTCTTATTTGCTTGGGGAGCACTCAAGGCCGCAGCGGCTTGCATAATTGTCCACAATTGCCGCCGTTTGCTGCAGGTTGGCCTCGATTCTTCCACCGATCCGTGTGTTGCCCAGAGGGTGATGGCCGCGTATAGGGCATGATGCACACCCGGGACCTCACCCAGCAATGTAGGGAGCTTCATCACGGCCGATTGAGGAGGAGAGGCGAGAGGACTGCACCCTATGGAGTCCCTCGCGTGCCAAGTTGGTACGGGCCATGTTCAGTGTCTTGGGGTCGGATGTATGATTGTCGATCTGTGAGGAATTGCTTGATGTATTGGAATGTGCTGTACTCACAGTCCATTTGTGACAGGTGGGAGAGGGTAAAATCATGTGTCACAATGTCGAAAGCACCCCACAAGTCCAGTACGATGACCACCTTGTCGTCTCCAGTGTGCTGGACAGGATCAAAGATCTAATTACGAAATTGCAGCAGGACATCTTACGCGGAACCCGCACATGGGGTCTCCAGAGGCGTGCGTTTCTAGGTAACAGGACAATCTATCACTGACCATGGTCTCCATCAATTTCCCCACAAAAGAAGTGAGAGAGATGGGCCGGAGGTAGCCGGTGTTAAGAGCTTTGCCTGGTTTGGGTATGAATGTGACGACGGCCGTCTTGCAATCCACCAAGTGAGACGAATCTCCTGCCAAGATGGTATTGAAGCATTCGAGCATCCGCTCATAGGCCGGTTCTGGGAGGTTAGCGAGAAGTTTTGTCGTCACTTTGTCGCTGCCCGGGCCTGTCCCTCGTTTCATTTTGTCCAGGACCGCTTTGAGGTCGTGATGCTGGAACGTTCGATCCAGCTCTGCGTTCTCAGAACCTGGGTACGAGTACGCCGTAGCATGGAAATCCAGGTCTGTGTACAGATATTCATCCCAGAGCCCGTCAGCCAGTCTGGCTGTGTCTCCGTTGAAGCTGTCAAGTGCTCGTCGAATATGTTTTTGGGTTTCGGTGCGTGTTTGGGTCGGGTCATTGAGGGCGCGGAAAAGACGCCAGCTGCTCCGGTTCGACATTTGTCGAGCAGCGGTGTTGCACCGGTTTACCCAGTTCGATTCGGCGAGTTGGGCCGCATACTCTGCCGCATGTTCGGTGCGTTCCGCGATGTGGATTTTGAGTTGCCAATTCTGCTTCAGCCGGCGCCATCGGGGAACGGGGCTGTGCCGGGCCTCCCAGAGGTCAAGCAGGTGGCGTCCACCACCGGGTTCGCCTCTGAGAGTTGAACGTGCTGTTCGGTATTTTTGAGTTGGGAGATGAGGTGTTGTGAACAGGTAGTGCAACCTTGATCGACTATAGGGAAAGGGTTAATGTAGTTGGATCTGAATTTCGTCTAGTCAGGAAAGGTTGCTTTAGTGTGGGGTCTTGTAAGGGGTTTGGTGCGGATCCTGGTCGCGAGGAGGATGCTGTGGTCGCTACCCAGAGTTTCCTTGGCGTTGTGCCTACCTGTATATCTAATATTTTTGGTAAAGGTTTAGACAGGGCGCGTGTCGCGTGCCATGGAGTTCCCAATGCGAGTGGGTTGTGCAGGGTCCGTGTGAAGATTAAGGCCCAACGTTGACACAAGTTCCGCCAGCTTGCGTCCTCGTTTCTCTTCACGTATGTACCCCCTTAAGGGCTGGGTGCCTTAAAGCCACCATCGATTATGAGAGGGTCCCTGAGCGCCACCGTGAACGCGCGAACGAATAAGTCTGCAAATATGACGTTCGGAAGTTTGGGACGGCTGTAAATATTGCGTATGTGTAATGGGAGGTCTTGTTTGGGTAGCAGAAGGATCGTCACCATCACATACAAGAAACTCTTTTTGTAATCTAGGTCCACCGGGGAGGTCGTATAATATTTATGCACTAAGACACTCTATGCATTCACTCCAGTCTTTGTGCGGGGCATCCGCGATCAGGAAAGCGGTGCCTCCGGAGTGAGGCGCGGTGTTGCGACCGCGCAGACCTCTGCCATTACCTTTCTTAGGGTGTATGGGCACATAATTTTTCGTAGTGGGGGATGGTTTCGTGCTATCCCCCGTAAACTAATAAGAAGTCAGTAGAGCTGAGCCTAATGGTGTAGCTAACTTGTGAACGAGTTCTGTTAAGCAATTGCAGTGCTGGTACATGGAGCTGCGGGGCAGGTTTGTAGGTGACTGGCCGATTGAGGGTCGTCGTACGCTAGGTGCATGAGATACCCTCGTGCACACTTTGCGGACTTGAGGGCCGGCTTACACAAAAATCAGGCTATAAAATCCCCAGTACCGGGTTCGCAGTTGGGACGCTGGCCTAGAATTGGGTAAAGGAAAGGCGCATAACTGGCTCATTTTTTAAGGCGAAAAGCTTCACTAGGGTCGTCAAGAGCACGCTTCGCGTGAGCCACCCCTTGGCGCCGCCGCGGCGCGCGCTGAGTCTCCACTTCTCCTCTTCGCCACCGGTTTACCCCTCGCCGCTGCCGCGCGGTCGCCGCCGCCGTCCCAAGAGGAGAAGGTTCTTTCGCAAGGCGTTGCGAGAACGCGTGAGCGGCGGCCGTAGAAGAGGCGCAGACATTCGCCATGGAAGGAGGAAAAGAAAACACAGAAGTGGTAGCGAGGAAATTGACTACTGCGCGCTCGCAGTTGCTACGCACGCGGAAGGAAGGCTAATAACGCGCTTTCCTACACCGTTAGTGTAGTGCTCCCAGTGCTTTGTGCACGAACTGCGACAGCCATGACGTCAAACAAAGCATAGCTGCAGCGTTTGGCTTGTATATCCAGGCTTAACCAGAGCTAAGCCACTGCCATTTTTTTTTTGGTGGACACCTGAATTGCAGTGCTAGAAAGGAGGGGAAGTTGAAACGTGGCTTTCGCGGTCACGACTGAAATCGCGTTGTTATCGGGTGGAGCGCAGGTGGTGGTGGTGCAAAGCATTTATTTGTGTTATTTACAAACGGGGTACTGCTTCGACCGGGCCTGAAAGGCCCTCACAATCACTAGGAGGGAGGGATCCCTAGACCACGACCCCTGTGGCCAGGCTCTTGTCACTAGGGTTCGTTGTTCCTTAAAAGTTGAGCAGGGCAGTCTCCCAGTCCTCTCGGGTGGGGTGGGGGTGGGAAAGCAGGATTGGCAGGGCATGCCCACACCATGTGATACGTGTCCGCAAGCACTTCTCCACAATGTGGACACTCGCCCCAAAAGGCGGAATCGAAAATTTTAAGCACTGGCGGGCATATTACCTTGTTAGCGTAGAGGCGAAGAAGCCAGCGCTTGTCTGCCTTCTTGAGGCCTTTACAGGGGGGTGGGTATCGGCCGTGTGCGGTTTGATATAGGAGAGAGATCTCCCGAAAAGTAATCGCCGGATTTAAATCACGAGCCGGATCAGGCAGCGGGAGAGGCAATTCCCGGTGGTCCAGCTCACGGATGGCAGCGACCGCTACCTTATTTCCCTATTTCCCCGCATGTCCTTGGGCCCAGATGGTGGTTCGCCGGGTTAGGAAACTGCGGTACTCACATGTATATAAAATTTGGAAGGTGCGATCTGGAACTTCTGCGTGTTCAGAATTGCAGGAAGCTCCCCTTGAGTCGCTAATAATAGCTCGGGCTAATCCGCGGCTTCAAGAGCGATAGCAACTTCCTCCGCGAATGTAATGTTGGCGGCACGGAAGGTGAGGCCCTGAACTGGGGTGTCTTGGTGGACGACGGCCGCCGCGTAGCAACCCACATGGTGTGGGCCGGCCTCCTCCGTGCAAAATATCTCTGGTCGAGCACCACGCTTCTTGGAGACGACCTCCGCTCGCGCGAGACGGCGGCCACCACGGGGATCCTTTGCCATGCTATTCCGGAGGGGGCGAACCTGCAGGGCGAAGCGTGAGCCCTCGGAAAGGAATACCCGTTTCTCCTGATGGGCTCTGATGCGAAGACACGTCAGAAAGCGGCTGCCCGCACGTATCTTGCTTAACCGCAAGTATTGTTTGTTGAGATGAGCCTAGCGCAGCTCCCCAAAGGTGTTCGTCATCCCCAGACCGACACGTTGGTTGGATGTGGCAATGGGGAGGTCGAGGGCTCTCTTAGAGATTTTGCGGAGAATCGCTCCGAGAGCGTTCTCATCGGATGTGCGCAGGGGGAGGAACGGTACCGAATACAGGTTTGGACTGATTACGAATGCATTGGATAGCTGCAGGGAGTATTAGCATCGCAATCCTCCCGTTTGTTCGATACCCGAGGGACCATACGGCCTACCTGGTCCCCCACTTTGCGGAGCGTTTTCAGCATGGTGTCAATCTTGCAGTTCCTGTGTATGTGGAGTCCCAATACTCTGACATGCACGTGTTCAGATATCGGGCCACTAAGCACGGAGAGGTCTAATTTGGTTCTGATCTTTGGATTGTAACGCATGTGCACGAATTCCGATTTGCTCGGTGAGCACTCAAGGCCGGAGCGACGTGCATAATCGTCCCGCAATAGCCGCTGCTTGCTGCAGGTTGGCCTCGGTTTCTCCAACCGATCCGTGTGTTGCCCAGAGGGTAATGTCATCCGCGTACAGGGCATGCTCCACACCAGGGACCTCACCCAGCAGGGTAGGGAGCTTCATCATGGCCAATTGAAGAGAAGAGACGAGAGGACGGCAAACTGTGGAGTCCCTCGCGTGTCAAGTTACTGCGGGCCATGTTCAGTGTCTTGGGGTCGGATATATGATTGCCACTCTGTGAGGAATTGCTTAATGTAATGGAATGTTTTGTACCCACAGCCCACTTGAGACATGTGCGAGAGGATATCATGCGTCACATTGTCAAAAGCACCAAGCAAGTCCAGTGCGAGGATCACCTTGTCGTCGCTAGGATGCTCGACAGGATCAGTGATCTCGTTATGAAACTGCAGCAGCACGTCTTATTCGGAGCCCGCACATGGGGTCTACAAAGGCGTTGTGCGTTTCTAGGCGGCAGGGTAGTATCACGGACCATGGTCTCCATCAACTTGCCCACACAAGACCTAGAGAGATGGGCCGGAGGTTGTCCATATTAAACGCTTTTGCTGGTTTGGGTATGGATGTGATGAGGGCCGTCTGCCAATCCACCGGGAGAAGCGTACCTCCTGCCCAGATGGTCTTGAAATATTCAGGCAGCCGCTCGTAGGCCGATTCGGGGAGGTTAGCGAGAAGTTTCACCGTCACCTTATCGCTGCCTGGGGCTGTCCCTCGTGTCATCTTGGCCAGGGTCGCTTTGAGGTCGTGAAGCTGGAACGTTCGATCCAGCTCTGCGTTCTCAGAACCTGCATACGAGTACGCCGGACCACATAATCCTGGTCTGTGTGCAAATATTTATCTCGGAGCGCGTCAGCGAAATTGGATGTGTCTCCGTTGGAGCTGCGAATTGCTCGTTGGAAATGTTTTGGGTTTCGTTGCGGGTTTGGGTCGGATTAATGAGGGCGGGGAAAAGACGACATGTCCTCTGATTCGACATTTCTCGTGCATCGGTCTATCCAGTTCGAGTCGGCGAGTGTGGCCGCATACTCTGCCGCTTGTTGGGTGCGTTCCGCGATACGGATTTTGAATTGCCGATTATGCTTCGGCCGGCGCCTTTGGCGGACGAGGCTGTAACGGGCCTCCCAGAGGTGAAAGAGGTGGTTGTTCACCGCCGGGATCCCCTCTGAGAGTTGAACTTGCTGTTCCGTACCTTAGAGTTTGGAGATGAGGTGTTGTGACCAGGTAGTGGAACCTTGCTGTGCTATCGGGGTAGGGTTAGTGCAGTAGGATCTAAAATTGGTCCGGTACGGAAAGGTTGCTTTTGTGTGCGGTCTTGTAAGGGGTTTGGTGCGAATTCTGGTCTCAAGGATGCAGTGGTCCCTACCCAGAGCTTTCTCGGTGTTGTGCCAACTTGCATATCTGATACTTTTGGTAAAGGTGAGATCCGGGCACGTGTCGCGTGCCACGGAGTTCCCAGTGCGAGTGGGTTGTGCAGGGCCCGTTTGAAGAGTAAGGCCCAAGGGTGACGCAAGTTCCGCCAGGTTGGGTCCTCGTTTCTCGTCACGTATAAAACAGTTTTTTCGTATTTAAAACAACATAAATAACATAATAGTGGCAAAGAAGTGAGTTGAGGTCACATGAGGCATATAAAAGCTGTAACAGTCACTGCTTCATTGTTTTAAATGACTGAAACTGGTACATCGGCCACCCTCCAGAGCAATCGTAGCAAATGAACGAGCAGTTTTTATATCGCAGTTTCCGTACACTCCTCAAGCAAACTCCAGACATTTTGTACGTGGTATCCTTCTGCTGAAGTCTAAATCGACACAAGATGAGCGAAAAAGTTCAGTTAATTCCAGATGCCGATGCATGTTTCTAATATCTTGCGTACAGCGAAAAAAAAAACACGATATAGAGCGTTTAATCTGTAATTTACAAAGAGCGCTACGGTTTGTCTTGTAGCTTCACTCACAAGTTCATTTTATATCCTTCATTTCAAACTTACAGCTAATTTTCTTACCAACGTCTGGTAGTAAGGTAGCTGCATGATAAAACTTGCTACTGAACTACGCATAAATATAAAATTTTCAATATACGACTGAACAGTATTTTTCATATCTACGGAAATCTAGGGAATTTTTGGTTTCAAATTTGGGGAGAAACGGCTCTTGAGGTTGGCAGCACTGAGCGAAGCTGATGTGTTCGTGCCGCCGCTGGTTCGAAATCCAGCCGCAGCAATATTTATTTAGGTACCTGGAAGATATCAAGGGTCAAAGGTCGAGGCTACAGAGACCCATCAGCTTTTTGAGGTAGCTGGTGAAGTAGCGCTTTCACATTAAAAATTCAGGGGTAACTTTGTCCCTCTTAAGTGCTGCAAAGCGAAAGCTTTTCCTGGTGTAGTGTTTGATCTACGCGTTGCGCCACCTGTCGGAACAAACGACAGCTATTTTTTATTAGTTCTCTTCTGTTCCAAAAACGGGCGCTAGGCGTCCGTGGGTGAACTTATTACTTCGAATCCGCGCGCTATGACGTCTTAATGTCTTAACCATTTCGACCAACCGAAAAGCGTGACACCTCTGCTGACAACCTTCTGTCGACAACGATGAGGCACTAAAGGCTTTCGTCTTTACAAAATAGAAGAAGATAGAAGAAGGTTCGTTAAGTCGGCTTCGTGCATGATCGGCGAAGGTCGGGGGCACAGCGCTAATTGGGCTAACCAGCGCTAGCAAGCCACATGGGAATCACGAAAGCAAGCCAGTCACGGATCACGGCCAGATACTTTCCGTAGCTGCTTCGCACGAGATCGAAAACAACGACCAGTAGATATTGAGGGCTGCCGCAGACAGGAGAACAAACAGCTGATCGCTCTCGCGCAACCGTATACATCAGCGACGACAGGGCGAGCGTGTGCCTTCGGTGTGTACCGTGTGCTTCGGTGAACCATGTGTAAGCTTCGAGAAATACTCAAAAGCATGCCATGGGCAATCGCAATCTGTCTTTGAGTCGACATCACAGGGAAAGGAATAACTGCCGGTATGCTTGTTTAATGCGCAGTAAGTTTTGGCTGCTATGACCGCGGACGATTGACCCAGAATGATTGACTCAGCTGTGGTCGTTGGAATTTCTACTTTCGGGAACTGCTTCCTGTGGGCTGCAATCAGAAAAGAATCGGGATACGTTTCGTTCAACTAGAATCTGTGGGCTGATAAAAATTGAAATGGGTGTTTACGCGAACCTGCTCTTAAATAACAGCATGTATCCAGATTACGTGGGAGTGCTGTGACGGCAAGTTTGATGTAAGAAAACGCATATTCACTTCTCGAGAGCAGTGGGAGTCCTAGCTGGCCAGTTCTGACCTCAATGAACAGCTTAAGCAGATCGAAGCGGTTGAGAAGACTGCTAGAGGCAGTGGAGGCCTATAGACTGAGGACCCAACCCGGCACTCCCGTGAATACTTGTGATTTCCAATAAGTGTTGTTCAGTTCAGTTCCTCAAATCTAGTGCAGTGAGTAGATTGCGAATACGCCTATACTGGGAATCTTATTCGTGTTTTGGATTTAAGCAAAGGAAAGGCGCATTCCTGACGGACCTGTAGGTTTGGTTTGGTATATGGGAGTTTAACATCCCTGAGCGACTCAGGCAATGAGGGACGCCGCAGTGAAGGGCTTCGGAAGATTCGACCACCTGGGGTTTTTTAACGTGCACTGACATCGCACAGAACATGGGCCTCTAGAATTTCACCTGCGTCGAATTTCTATGGAGTTGAAATTCTAGAGGCCCGTGTAGGTGGGCACTCGGTGAGAAAATCCAGTGAACCGCGCAATGAGAAAATGCAAAAGCAGCACACGTAACGTAACTCGTTACGGCTGCCGATGTACCTCCTAAATGGCTTATATGATCGTGGACCTAGCGCCTGCATCGCGCAAAACATCGCATGAAGAAACGCGGTCCTTCTAGTCTATATCAAAATGGCCGCGCGTGCTTCCCGCTACCATCCCACCCATCCGTCGTCTGCTCATAACCCAAGGAGTGATGTCGAGGATGCGAGAAACCGGCTGCGCTAATATGTGCTGAACCATAGAGGAAGGAAAGAATTTAGAGAAGTCCGTTGCGTCAAATTTATTAAAAGCCGGGCATGAGAACTTTCCCCACTAGTAGGCCGCCGTTTCGGTGCGTTTGCGCTTGCGCAGCAAGCAGCGAAACAGACGAGGCAGCGCCATCGGGCCAATGCTCCCAGTTGTCCTTGAGAAAACACGTGACTTGGGGAACTTCTTTTTTTCTTTTTTCTCTTTTTTGTAATGCAGCGTGGATAGCGATGGGCTCGTCCTGTCGGAACAAAGTGCAAATGAAAACCACCTTGTTGAACGCTCGGTCAGAGTTTACGCTTGCATTAAGAAAGGATTTCTATAAAAGCTTTAAGGGAGACCACGCTCGTTTTCTTACCCTGGTACGCATGTTTGGAATACTCGTTGATATCGCGCGGTTTTTTGTACCCTAGGGACATCCTCACTGAAGCAATACTTCGTGCTTCTGTGAGTAGCTATGCTGGACATTCGCGAAGGCTATGTTTACTGTGTCGAGTGCAGAGCGCGTGCGCGAGGTCCGTGATCATAAAGGCGGTACCTCCAGAGTCCGGCGCGTTGGTATTGAGTTCGCGCTGAGCTCTGCCATATTGCTTATGGGCGCATAATTTTTGGTAGTGGGGGATGGCTTTGTGCTGTCCACCGGTAACCTAATCGAAAGTTAAAACACCTGAGTCTAATTAGCTAAGCTGCGAGCTTTGTCTCTAGGGCATTAATTTAGTTGTGGGCCTCGTCAGGGCTGTGGCACGGCCGCTAGCTTTGCGCTTTGCATCAAGTGGCTGTGGCATGTTGGAAGTTGCGCGTCCGCGCCGAGGGTGGCGCCACGGTCGAAACGATTGCAGCGATCCTGGTATCGGCGGTAAACGCGGCTGCAGTTAAGCCTAATAAAAGTGAAATTTTTCGACCACTATCAATAATAAAAACATGCTTATGAACTAAATTATAACGAGGCATAGGTACTAAAAATAAGATATCAAAGAAATTAGTTGCGAAGATGACGACGGGGGTAACACGGCAGCAGACGACAAGCAGACGACGCCCGGTCAGCCGCGCAAGCGAAAACCTCGACGTCGGCGACATTCGCACTGCAGCAGCGGCATTGGCGTCATGTCGAGTCACACAGTGAGCTTTTCTTGGAGTATTTATACTAAGAACTAGCACTGCAGCATATTATGTTGTCCCTAGCCCAACGCACTGTGATTTCTTCTACACGAGTCAAAGGTTGAAAATTTTCGCTCCGTTTCTCTGCGTGTGTTTATTCATAGCCACAGACTGATGCGTTTCAATACATGTCAGATGTTTTACTTCCCTGCTATTTACCTAAATCTCTTACAAAGTCGCGTACAGAGTTATATTCAGTCATGTAGCATTTTATTATGTATACTGTACCTACCTCGATACCTTTTTTTTATCCCCTATACATTGTCTGTGCGCTCATGTCTTCTAGGTTTACATAATGGCGTTTTTTTTATTTTGATTTTTAGGATGCCTGTTAGTGATACTGCAATGTCACTGATGCCTAAAATCACTTTTTGAACATCGATTGTCACTGCTGATGTTCTTTTAATAAAGTGTTCTTTGTACAAAACCATTTACGCTTTTCGTTCTCGAGCGAGCGCAGCTGCTAAGCAGTCGCGCCGCTCGCCACCATGCACCATGCTACATCAACAGACACATCGAAATACAAAAGCGAGTGAGCAGATTCCGTAAGTACTTAGGAAATCAAGCGTGAATGCAGCGCGGGATCAGTTAATCACCAGTATTTACAAAGCTTGGATCGAGCTAGCGGCCGCCAGCACTAGGAACGCGCGAGTACAGTGCACTGTAGCGCGAGCAACCGGCCACAACCAGCCGCCTAAACGCTCGCCGCCATATTGGATTTTTGATGCGTTTACCGCCTCTCCCAGGTGCCGCCACCATCGCCTTCTAAAAAAAACGTCCCCATTGGCTCTATGAGAGTGTCACTCCCTTGGCCTCGTTGCGCCCGGTTGGGAAACCCCGGTACTCACATCTATGTAAAATTTGTATGGCACGATCTGGAAACTGTCCCTGTTTAAAATTGCGGCAAGCTCTCCTTGTGTCGGTGATAATGACTGCGGTTGCTGGTTCCGCGGCTCGAAGTGTGATAGGAACTTGCTCCGCGAATGTAATGGGGGGGGCACGGAAGGTGAGGCCCTGAACTGGGGTGTCTTGGTGGACGACGGCCGCCGTGTACCAACCCCGTGGTGTGGGCCGACTGCGTGCGTGCAAAATACCCCTGGTTGAGCACCATACTGCTCGGAAATGGCCTCCGCTCGCGATAGGCGGTGGACAGCATGGCAAACCTTTCTCATGTTATTTGGGAGGGGGCGAACTTGCAGCGCGAAACGCCACGCCTCGGGCAGGGATACCCCCTCTCCTGTTGGGTTGTGTAAGTGATGTGCAGGCGGGTCAGGAGGCGGTTACCCGCACGTATTTTGCTTAACCGCAAATATTGGCTGTTGCGATGAGCCTTGCGCAGCTTCCCAAGGTGATCGTCATCCCCAGACAGAGGATACGTTGGCTGGATATTGCAATGGGGTGGACGAGAGCTCTCTTAAAGATTTTGCAGTGAATAATTTCCACAGCGTTCTCATCGCATTTGCGCAGGTGGAGGTACGGTGCCGAATACAGGATTCGGCTGGTCACGAATGCATTGGCCAGCTGCAGGGCGTCTTTGCATCGCAACCGCTCCGTTTGTTTGATACCCGGCGGGCCATACAGCCCACCTGGTCTCCCACTTTGAGGAGGCTTTTTCAGCATGGTATCATTCTTGCAGTTCTTGTGTATGTAGAGTCCCAATATTCTGATTTGCTCGTGTTCAGATATCGGGCCACTAAGCAGGGAGAGGGCAATTTTGGTTCCCATCCTTGGATTGTGACGCATGTGCACGAATTCCTATTTGCTCGGGGAGCACTCAAGGCCGCAGCGGCGTTCATAATCGTCCACAATAGCCGCTGCTTGCTCCGGGTTGGCGCCAGTTTATTCAACCAATCCGTGTGTTGCCCAGAGGGTGATGTCCGCGTACAGGGAATGCTGCACACCAGGGACCTCACCCAGCAGGGTAGGGAGCTTCATCACGGTCGATTGAAGAGAAGATGCGAGAAGACTGCACGCTGTCGATTCCCTCGCGTGCCATATTGGTACGGGCCGTGTTCAGTGTCTTGGAGTCGGATATATGATTGACGATCTATGAGGAATGGTTCAATGTATTGGAATGTGTTGTACCCACGAAAGGATATCATGCGTCAGATTGTCGAAAGCACTCCGCAAGTCCAGTGCGAGGACCACCTTGTCGTCGCTAGGGTGCTCGACAGGATCAACGATTTCATTATGAAATTGCAGCAGTACATCTTATGCCAAACTGGTACATGGGGTCTACATAGGCGTGCGTTTCTAGGTAGCAAACAGTCTATCGCGTACCACGGCTTCCATGCACTTCCCCACACAAGAAGTGCGAGAGATGGGCTGGAGGTTGTCAGTGTTGAGAGGTTTGCCTGGTTTGGGTATGAACTTGACGAGGGCCGTCTTCCAATCCAGCGGGAGAGGCGTACCTCCCGCCCATATGGTACTCAAATATTCAGCCAGCCGCTCGTAGGCCGATTCGGGGAGGTTAGCGAGAAGTTTCACTGTCACCTAGCCCCTGCCTGGGGCTGTCCCTCGTTTCATTTTGGCCAGGACCGCTTTGAGGTCGTGAAGCTGGAACGTTCGATCCAGCTCTGCGTTTTCAGAACCTGCATACGTATACGCCGGACCACATGAATCCTGATGTGTGTGCAGATATTTATCTCGGAGTGCGTCAGCCAGTTTAGCTTTGTCTCCGTTGAAGTTGTGAATTTCTCGTTGAAGATGTTTTTGGGTTTCGGTGCGGGATTGGGTCGGATCTATGAGGGCGCGGACAAAGCGCCATTTGCTCCGGTTTGACATTTGTCTAGCAGCGGTGTTGCGTCGATTTACCTAGTTCGAGTCGTTGAGTTGGGCCGTATACTCTGCCGCTTCTTGAGTGAGGTCCGCGATTAGGATTTTTAGCTGCCGACGAGGCTTTGCCTGGCCTCCCAGAGGTCAAGGAGGTGGTTGTCCACCGCCGGGTTCGCCAGTGAGATTTGAACGTGCTGTTCCATACCTTACAGTTGGGAGATGAGGGGTTGTGACCAGGTAGTGGAACCTTGATCTGCTATAGGAGGAGGGTTAGTGTAGTTGGATCCAAAATTGGTCCAGTCAGGAAAGGTTGCTTTGGTGTGAGGTCTTGTATGGGGTTTGTTGCCGATTCTGTTCCCAAGGATGCAGCGGTCGGTACCCAGAGTTTCCTCGGTGTTGTGCCGACCTGCATATGTGATACTTTTGGTAAAGGTGAGATCTGGGCACGTGTCGTGTGGTATAATTCTTATGCCCGCAGAGGCAGCTCTGTGCATCTTGCTGATATACTGTGTAATTTGTGAGAGTGGCTGCGTCCCCCGGCTCTTATAGGGCCACTACAGCAGGAAGACTTGGGAACATTGTTAGGAAAAGCCGGAGGTCGTGTCGCTTAGTGCGGGCCCTGAATCCTCGGCAGTTCGACTGTAAAATCTGAACGGCGTCCAGATTGCTGCATAACCAAATTCGCGGTTTAGGAGTGCTCGCCATGATTATCACGAATTTCTGCTTACTAGGCACGGGCCAGCCACTGAGCCGGGTACCCCAATAACAGCAGATTCCGTCACGCTGGGCAGGTTGAGGGCGGGCTCCTCTTCCTCAGTCGCGGCTTTTGGTCTACCAGTATCATTACTGTGGCTCCTTACACGCTTGAGTGTGCCGGAGCACCTGGTAGTTATAGTTGGTGCGGTCGTGTGTGCGGCTACAAAGCTCGGGATTTTTGTCTAGAGCCGCCTTGATGGTGGCTGCGATTTGAATTTCTATTGCGGAGAATGCGGAGTTCATCGGGGCCTCAAGTGCGCTAACCTCCGCCTCAAGTGCAGACCGCGCGGTTGGTCCTAGCATGCGCATTCGCCGCTGTGTCGCTATCCGTCTTCACCGCGGGGGGAGTGGGCCTCTAGGCAGGAAAGTTATGGCGCGCCTCAGTCGGGGCAAGATGCTTTCGTAGATTTGCGATTTCCTTTTTGAGGGCGGAAATTTGGGATTGCTCGGCCCATTTCTGTCGGTGGTTCGGAAGGGGTGGAGGGAGGTTAGGAGGGGCTGCCCTGCCCTTGCTGCCCACCTGGAATCCCTGGAGGACGGCTCTTCACGCATGTACGCGAAGAACTTGGTGTGGGTGCACCCATTCGTGTCTCCACGTCGGCTCGGGGTGGCGGTGGTAGCATCTCCGGCTTGCCGGTAGATGGACCACCTCGCTTGCTTGGGGCCTGGCTGGCTCCCTTGGCCTTGGTTGGGAGGGGCCGCCGATTCCTACGTTTACGGCGGCCTTCTTGGGCGTCGGTCCCAGCTCCGGGAGCAGGGGCTGAGGGGTTAGGTACTTTGCAAAGCACGCGCCAGCACCCGTTGTACGTGCTCCGTCGCACAGAAAGCATTTTGGGACAGAATCGTGAGGGACCCGTATTCTCTCAGCGAGCTGAACTTGCTGGCTGCACACTGACAGTAGTCCGATCTGGGGCGGGGAAGGCGTCCATGCGGTCTTCGACAACACCGCAGAGCCCGCAGGCCGGGATGGTGCGCTGATATTGTTGGACTTGAACAAGCATCGACTCGTAATGTACGTAGCGCGGCCTCTGTTTCCTGGGAAAGGTGATTCGCGCTTTATTTGACGTCCCGAACTTGCGTGTCTGCAGAATTTCGCCGTGGCGCTACCGGAAACTTGTGCGGAGGGATTCTGCTGGGTCTTTGATGCGTAGTAACGGCGCCGTAACAGACATTTCCGCCGTCTTGATCAGGTGTCCCTCCAGTGGGACTCTCTTATTCTCCATATTGAGCTAGAAGTCCCCGATAATCTTTTCTGGAATTTCGGGCTTCCGCGTGGCGAAGCGAATGAAGTTCTGATCTCTCACCGGGAGAGCTACATGTGATCAGTAGCGACGAGCCGGTTCGAGGTAGGCGATGAACGCCCGTCCGTGTCCGCTCTCCTGAAATACCTCGTTCAGGGATACTCGGTTCTCGGCTTAATGATAACCACGCAATCTTCAGGTACCGGTTTGGGTAACGGCTGCGGCCTCCATGTCTTAAGAGCCCGGTCCGTGCGGCGCGCTGTCCGTGCAGCGGACGCCGGCGACAGTATCAGCCGGGGAGGCCGCGTCGACGGACGCCGCTATTAGGGCATGGCCTTGCCCTCGACGACACAGCGATGCTGCTTTAGTTTTGTTCGACTAAGTTAACCGTGATTATACTCGTCATTTCTATCTGTTGTCGTCTGTAGTACCCCCAACCCCCCTTACGAGATCAACGATCACAAAGTCGTCAGTACATACAACTGTTTATTTTAGCACCACCCACGGACGGCTACCGCCCCCTGTCAAAGCAAACGACAACTAATACAGCAGCTGTCATTTGCTCCGAGAGTGGGCGTCAGGCGTCCGTGGGTGACCTCAATACTGTAGGAACACAGCGAGCGGTGCGCACGACGAACATGCCGCTACGCACGACTAGTGGAACAACCTCCGGCGTAAACACATCGCTGTTAAAAGCAATCCCAGGACTGTGGAAAAATTCAAATGGGGGTTTACGCGAACCTGCTCTTAAATAACCGCATGTATCCAGATTATGTGGGAGTGTTGTGACGGCAAGTCAGATGTAAGAAAGCGCATATTCACTTCTCGAGCGCTGTAGGAGTCCCTGCTATGGAGTGGAAATTCTAGAGGCGCGTGCTGGTGGACACTCGGTGAGAAAATGCAGTGAACCGCGCAGTGAGAAAATGCAAAAGCAGCACACGTAACGTAACTCGTTACGGCTGCCGATGTATCCCCTAAATGGCTTATATGACCGAGGACGTAGCGCCTGCATCGCGCAAAACATCTCATGAAGAACCGCGGTCCTTCTAGTCCATATCAAAATGGCCGTGCACGCTTCCCGCTACCATACCACCTCTCCGTTGTCTGCCAATTAACCTAGCAGTGATATTAAGGATGCCAGAAACCGGGTGCGCTATGTGCTGAACCATGGAGGAAGGAAAGAGTTTAGGAGAATCCGTTGCGTCAATTTTATTCGAAGCCGGGCAAGAGAACTTTCCCCACTAGTTGGCCGCTGTTTCGGTGCGTGTGCGCATGCGCAACAAGCAGCGAAAGAGACGAGGTAGCGCTTTCGGCCCAATGCTCCCAGGAGTCCCTGAGAAAACACGTGACTTGGGTATATATTTTTTTTCACTCTTTTGTAATGCTGCTTGGATAGCGAGGGGCCCGTCCTGTCGGAACAAAGTGTAAATGAAAAACACTTCGTTGAACACTCGGTCAGAATCCACCCTTGCATTAAGAACAGACTTCAATTAAAAGCTTCAAGGAAGATTACCCTGGCTTTATTAATCAGGGACGCTTGCTTAGAATACGCGTGGATAGCGCACGATTTTTAGTACCCTAGGGACATCCTATCTAAAGCAAGGCGCAGGGCTTCGATGAGTAACTCTGCTGCGCACTCGCAGTAAGGGGCGGTCTTCTGGTGTCTAAAAAATACGCGTGCGAGGTGCCGTGATCATGTAGGTGGTTCCTCCAGAGTGAGGCGAGGGGAGAGTTGGCCTAGCTCTGCCATATGTTTGTATGGGCACGTAAATTTTTGGTTGTGGGGGACGGCTTCCTGCTGTCCCCCGGCAATCTAATCGAAAGTCAGCACACCTGAGCGTAATTGTGTAGCTAACCTGTGGGCGAGATCGGTTCAGCGTTAGCCGTCTAATGCAGTAATTTGGGGCTCCGGTTTTGCCTCTCTCTAGACGACTGGCCAGTTCAGGGGCGTCGTACGGACTTGAGAGAGGCCGCTTGCACGAAAATCAGGCTATGGACTCCCTGGTGCAACTTCGCAGTTCAGATGCCAGCCTAGAAATGAGTAAAGGAAAGGCGCATAACTGGCTCATTTTTTTTTTTTTTTGGCGGACGAATTGCAGTGATAGAAATTAGGGGAAAAAAAGCCTTATGCGATGTTTTGCGCAATGCAGGCGCTCGTTTCGGCTACCACGAAGCATATCGTCTGTGTGGCCTCCAATAGCACATTCTGCGGTAGTTCTCGCTGTTTATTGATACTTTTTGCATGTGTATGCGCAATCATATTTCGATCGTCTCACCAAATCGGAAGCACAAATGCTCACTTCATAATACGATCGCATACTTCAGATTCACAAAATATTTCCGCTGTTAATTTCGTGCGCCCGGCTGATATTGCAATGAATGGTATTCGAGGCATTTGACGACAGCAGCCGCAGATTCCAGTTCCGAGTACGCGCTCATGGGCTGAATGTGTTTTGCGAGGTGTTGGTTGAGCGCGATACGAGAGCGTATACGGTCTTCATTGCGTTCGGCGCAGTGCAAAGACGGATATGCTTTGAAAAACGCTTGACTGAAGCCTTTCCTTAATTAAAAGCCCTCACGAGCACGTTGCTCGAGGCATCTCTGCGGGCATAATATATGTGGCCACAGAATTACGGCAGCCGACCAAGTGCTGATTCTCTCGTTGCCAATGGTTGTACAGCTTGATGCTCGGGCCTTCTGCCACTTAAGCTTAAAATATCTGAAAAGTACCGTAGGCATGCATCTCCTCGCGTTTGGGTCATTACGAAAAAAAAAAGAGATAAAAAGAAGCTCTTATCGCTGATCATCATGCAAGTACACGCGGAACGTGAGGCGCCGACACGGAGGGCTTTCATTCCAGTGACAGTTCTCGGCGGTAAAGCTGCAAGATTACAAATATGATACGCAGCTAAATTTATACAGTACACCCGCTTGTTCTAGGTGAACGTTCAAGAAGCTGACATGCGGATTTGTCGAGATGCGCGCATTCCTTGCCCGCAGCAAAAGCCGGTGGTGGTGGTGAAAACTTTTAATTGCTGAAATAGAGTTTGGGAGCCACAGAGTGGCCCCGCTACATGGTCGGCGTCCCTAGTCCGGGACACCGCATGACAATGCCCCGTCTCTCGCCCGTTTCACCAGAGCCCTTTGGGACTCAAGCGAGGAGCAGTTGAGGAGGGCAGTCTCCCATGCCTCTCTGGAAGGGGTAGGGGAAGGGGGGAGGTGGGGATTTTGAGTACATGCCCACACCATGTGGAAGATATCACAGGTCTCCCCACAGTGCGGGCATCGCCCATCCGTGTTAGGATCGTAATGCTTTAAGATTCCAGGGCAGAGTAGAGTACCTGTCTGCAGGGGCCTTAAAGTTCGCTCCTCCGTCTTACAGCTTACAAGAAGCAGTCCACGAGCGTAGAAATCGAACGACCACACCAGAGTCGATCACCATGCAGGGTCGATCGTCGGCGGTCCAGTATTACATACTTACTGCGTAGTAAACAAGCACGCAATAATGCATGAGTACGGCGAGTCGTTTGATGAACAACGCACGGGCAGTTTTTCCGTCCTATGGTGGTGTCGACTGAAACACGTTAGACTGCGATTGCTCATCGCATGCTTTCGAGGATTTCTCGAAGCTTACACAGCACGAAGGCACACGCTCGCGTTGTCGTCGCCGTTTTATACGACTGCTGTCTTGATGAGCTATTTGTTTTTGTTGGTTGAATTTTTTATGTTTCATTATTGTTTTTTGCTTCTTTGTTTGATTTTTTCCGCAAGAAAAGACTGTTCAGCCAGTTGACCCCACGTATGGATTGCTATGTGGCTAGTGTTGCATTGGGTATGGATCTGTCTCATCGGACGAACGCCACTAATGAGCCAAGAAATACTTTCGCATTAAAATTAGGCTTGCGGGAGCCATTCCTTCTCGCATTCTTCGGGAGGAGCAAACAGCGTTTCACAAGGACTCCATTTCTTTTCCCCCAAACCAAACTATTTTTATTTTTAAAATTTCTACAACGTTGTCAACGCCCACTGCAATGAACACAACGAACGCCTACGGCCCGTGGCTTTAGTTCCACCTTTCCGCCGCGACGTTTTCAACGCCAGCGCATGCAGCGCACACCTCTCACTGCTGCCACGCAACTCAGAGCGCGATGTGGTCCACTGACCCTGGGAGCCAGTTATCCGTGTTAACGGCCTCGAGCTTCCCCTTTTAAATAAAGATTTGATTGATTCATTCTTCAATTTCGTGACGATCTCAGAGCCTTCACCCTCACCTGCGGTTTTTGCGGGGTAGGAGGCTGACAATGCTCCTTGCCCACGGAGGGAAGGTGACGAAGACGGCGACGTGCAGTGCAGAGCGCTAGAGTGTGCCGGTTAAAGTCGGGGTGTGATCGGTTGCTGCGGTAGCACAGTGCTTTCATGCAGTGACCAGCGAAGCTGATGTGTTCGCGCCGCCGCTGGTTCGAAGCCCAGCCGCAGATATTTATTTAGGTACCTGGAAGATATCGAGGGTCAAAGGTCGCGGCTGCAGAGACTCCATCAGCTTTTTAGGGTAGCTAGTGAAGTAGCGCTTTCGCAATGAAAATTTAGGGGGCACTTTGGCTCTCTTAAGTGCTGCAAGGCGAAAGCTTTTCCTGACGCACTGTTTGGCCTACGCGTTGCGCCACCTGTCGGATCGGACGACAACTATTGTTTATTAGTTATCTTCAGCTCCAGGAAGTGGCGCTAGGCATCCGGACGACAACTATTTTTCGCTAGTTGTCTTCTGCTCCAAGAAGGATGGCTTGGCATCCGTGGGTGACCTTATTACTTCGAATCCGCGCGCTCTAACGTCTTAACCATTTCGACCAACCGAAAACCGTGACAGCTCTTGTGAGGACCTCCTGTCGACAACGATGAGGCACTAAAAGCTTTCGCCTTAAAAGAATTGGAGTAGGTTCGGTAATTCGGCTTAGTGCATGATCGGCGAAGGTCGGAGGCACAGCGCTAATTGGGCTAACCAGCGCTAACCAGCCAGATGGAAATTACGAAAGCAAGCCAGTGACGGATCATGGCCTGATACTTTCCGTAGCTTCGCGTTCTGCTGCGTGTCGTTGCTGCGCACGAGAACGAAAACAACGACCAGTAGATATTGAGGGCTGCCGCAGACACGAGAACAAACAGTGGATCGCTCTCGCGCAACCGTATACATCAGCGACGACAGGGCGAGCGTGTGCTTTCGGTGTGTACCGTGTGCTTGGGTGAACCATGTCTAAGCTTCGAGAAATACTCAAAAGCATGCCATGAACAATCGCAATCTGTCTTTCAGCCGACACCACATGGAAAGGAATAACTGCCGGTATGCTTGTTTACTACGCAGTAAGTTTGGCTGTTATGACCGCGGACGATCGACCCTGAATGATTGACTCTGCTGTGGTCGTTGCGATTTATACTTTCGTGGACTGTTTCCTGTAGGCTGCAATCAGAAACGAATCGGGATACGTTCCGTTGAACTGTGGTCTGTCGCCCGCCGCCTTTTTCTGCCGGCAAGGGATGCACACATAATCTCGAGAAAAGCACATATCAGCTTGTTGAATGTTCATCTAGAACAAGCGGGTGTACTGTACAAATTTAGCTGCGTATCGTATCTAATAATACTGGTTTACCGCAGAAAACTGGCACTGGAATGAAAGGCGCTAAATCAAGTCCTGCGTGTCGGCAATTCTTCTTTTTGCTCTTTTAATGAGCCAAACACGAGGAGACGCATGCGTACGGTACTTCTAAGATATTTAAGCATTTACAGCAGAAGGTCCGAGCATCAAGCTGTACGACAATCGGCGAAGACAAAAACAGCCCTCACCTCGATCGGCTGCCGTGACCACTGTGTGGCCACTTATATGCCTACAGAGATGCCACGAGCAATGGGCTCTTTTTTAATAAAGGTCATGTTTGAGTCAATCAAGCATTTCTCAAAGCACATCGGCCTTTCCACTGCGCAGAACGCAATGAAGACCCTACGCTCTCGGAACCCGTTCAACACATGCATGTATGCGCGCGTCTGAGCGCGTACTCGGAGTTCGAATCGGCAGCCACTCTCGTGAAAGGCCTCGAACACCATCGCCACATTAGCCGGGCGCACGAAATTAACAATCGAAACATTTTGTGAATCAAAACTCTGCGATCACGCACACGTATGCAAAACTAATAAATAAACTGCGCGAACTAACGTAAAAGGCGCCATTGCCGACGACACAAACTGTGTGCACCATGGGGGAAGGAAAAACTCTTACTCCATGGTATGCACCACGGTCTAGCGCCTTCATCGCGCAAAACATCGCATGAAGAACCGCAGTCCTTCTAGTCCATATCAAAATGGCCGCGCGCGCTTCCCGCTACCATCCCACCTCTCCGTCGTCTGCTAATTACCCAAGCAGTCATCTCGAGGATGCGAGAAACCGAATGCGCTAATATGTGCTGAACTATGGAAGAAGGAAAGAGTTTAGGAGAGTCCGTTGCGTCAAATTTTATTAGAAGCCGGGCACGAGAACTTTCCCCACTAGTTTGCCGCCGTTCCGGTGCGTTTGCGCATGCGCAACAAGCAGCGAAGCAGACGAGGCTATAGGCTATAGTGTCACTATAACGAGGCAGCGCCATCGGCCGAATGCTCCCAGTAGACATGAAAAAAAAAAACACGTGGCTTCACAACCTTTTTTTCTTTCTCTTCTTTTTTTTTTAATGCAGCTTGGGTAACGAGGGCCCCTCCAGTCGGAACCAAGTCTAAACAAAAAACGCCTCGTTGAACGCTTGTTCAGAGCCCGGCTTTGCATTAAGAAAGGATTTCAATTAAAAGCTTGAAGGGAGACCATTCTGTCTTTATTAATCAGCGAAGAACGCTTTGAAAACGCGTTGACGTTGCGCACCGCTTTGTACCCTTGGAGTAACCTCAATAAAGCAAGGCGCAGGGCTTCGATGAGTAGCTCCACATCAGCGGCATGCGTCGGGCCATTCCCCATTAAAACTGTGTGCGAGGCGTCCGCGATCAGGAAAGCGGCGCCTCCGGAGTGAGGAGCGGTGACTGTGACCGCGCTGAACTCTGCCATTACCTTTAAGAAGGTATTTGGGCACATAATTTTTGGTAGTGGGGGATGGTTTCGTGCCATCCCCCGATAATCTAATCGAAAGTTAGTAGTGCTTACCCTAATGGTATATCTAGCTTGTGAGCGATATCTGTTCGGCACTAGCGCCGGCTATGTGGAGTTTCGGGCCCTGTTTTGTCCTTTTATAGGCGACAGGCCGCTTGAGGATCGTTGTACTAACTTCACAGTCGGCTTGCACGAAGATCAGGCTATCCACTCCCCGGTACCAGGTTCGCAGTTAAGATGCTAGTCTAGGATTAAGTAAAGGAAAGGCGCAATAAATGGCTGATTTTTTATGTGGACACCTGAATGGGAGAACTAGTAAAGGAGGGGAAGTGGAAACGTGGCTTTCGCGGTCACGGCTTTAATCGCGTTGGTGTCGGGTGGAGTGGTGGTGCAAAGCATTTATTAATACGTAAGCATTGTATGGCTATGTTTGCACGAGCTTTTCCGCGCCATTACCTCCGAACGAGTGGGTTTATGCTAAAAAGAATGGTGCCATCTGACAGAGCACAAACATTCAGGGGCACTTTGACTGTCTAAAGTGCGTAGAGGCGAAAGCGTTTTCCGCACCACTTTGACTGCTTCTGTGGCACTGGTGGCGTCAAATGTAATTGAGTACTAATTACTAAGTTATGACAAACCACTAATTAATGGTTAATTACTGATTAATTCCTGAATACTAATTAAATGCTAATTGATGACGCTTAAGCTACGCCTTTAGGAGTGGAACGCGGCAGCGTGTTGTAGCGCTGCTAGGGAGTGCACGGAGCGCCACCACCCGTTCGGGGCGATGCCTTGCCATTTGAACGCAACGCTTTTTGAGGAAAGGGACTGGCGCAGTAATTCTCTGTCATCTCGGTGGACACCTCAACCGCACCGTAGAGGAAGGGAGGAAGTGGGAGTGAAAGAAGAAAGACAAAGATGGCCCATAATGAAGAAAATGAAAATTGTATTTGAGGAAAGGAAATTACGCAGTAACTGTCTCACATATCTCGGTGGACACCCGTCAGAATTCAGGGAGGGAGGTGCACTTTTTTGACCTAAAGTGCGGTCACTGATTTGGGGTTAAGATGTTAAGCTTCGCCTCTAAGAGTGGAACGCGACAGCGTCTTGCAACGCTGCCAGGGAGTCCATAGAACGCCATTGCCCATTCGGTTCTGCGCCTCGCTCGTCGGTAAATTGGTTTTTGAGGAAAGGAAATGTATCTGTCTCTCATATCTCGGCGGACACCTAAACCTCACCGGAAGGGAATGGAGAAGGATGAGAGTGAGTGAAGACACCGTATTCACTAGACGCGCCTTTGTTCATTCCAAGCCATCGAGCTGGCATGGCGGAGTGGATAGCATGCTCGTCTCGCACTCCGAAGACCGGGGTTCGATTCCCGAGCTCGACCAATTTCTTACTCGGTTTTATTTATTTATATGGACTAGAAAAGCTAATTAGGCTAGTTGGGTAATTAAGCAATTAACTAAGCTTAGTCCCACTTACTTGGAGCATCACTATATGATCCCTTCAATTGGTTGCATGGTTACTAGCCAAAGTACAATTGGCCTTGTTTGAAATTGGCGCACTGTGACGTCATGACCGTTTCGACCAACTGAAAAGCGTGGCATTTCTGTCGACAACTTCTGCTTACAACGATGAGACATTAAAGGCTTTCGCCTTAAAAAATCTCGTACGGGAAATTGGAGATTGAGGAGGGTTAATTAGTTAATTAGACCCAAAAATGTCGAAAACGGCAGTTTCGTGTCAACACTAGCTTGTCCGCAGGATTACTTCCGAACGATTGGGTTTAGGCTAAAAGAATGGCGCCATCGGAGAGAGCATCGAAAAATCTCGTACTGGAAATCGGGGTGGGTGTGTGCGTTTATTAGTTAATTAATTACAGCAAAAAATGTCCAAAAATTGGGCGGTTACGTGTCATGACGATTTTGTCCGCACGATTACGTCCGAACGAATGTGTTTATGCGAAAAAGAATGGTACTGTAGGAGAGATCATGAAAAAAATCTCGTACGGGAAATCGGAGAGAGGGTGGGGGGTTGAGGTGGGATAAATGCGCAATTAATTACAGCCAAAAGTGTCCACAAAAAAGGGCGGGGCCATAGCAAAAGTGGCGCCAAATTGAAAACGCCGTAAGTGTGGCACCACGTGACCGGAATTGTGGGCGGAGTGACAGCATGGCGCCAAATTTGAAAACAAAGCGTGGCGCGAAGTTTGAAAACTCAGATGGGTGGCTGATGGAACTTAAGACAATGGTGGTATCGATAGCATATCGATGTGTGATCGATAAGTGATCGACTTCCGGTTTGAGGGTCTCGACTTCCGGTAAGGAGTCTCAGTTGACGTGAAAAGTGTGGAATTGTTATGTTGACCTCTTGGTGTGAGGTCTTAAGGTGTGGCGTCGTAAAGTGTGAAATCATGCTTACGCACTTGTCCAATGCGGGTGCCGCAGTGATCTCTAACGGTATTTGTATTACAAAAGTGGTATTGCTCGGGCTTGCCTCACAATCACCAGGAGGGATCACTAGTCCTGGACCCTTTGGCTTCCCCACAGTGTGGACACTCGCCCGACAAGGCCGAATTGAAATGTGGCAGAGTACCACGGGCAGAGTACCATGTTGGTGTAGGGGCGAAGAAGCCAGCTCTCCTCCGCCTTTTTCAGGCATTTACATGGGGGGGAGGGGTGTTACCTGCCGTGAGATGTTTGATATAGGAGAGCGATCTCCCGAAAAGTTATAGCCGGATTGAAATCAGTAGCCGGATCAGGCAGCTGGAGAGGCGACGCCCGGTGGTCAAGCTCGTGGACGGTTGCGTCCGCTACCTTATTTCCCTATATCCCCGCATGTGCTGCGGCCCAGATCATGGTGCGCCGGGTTGGGAAACCCCGGTACTCACATCTATGTAAAATTTGTACGGCCCGATTTGGAATTTTCCTCTGTTCAACATTGCAACAAGCTCCCCTTGAGTCGCTGATAATGGCTCGGTACGCTGGATCCGCGGCTCCAAGAGCGATATCAACTTCCTCCGCTAATCTAATGTTTACGGAAATGAAGGTCAGGTCCTGACCTGGGGTGTTTTGGTGGACGACGGCCGCCATGTACAAACCCCCATGGTGTGGGCCGGGCGCGTCCGTGTAAAATACCCCTGGACGAGCACCATACTGCTCGGAAATGGCCTCCCCTCGCGAGAGGCGGTGGACACCATGGACATCCTTTGTCATGTTATTCGGGAGGGGGCGAACCAGCAGGGCATAGCGCCACGCCTCGGACAGGACTACCCGCTTCTCCTGTTTGGTTATGTAAGTGATGTGCAGCAGGGTCAGAAGGCAGCTCCCCGCACGTATTAAGGCGAAAGCCTTTAATGTCTCATCGTTGTAAGCAGCAGTTGTCGACAGAAATGTCACGCTTTTCAGTTGGTCGAAACGGTCGTGACGTCACAGTGCGCCAATTTCAAACGGCCAATTGTACTTTGGCTCGTAACCATGCAACCAATTGAAGGGATCATATAGTGATGCTCCAAGTAAATGGGACAGAGCTTAGTTAATTGCTTAATTACCCAATTAGCTTGGGTAACTTTTCTAGTCAGGCCATATAAATAAATAAAACCGAGTAGGAAATTCGTCGAGCTCGGGAATCGAACCCCGGTCTTAGAGTGCGAGACGAGCATGCTAGCCACTCCGCCATGCCAGCTCGATGGTTTGCAATGAACAAAGGCGCGTTTAGTGAACACGGTGTCTTCGCTCACTGTGATCCTCCTCCCTTCCCTTCCGGCGAGGTTTAGGTGTCCACCGAGATATGAGAGACAGATACATTTCCTTTCCTCAAAAACCAATTTACCGACGAGCGAGGCGAAGAACCGAATGGGCGATGGCGTTCTATGGACTCCCTGGCAGCGTTGCAAGACGCTGTCGCGTTCCGCTCTTAGAGGCGAAGCTTAACATCTTAACCACACATCAGTGACCGCACTTTAGGTAAAAAAAGGGCACCGCCCCTGAATTTTGACGGGTTTCCACCGAGATATGTGAGACAGTTACTGCTTAATTTCCTTTCCTCAAATACAATTTTCATTTTCTTCATTACGGGCCATCTTTGTCTTTCTTCTTTCACCCCCACTTCCTCCCTTCCTCTACGGTGCGGTTCAGGTGTCCACCGAGATGACAGAGAATTACTGCGCCATTTCCTTTCCTCAAAAAGCGTTGCGTTCAAACGGCAAGGCATCGCGCCGAACGGGTGGTGGCGTTCCGTGGACTCCCTGGCAGGTGGTGGTGGTGGTGGTGAAAACTTTTAATTACTGAAATAGAGTTCGGAGTCCTTTCTTGCTGTCGCTCCCCTGTATACTTCTCCTCACTATCCTCTCCCTTTCCCTTTCATTTCCGCCGGCTGCAGCTCGGGTGCTTAAGATATTAGATAGCAATTGCCGCGGCCGGCAACACTCTTTTGCTTCACTTTTTTATTTATTATTTTTTTTAAATAAACCACTACCACCAGCCACAGAGTGGCCCCGCTACATGGCCGGCGTCCCTAGTCCGGGACACCGCATGACAATGCCCCGTCTCTCGCCCGTTTCACCAGAGCCCTTTGGGACTCAAGCGAGGAGCACTTGAGGAGGGCAGTCTCCCATGCCTCTCTGGAAGGGCTAGGGGAAGGGGGGAGGTGGGGATTTTGAGTACATGCCCACACCATGTGGAAGATATCACACGTCTTTCCACAGTGCGGGCATCTCCCATTCGTGTTAGGATCGTAATGCTTTAAGATTGCAGGACAGAGTAGAGTACCTGTCTGCAGGCGCCTTAAAGTTCGCTCCTCCGTCTTACTGAGCCCCTTTGCAGGGGCCGGGAAAAGGCGGTGGATGTCGCTATAATGCGTTATAATTTCCTTGAATCGCAGCAGCGGCTGGTTAGTCTCCGAGCCAGAAGAGCTGGGATGAGGAGCCTGATGAGTAATTAGCAGTTAATTAGTATTCAGGCACTAATCATTAATTAGTGATTTGTCATCACTTAGTAATTAGTACTCAATTACGTGTGACGCCACCAGTTCCACAGAAGCAGGCAAAGTGGTGCGGCAAACGCTTTCGCCTCTACGCACTTTAGACAGTCAAAGTGCCCCTGAATTTTTTTTGTTAACTGCAAGTATTGGTTGTGGAGATGAGCCTAGCGCAGCTCCCCAAAGGTGCTCCTCATCCCCAGACCGAGGATACGTTGGTTTGACATTGCAGTGTTGAGGTCGAGAGGTCTCACAGATTTCGCTGAGAATCACTTCCACAGCGTTCTCATCGCATTTGCGCGGGTGGAGGTACGATGCCGAATACAGGATCCGGCTGGTTACGTACGTATTGGCCAGCCGCAGGGAGTCTTTGCATCGCCCCCCACCTTGAGGAGCTTTTTCAGCGTGGAGTAGTTCCTCTGTATGAAGAGGTTCAATACTCTGATTTGCTCGTGTTCAGGTATGGGGCCACTAAGCAGGGAGAGGACAATTTTGGTTCTGAAATTCACGTTGTGACGTATGTGCGCGAATTCCGATTTTCTCGGGGAGCACTCAAGGCCGCAGCGGTGTGCATAATCGTCCACAATAGCCGCCGGTTGCTGCAGGTTGGCCTCGATTTCTCCAACCGATCCGTGTGTTGCCCAAAGGGTGATGTCGTCCGCGTAAAGGGCATGCTGCACACCGGGAACCTCACCCAGCAGGGTAGGGAGCTTCATCATGTGAAAACAAGAGGCGAGAGGACTGCACCATGTGGTAGAGCTGCCAACCCTAGGGATTTTTCCCTAGATCCAGAGAATTTGGACATTGTTTAGGGGAAAAGGGCTTTTTGTATAATCTAAGGAAATTTCATTTTGCTTCTAGAGGGTTTTTTTTCCTTTCTCAAATTGGGGAGAGAGTACCAGCTTTTCGTTGTTTTTTCTCTACAACTGACGGAGGTCCGCACAGCATCGCCGCCCGCTCGAGTAAAGCCTGTTTCACACGCAAGTGAAAACGGTTTGTTGCTGAGGGGCAAAAGCTGTTTAGAGCCATCGCGGTGGCTCCAGCAGTCAGAGCGGCGATTCTTCCAACAAGCTACAAAATTTTCGCAGCACTGCACTGCTCAATTTTCAGTCGCTTGCATGCATGTAAACCAGCCTTTACACGGACGTGTAAAGGCTGGTTTACACGTGACGTGGCCAGTGGCACCCGCTGCTGTGATCTGCCGTTACACCGCCTTCCCTCAACACGCGCGCCCCCTTCCTCACGCTTTATTTACAGCTCGCTGCACAACGTGACATTTCAATTTAGTAAGCACATCTGCATGTTTATTTTGATATCTAGGAAAGAACAAGGGCGTCATTTTTGGTTGAGAAAGGAGCGTCTTCTGAAAATCTTAGCTACTCTAACTAGGGGAAAAATTCCCAGCTCTGCTGCCGCAGTGGCTCAGTGGCTATGGTGCTCGGCTGCTGACCCGAAGGACGCGAGTTCGATCTCGGGCCTCGCCGGTTAAATTTCGATGGGGGCGAAATTCTGGAGGCCCGTGTACTGTGCTATGTGAGTGAACGTCAAAGAACACCAGGTCGTCGAAATTTCTGGAGCCCTTCACTATTTCATCCCTCATAGCCTGGGTCGCTTCGGGACGGTATACGCCCCAAAACCACAATTCCCGGTTCCACCACGACGAACAAAGTGAGTTGAGGTCGCATGAAGCGTACAAAAGCTGTAACAGTCACTGCTTCATTGTTTTAATTGACTCACACTGCTACATCAGCTAGCGTCCATAGCCTCCAGAGCAATCGCAGCAGATGGACAAGCAGTTTCTGTACATTCCTCAAGCGACCTCCAGCCATTTTGCCCGTGGTAGCCTTCGGCAGATGTCGAAAGCGACACAACGTGAGGTAAAAAAAAAAAACAGTTAATTCCACATGCCGATGCATGTTCACTAATATCTTGCGTCAGTGAAAAAAAAACAAATACACGATATAGAGCCGTTAATTTGTAATTTCCGAAGAGCGCTAACGGTATATCTTATAGCTTCATTCAGAAGTTCTTCATTTTAGATCATTTAAAATTTAAAGCTAATTTGCTTATCAACGTCTGGCAATAGGGTAGCTGCATGATAAAACTTGCTACTGAACTACGCATAAATATACATTTTTTCACTATTGACCGCTGTTTCTCGTATCAAGAGAAATCTAGGAAATTCTTGATTGCAAATTGGAGGAGAGGCGGCGCTGGAGGTTGGCAGCACTGCCCTCACGTGTCATGGTGGTACGGGCCATGTTCAGTGTCTTGGAGTCGGATATATGATTGCCGATCTGTGAGGAATTGCTTAATGTATTGGAATGTGTTGTATCCCCAGTCCACTTGGGACAGGCGGGAGAGGATAATATCATGCATCACAATTTCGAAAGCACCACGCAAGTCCAGTACGAGGACCGCCTTGTCGTCGTTAGGGTGCTCGACAGGATCAAAGATCTCGTTATGAAATTGCTGCAGCACATCTTATGCGGTACCCGCACACGGGGTCTACAAAGGCGTGCGTTTCTAGGTAGCAGGAGAGTCTATCACGGACCATGGTCGCCATCAACTCCCGACACAAGTCGTGAGAGAGATGGGCCGGAGTTGTTCGGTGTTAAGAGCTTTGCGTGGTTCGGTTATGAATGTGACGAGGGCCGTCTCCCAATCCACCGGGTTAGGCGTCGCTCCCGCCCAGATGATATTGAAATATTCGAGCAGCCTCTCGTAGGCCGGTTCGGTGCAGTTAGCGAGAAGTTTCACCCTCACTTTTTCCCTGCCCTGGGCTGTCCCTCATTTCATTTTGGCCAGGGCCGCTTTGAGGCTGTGAAGCTGGAAGGTTCGATCCAGCTCTGCGTTCTCAGAACCTGCATACGAGTACGCCGGACTACATAATCCTGTGCTGTGAACAGATATTTATCTCGGAGCGCGTCAGCCAGTTTGGATGTGTCTCTGTTGAAGCTGTGAATTGCTCGTTGGAAATAATTTTGGGTTTCGGTGGGGGTGTGGGTCGGATCAATGAGGGCGGGGAAAAGGCGACGTGTGCTCCGGCTTTACATTTGTCGAGCAGCGGTGTTGCATCGGTCTACCCAGTTGGAGTCGGCGAGTTGGCCGCATACTCTGCTGCATGTTGGGTGAGTTCCGCGATGGGGATTTTGAGTTGCCAAATATGCTTCTACCGGCGCCGTTGGCGGACGAAACTGTGCCGGGCCTGAGAGGTCAAGGAGGTGGTTTGTCCACTGCCGAGTTCGCGTACTGAGAGCTGAACGTGTTGTTCAGTATCATTGAGTTGAGAGATGAGGTGTTGTGACCGGGTAGTGCAACCTTCATCTCCTATAGGGGTAGGGTTAATGTAGTTGGATCTGAATTTCGTCTAGTCAGGAAACGTTGCTTTAGTTTGGGGTCTGTTAAGGGGTTTGGTGCGGTTCATGGTCGCAAGGATGCAGTGGTCGCTACCCAGGTTTTCCTCGGTGTTGTGCTAATCTGCATATCTGATACCTCTGGTAAAGGTGAGATCTGGGCACGTGTCGCGTGCCACAGAGTTCCCAATGGGACTGGGTTTTGTAGGGCCCGTGTGAAGAGTAAGGCCCAACGTTGACGCAAGCTCCGCCAGGTTGCGTCCTCCTTTCTGGTCACCTGGTGGTGGTGGTAAAACTTTATTTCCCACAGTAGGGGTCCTGAAGGACACTCGGCTAGGCGCCAGGTGTAGAGGGCAGCTCCCACGTAGGCACAGAGAGCCCGAAGCTCTCCGCCGCCGCGCGGGCGTCCTGGTCAGCCCGAAGCTGGTCGTGAAGTGACGCACTTTTTAGTACTTTGTCCCAGTGTTCTTTGTTCTGAGCGTAGGCGTCACTTGATGCACAACCACACAGCATATGGGTCAAGTCTACACGTTCACTGCACTGGTCACACACATGTGGTCCGTCGTAGTCTGGGTCGATGTGCTTCATGCGCCAGGGGTTGGGGTATGAGTTCGTTTGGATCAAGCGTAACGTGACCGACTGGCTGCGGGTTAATTTCTTATCCGGGAGGGGAAACGCTCGTCTGCCTAGATAAGTGCTTAGTGAGCTCGTTGTACGTGAATAATTGATCCCTGTACTCGATATGTGGAGTAGCGGGGGAAACCGGAGGGACGCAGCCGATGAGCCCTCGCGCCGCCTCGTGTGCGATCTAGTTGAGATTCCGCAGGCCACCCCCTAAGCTGCCCATGTGTGCCGGGAACCATACGATGGAGTGATCGGTGATGCTACTTCCGCCTAAGATTCGTAGCGTCGTCTTGTCTATTCCGCCCTTGGCAAAAGCTCGAGTGGCTGCTCTAGAGCCGCTGTACACAGTTGTGAAGCTCGAGTCTTTGAGAGCTAGTGCTATCGCTGCTTGTTCAGCTACCTCTGGTTTCTTCGTGAAAAGTGAGAGTGAGTTACGCGTTCGCCCGTGTCCGTCGACTACTGCTACCGAGTAGGCATGCTTTCCCGGTATGTACGCTGCATCCACGAAAGCTGTCTGGTCTGGAAACCGTGCCGCGTCCGCAGCGAGGGCTTTGTCGTGGGCGAGTCTTCTTCCTTGATTGTGGATCGGGTGTACGTTTCTTGGGAAGGGGAACAGTTTAATTGCTTCTCGCACGACTTTAGGTAACTGCAGGACGTTGTCCCTTTGTGATATGGTGTTCAGCCGAGCTTGACGAGAATCTCTCTGCCCGCTTTAGTGCTTGATAGTTGTGCCTCGATGATTTCGGCAAGGGTATTGTGCACTCCTAGCTGTAAGAGTAGATCAGAGTAGGCATTATCGGGAAGCCCCAACGCTGTCTTGAAAGCTCGACGTATGTGTACTTCGAGGCTTTTCCGATGTACTTTTTTCCCATTGAGCATCGCAGCCACGTATGCGATGTGACAGAGTACAAAAGCGTGGACCATTCTAATGGCGTTGTCCTCGCTCAATCCCCTGTGCCTATTCATGATGCGCCGAAACATCCGGATCGCGTTTGCAATCTTGATCGTGATGCTGTCCAACATTGCCGAGTTGGACCCGTTGCTTTCGATGATTAGTCCTAGAATTCGTTTTTTGTCAACCGTGGGTATGCGATTTCCATTCCTGGCGTGTAACTCTATGCATGGAGTGGGGTGTCTGCGCCAGTCGTTGGACGGGCGCCCTGGTCTTGGTATCCCCATAAAGGGCTGGGGGCTTTAAAGTCGCCAAAGATTATGATGGGGTCCCTGTTCGATACCTGTAACGCGCGTATGAATAAGTCTGCAAATGTGACGTTCGGAAGTTTCGGAGAGCGGTAAACGTTGAGTACGCGTCATGGGGGCTCCTGTTTGCGTAGCAGAAGGATCGTCACCATCACATACGAGAAAATCTCTTTGTAATCCAGGTCCACCGGGGAGGTCGTATAATTTTTAAGCACGCAGAGGCAGCTCTGTGCATCCTGCTGATATACTTTGTAATTTGTGCGAGTGACTGCGTTTCCCGACTCTTAGAGGGTAACTACAGCAGGAGGACTTGAGGAAAGTTGTTAGGAAAAGCCGGAGGTCGTCTGGCTTAGTGCGGGCCTTTGAATCCTCGGCAGTTCCACTGTAAAATTTGGACGGTGCTCGAATTGCTGCATGAGTACCTTCGCGGTTTAGAACTGCTCGCCATGATTATCACTAGATTTTTTTCTGACTAGGCAGGGACCCGCCTCTGAGCCGGGTGCCCCAATGACAGCAGAGTCCGTCACGCTGGGCAGGTTGAGGGCGGGCTCCTCTTCCTCATGCGCGGCTTTTGGTCTACCAGTCTTAATATTGTGGTTCCTTATACACTTTAGTGGGCCGAAGTGGCAGCTAGTTAGTTTTTTTTTGTCATGTGTGCGCCTATACAGCTCGGAACTTTGTCTAGAGCAGCCTTGATGGTGGGTATGATTTGAATTTCTAAGGCAGAGAATGCGAAGTTCATCTGGGCCTCCACAGCCCTAACCGTCGCCTCTAGTGCGGACCGCGCGGTTGGTTGCAGCCTACGCTTTCGCCGCTGTGTCGCTATTCGTCTTCACCGCGGGGGGAGCGGGCGTCTGGGCAGGAATATTTTGGCGCACCTTATTCTGGGCAAGACGCCTCAGTAGGTTCGCGATTTCCTCTCTGAGGGCAGAAATTTCGGATTGCTCGGCGATTTCGGTCGGTGGTTCGGTAGGGGTGGGCGAGGGAGATGTGGAGAGGCTGCCCTGCCCTTGATGCTAACCTGCGATGCCTGAATGAGGGCCTTTCACGCAAGTCCACAGAAAATGGTGGAGGAGCAGCCGTTCGGTTCTCCTTGTCGGCTCTGGGAGGCGGTGGTACTGTGTAAGATATCTCCGGCTTGCCGGTTGATGGACCGCCTGGCTCGCTGGGGGGCTGGTTGTCTCCCTTGTCCTTGTCTTGCCGGGGCCGCCGTAAACGTAGGAACCGGCGGCCCTTCTTCGGGCGTCGGTGCCTGCTCAGGGCGCAGTGGCTAAAGGGTTCGGTACATTGCGACGAACGCCCCCGTGGTATGGGCTGCGCTACGCAGAGAGCATCTTGGGAAATGCTCGGGAGGGACCCATACCCCTTACTCTACTTGCTGGTCGCACACTGCACGTCTGTGCGGTCGGGTGCCGGGGCAGGCGTCCATGCGGTGACCGACAACACCGCACTGGCCGCAGGCCGGGATGGGGCGTTGATATTGATGAACTTGAACGAGCATCTACTCGTAATGGACGTAGCGCGGCTTCTGCCCCTCGGAAAATGCGATTCGCGCTTTATCTGTCGTCCCGAAGTTGCTTATATCCAGAATTTCGCCGTGGCGCCACCGGAGATTTGAGTGGAGGGATTCTGCTGTGTCGGTGTTGCGTGAAGTGACCACGCCGTAACAGACATTGCCGCCGTCTTGCGTCAGGTGACCCGCAAGTGGGACTCACTTATTCTCCACGATGAGCTCGAAGTCCCCGATAATCTTGTCTGCAATGTGTGGTTTCGGTGTGTAGAGGAGAATCAAGTTCTTATCTCTCCGGGAGTGTGATCAGTAGCGAGGAGTCCGGTCCGAGGTCGGCTATGAACGCCTCTCCTTATCCGTTCTCCTGAAATACCTCGCGCAGGGATTCTCGGTTCTCGGCTTGACGACAACCACGAAGTCATTTCTATCTGTTGTCCTCTCTAGTACCCCCCTCCCCACCCTCCTAAGGTCAACGAACACTCAGTCATCAGTACGTACAAGTTGTTATTTCAGCACAACCAACTACCGCAAATGGATGCCTCGCGCCATCTCTCGGAGGTGACGACAACTTAACAATAGTTGTCGCCCACTCTCACAGGGGTCGTCAGGCGTTTGAGGCTGACCTCAATACTGCGAACACAGCCACCGCTTCGCACGAGTAACGGAAAAACCTCCGGCTTAAGCAGCATCGTTGTTAAAAGATCCCAGGAGTGCGGAAAAAGTCAAATTGGGGTTTACGCAAACCTGCTCTTAAATAACTGCATCTTTTCAGATTACGTTGGAGTGTTGTGACGGCAAGCCGAATGTAAGAAAACGCATATTCACTTCTCGAGAGCAGTGGGAGTCCGCGATGGCCAGTTCTGACCTCAAATAAGCTGATCGAAGCGGTCGGTGAAGGCTGCAAGAGACCCGAAAGAGCCCTAGCTGCGTGGCCCGTATGGAGATGCTGCACGCGGGACTTTCTCCAGGTGGACCAGCAGGTTCTTCATTGCCAAGTTGAAAAACATCTGAAACACGCTGGGGAATTCTTCTTTTTGCTTCATTAATGAGCCAAACACGAGGAGATACTTGCGTACGGTACTTCTAAGATATTGTAAGCATTTGTAGCAGACGGTTCGACCATCAATCTGTGCGACAATCGGCGACGACGAAATCAGCACTCGCCTCGATCGGCTGCCGTGACAGCTGTGGGGCCACATGAATGCCCGCCTCCCCAAACAGCTCCCCAAACACGTTAACCACATGCATGTATGAGCGCGTCTGCGCGCCTACTCGGGGCTGGAATCTGCACCCGCTCTCGTGAAAGGCCTCGAACACACGCGCAATATTAGCCGGGCGCACGAAGTTAGCAGCCGAAATATTTTGTGAATCGAAACTGTGCGATCACGCGTACGTAAGCAAAACAAAGAAACGGCGGGAACTAAAGCAAAAGGCGCCATTGCAGGCGACACAGGCGGTATGCACCGTGGTCTAGAGCCTGCATCGCGCAAAACATCGCATGAAGAACCGCGGTCCTTCTAGTCCATATCAAAATGGCCGCGCGCGCTTCCCGATACCATGCCACCTCTCCGTCGTCTGCTAATTACCCAAGCAGTGATCTCTAGGGTACGAGAAACCGGCTGCGCTAATATGTGCTGAATTACGGCCGCGGCCGTGGCTGAACCATGGAGGAAGGGAGGAAGAATTTGGGAGAGTCCGCTGCGTGAAAGTTTTCCAGAAGAGGGACAAGAGACCTTCCCCGACTAGTTGGCCGCTGTATCGGTGCGCTTGCGCATGCGCAACAAGGAGTGAAGCAGACGGGGCAGCGCCATCGGCCCAATGCTCCCAGGAGTCCTTGAGAAAACACGTGACTTTAGAAACTTTTTTTTTACCTTTTTTGTAATGCGCCTTGATTAGCGAGTGCCCTTCCTGTCAGAACAAAATGGAAATGAAAAATGCTTCGTTGAAAGCTCGGCCAGAGTCCACCCTTCCATAAAGAAAAGATTTCAACTAAAACCTTCAACGAAGACCACCCTGGGTTTATTAACCAGGGACGTATTGTTGGAATACGCGTTGAGATCGCGCAATTTTTTGTACCCTAGGGACATCCTCACTAAGGCAAGGCGCAGGGCTTCGACGAGTAGCTAAGCTGCAATTTACGGGGTTGCCTGGACATCTCAGTAGACATCGTGTGGGGTGTCCGCAGTCATGAAGGCGGCACCCCCAGAGTGAGGCGTGGTGGTCGTGTCCGCGCTGATCTCTGCCATTACCTTTCGTAAGGTTGATGGGCACGCAAATTTTTGGTAGTGGGGGACGGTTCCGCGCTGTCCCCCGGCAACCTAATCAAAAGTTAGTAAACCTCAGCCTAATGGTTAAGCAAACATGGGCGCGAAATCTATTCTGCATTAGCGGTGGTGATTTGGGAAATTTCGGGGCCTTTTGTCTTTTTGTAGGCGGCTGGCCGGTTTAGGGGCGTTGTACGAACTCTGCGGAAAATCGGGCTGTGCATTCCCCGGTACCAGGTTCGGAGTCGAGATGGTAGCCTAGAACTGAGTAAAGGAAAGGCGCGTAACTTGCGCTGTTTTTTTTTTTTTTTTTGGGGGGGGGGGGGGGGGGGGGGGGAAGACCGCAGTGCTAGAAAGGAGGGGAAGTGGAAACGTGGCTTTCGCGGTCACGACCGAAATCGCGTTGGTATCGGGTGGAGAGCAGGTGGTGCAAAGAATTTATTAATACGTAAGCATTGTATGGCTATATTTGCACGAGCTTCTCCCGACGGGTTGGTTTATGCGAAAAAGAATGGTACCATCGAATAGAGTGTAAAAAATGTAATAGGGAAAATCGGGGGTTTAAGGCGAGTTAATTAAATATGTCCAGAAATGTCCGAAGAGTGGGCGGTTTCGTATCATCGCTAGCTTGTCCGCACGATTACGTCCGAACGAACGGGTTTATGCTCAAATGAATGGAGCCATCGGATAGAGCATCAAAAAATCTCGTACGGGAAATCGAGGGGTGTGGGTGGATTAATTTGTAAATAATTACAGCAAAAATGTCCAAAAAGTGGGCGGTTTCCTGTGATCACGAGCTTTTCCACATGATTACGTCCGAACGAATAGGTTTATGAGAAAAAGAATGGTACCACGGGATAGATTATCAAAACATATTGCACGGCAAATCAGCGGGTTGAGGAGGGTAAATTACGTAATTAATGAGAGCCAGAAAAGTCCTAAAAGTTGGCGGGGCCGAAGCAAAAGTGGCGCCAAATTTGAAAACGCCCTAAGTGTGGCACTATGTGGCCGGAAGTGTGGGCGGAGCAAACGCGTGCTGGCAAATTTAAAAACAAAGCATGGCGCGAAGTTTGAACACTCAGATGGGCAATTGGTGGAACTTGATTAAGACAATTGTGGTATCCGCAAGTGATCGACTTCCGATTTGAGGTTCTCGACTCCGGTCCCTCGTTTCAGTTGACCTGAAAAGTGTGGAAGTGTTATGTCGACACCTTGGTGTGGCGTCATAAGGTGTGGCGTCATGAAATATGACGTAATGAAAAGGCATTTCTTCAATGCGTGTGCCGCAGTGACCTCTAAAGTTATTTGCATTATTTACAAAAGTTTATTGCTTGGACCGGGCCTGAAGGGCCCTCACAATCATTAGGAGGGATCGCTAGTCCGGGACCCTGTGGTTTCCCTGGGGCCCTGGGCTCTTGTCACCGGGGCTCGTTGGTCCTGGAGAGTTAAGCAGCTGAGAAGGACAGCCTCCCAGACCTCTCGGGGGGTTGGGGACTGAGGGGGGTGGAAAATCAGGATTTGGAGATCATGCCCACACTATGTCATACACCTCCGCAAACACTTCCCCACAGTGTGGACACTCGCCCGAAGAGCCCGAATCGAAATGTTTAAACACTGCCGGGCACAGTAAACCGTGTTATGTAGAGGTGAAGAAGCCAGCGCTCCTCCGCCTTCTGGAGGCTTTTACAGGGGGGTTGGGTATCAGCCGTGAGAGGTCTGATACAGGACAGAGATCTGCCGAAAAGTAAGAGCCGGATTCCAATCAGGATCCGGAGCAGGCAGCGGGAGATGCGATGCCCGGTGATTAAGCTCACGGACGGTAGCGTCCGCTGACTTATTTCCCTCTATCCCCGCATGTGCTGGGGCCGAGATTACGGTGCGCCGGTTTGGGACACCCGGTACTCAGAGTTATGTAAAATTTGTGCGGCACGATCTGGAATTTGCCCCTTTTCAAAACTGCGGCAAGCTCCCCTTGAGTCGGTGATAATGACTCGGGATGCTAGATCCGCGGCTGCAAGTGCGATAGCAACTTCCTCCGCGAATATAACGTTATATATATATATATATATATATGCAGTATTTTTCGGGGACCCCCATGCTGTGGGCCATCCGCGGCCGTGCAGCATACCCCTCATCGACCACCATACTGCTCGGAAATGGCCTCCGCTCACGAGAGGCGGTGGACACCATGGGCATCCTTTGTCATGTTATTCAGGAGGGGGAACTTGTAGAGCGAAGTGCCACGCCTCGGGCAGGGATACCCGCTTCTCCTGTTGGGTTGTGTAAGTGATGTGCAGGCGGATCTGAAGTCGGCTCCCCGCACGTATTTTGTTAGCCGCAAGTATTGGTTGTGGAGATGAGCCTAGCACAGCTCCCCAAAGGTGCTTGTCATCCCCAGATCGAGGAGACGTTGGTTGGACGTTGCAATGGGGAGGTGGAGAGCTCTCTTGCAGAGAATTTTGCAGAGAATCACTTCCACTGCGTTCTTATCGCATTTGCGGAGGTGGAAGTACGGTGCCGAACACGGGATTTGGCTGGTTACGAATGCATTGGCCAGCCGCAGGGAGTATTAGCATCGCAACCCTCCCCGTTTGTTTGATACCCGGCGGACCATGCGTCACGCCTGGTCCTTGCGGAGATTTTTCAGCGTGATGTCAATCTTGCGGTTCCTGTATATGTACAGTCCCAATACTCTGATTTCCTGGTGTTCAGGTATCGGACAATTAAGCAGGAATTGTTAAATTTTGGTTGCACACTTTGGATTGGGACGTATGTCATGAATTCCGATTTGCTCGGAAAGCACTCAAGGCCGCAGCGGTCTGCATAATAGTCCACAATAGCCGCCGCTTGCTGCGGGTTGGCGTCGGTTTCTCCAACCAATCCGTGTGTTGCCCAGAGGGTGATGTCGTCCGCGTACGGGGCATGCTGCGCACCGGGGACCTCATCCAGCAGGGTAAAGAGCTTCATCATTGCCGACTGAAGAGAAGAGGCGAGAGGACTGCTCCCTGTGGAGTCCCTCGTGTACCAAGTTAATATGGGCCATGTTCACTGTCTTGGAGGCGGATATATGATTGTGATCTGTGTGGGAATTGCTTAATATATTGGAACGTGTTGTATCCACAGTCTGCTTGGGACAGTGGGAGAGGATGATATCATGCGTCACACTGTCGAAAGCACCCTGCAAGTCAAGTGTGAGAACCACCTCGTTCTCGCTACGGTGCCCGACAGGATCAAGGATCTCGTTATGAAATTGCAGCAGCATGTCTAATGCGGAACTCACAAATGGAGTCTACAAAGGCGTACGTTTCTGGGTAGCAGGGCAGTCTATCACGGACCATGGTCTCCATCAACTTCCCCACAGAAGGCATGAGAGAGATTGGCCGGAGTGTGTCAGTGTTAAGACCTTTGACTGGTTTGGGTGTGAATGTGCCGAGAGCCTTCTTCGAATCCACCGGGAGAAGCGTACCTCCCACCTAGATGGTACTGAAATATTTAACCAGCCGTTCGTACGCCGATTCGGGGAGGTTAAGGAGAAATTTCACCGTCACTTTGTCCCCGCCCGCGGCTTTCTCTCGTTTCATTTTGTCCAGGACCGCTTTGAGGTCGTGAAGCTGGAACGTTCGATCCGGTTGTGCGTTCTCAGAACCTGCATACGAATACGCCGGACCACATCAATCCTGGTCTGTGTACAGATTCTCTTACTACTTCCAGCACCTCGCTACCGATTGCGAACTGCAGTTCCCTTTCTAGACGGTTGAACGTCACTTTGGTTTTCTGCATGTTAATTTCTAGCCCCACCGTTCTGCTCTGCCGGGCTAACTCACTGATCATGCTTTGAAGTTCATGTCCGGAGTGGCTTAGCAAGGCAATGTCATCAACAAATCGCAAATTACTTTGGTATTCTCCACTAACTCTTGTCACCAACTGTTCCCATTTCAGGCCCTGGAATACCTCCTGTAAGGAGGCGGTGAATAGCATTGGCGAGATCGTGTCTCGGTGCCTGACACATTTCCGTATTGAAATTTTATTGCTGATTTTATGGTGAACTATGGTAGTTGTGCAATCGTCATAAATATCTTCCAATATTTTCACTTAACACTCTTCTACACTCTGATTCCGCAATGCCTGCATAACAGCTGAGGTTTCCACTGAGTCGAATGCTTTTTCGTAATCAATGAAGGCTATATATAGGGGTTGGTTATATTCTGCGCATTTCTCTATCACCTGATTAATAGCGTGGATAATGGTCTATTGTCGAGTATCCTTTACGAAAGCCTGCCTGACTTGCTAAAAGTCTAAGGATCGAGCATACAACCGTGCAAGCACGCTCAAATTCATAACATTTGCGGGAATTTTTAAATCATTAAAAAATTCTTGTGGAAACAATCTCACTGTTAAGATTATTCCAGTCTGTAATTGTCTTCGCGAGAAAATAATATTTAAAACACACGAAAGATTAGTGCTGCTTACTAACTAGTACTAGCTAGCAAACATATATAGTTAACTATAGTAGGATACAACTTAAAAAAACAGCAGTTGTTGACACTGGTGCATGGTCGGCGGCGTCCTATAATTACTTCGCTAAATCACAATAAACGAAATTGACTTCTTAATGCTTGACTTCATTCTAGACCTTATATTTTTCTCTTGTGATTAGCTTCTTTCTAGGTAACAAGAAAAGCTTCAACCTTTTTTTTTTCTCGTGGGGGAATTCTGTACGGTGGTCCTTAATAGGGGCGGAGTTTCTCTTCAGTGTTAAGTTTTATCCCCCAAAAGACGCAGTTTCGATCCCAGCCGCGGCAGTCGAATTTCGATGGAGGCAAAATTTTAGAGTCCCGTGAACTGTGGGATATTAGTGCACGTTAAAGAACCCCAGGTGGTCGAAATTTCCGGAGCCCTTCACTACGGCGTCCCTCATATCCTGAGTCGCTTTGGGAAGTTAAACCCCAATAAACTAAACTAACTAATTTTGATGGAGGCAAAATTTTAGAGGCCCGTGAACTGTGGGATGTTAGTGCACGTTAAAGAACCCCAGGTGGTCGAAATTTCCGGAGCCCTTCACTACGGCGTCCCTCATAGCCTTAGTCGCTTTGGGACGTTAAACCAAAATAAACTAACTAAACAGTGCGATATCAGTGCACGTTAAGGAACCCCAGGTGGTCGAAATTTCCGGAGCCCTTCACTACGTCGTCCCTCGTAGCATGAGTCGCTTTGGTACGTTAAACCCCAATAAACTAAACTAACTAAACTGTGCGATATCAGTGCACGTTAAGGAACCCCAGGTGGTCGAAATTTCCGGAGCCCTTCACTACGGCGTCCCTCATAGCCTGAGTCGCTTTGGGACATTAAACCCCAATAAACTAAACTGACTAAACTGTGCGATATCAGTGCACGTTAAGGAACCCCAGGTGGTCGAAATTTCCGGAGCCCTTCACTACGGCGTCCCTCATAGCCTGAGTCGCTTTGGGACGTTAAACCCCAATAAACTAAACTGACTAAACTGTGCGATATCAGTGCACGTTAAGGAACCCCAGGTGGTCGAAATTTCCGGAGCCCTTCACTACGGCGTCCCTCGTAGCCTGAGTCGCTTTGGGACGTTAAATCCCAATAAACTAAACTAACTAAACTGTGCGATATCAGTGCATGTTAAAGGGTCAGTCTACTCACCGAGATGAGTGTATAAATAATGGCATATTCTGGTAGTTGGCACCCTATAACATCAATAACGAGGGAACTGCTCGCGGTTTAGGCAGGAATTTATATTTTATTTCGGCGTTAAAAGTCGCGTAAAAATGCATGGTGGCGACTCCAAACGTTCATTTTGTTCAAGAAGGTCGTAGTCTTTTTTTGTAGAAGCATAAGTGAATATACTACGAACCATTTGTACGCCCCAATCTCAGAGAAACGCGCGTTTTGTTCTAGTAAACTGTAGAAGGCGTACCGCTCGCTTTTTCTGTAAATCACATGAATATTTATAGTTACACGTACGCAAAACGCAGGCACATTCCCACCTTTAGTTCAGCGTATGCTAGCAGAGACGCAAAAATAAACTCAGCCAATAGCGGCGCCATCTGGTTGTCAGGACGGGAACCATTCCTGTAAACAAATCCACTCTCCACTTAAGCCTAGGAGCGGCAGAATCGTCACTCTATTTATTAAAATAAGGCAAATTTATCTCTTAAATGTTTTCTTATAGGCGAGATGAGACGAAGCGAAAGACCGGCGCCCCATTTATGGCCAGTGAACGGACTGAAAAAGGCAGCAACAACGAGAATTCAGTCCGAAGCGAGAGGTCAGGCTTTGACGGGCGCCGCCATGTTTGTTGCCGCGCGGCGGAAATCCAGATGGTTGCCAGATGAGACTACCATCTCATACAGATGTGTTCCCACATCAATAAATTCTATTTTAAAATGTTCTACCGCACTTCTTGGCACCACAGCTGGCTAAACGGTAATTTGAGTAAAGAGCTATCGGTTGCCGCAAAGAAAATATGGTCGATAAAATTCAGTAGACTGACCCTTTAAAGATCTCAAGGTAATCGAAATTTCCAGAGCCCGTCACTACGGCGCCCCTCGTAGCCCGAGTCGCTTTGGGACGTTAAACCCCAATAAACTAAACTAACTAAACTGTGCGATATCAGTGCACGTTAAAGATCCCCAGGAAATCGAAATTTTCGGAGCCCTTCACTACGGCGTCCCTGATAGCCTGAGTCGCTTTGGGACGTTAAAGGCCTACTTGACCGAAATTTCTCAAACCGTAAAAAGGTTGTTTTTTCATAGTACACCCCCGTATTATGCTACCCACAAAATATTACGCTTCCGTTTCAAGCAGTTACAGTGAAAAAGGCACGCAAAAATCGGAGTTTTCAATACCGAAACTGGAAAAACGGGTGCCATTGCCGCCCGCCGGAAGTGACGCATGTTTGCGACTGTAGTCCGGACGGGTTCGGAGCGTCTGCTCGTTGCGGCTGGAGCAAAGCGCTGGTACCGGTAGCGCGTGCAGCACTTTGTGCGATAAATACTGGTTATATGTGAAAACACACATCTTAAAACGGATGAAACGCCCTAAAAGAAGTTTTGAACGTGTTTTATTTGCTGTAGTAGACTAGAAAAGTCCTGGCTCAACCTGAGCGAAGATGATCGCGCCGCAATGCTAGTGAGCGCTGTTTACCTGCCTGTATTCGATTACAGCTTGTGGAAAGTTCGAATATAGCGGAGGAAGGAAGCATATTCAAATGGCGGCCAAGCAGAAGTGCTTGTATTATAAAGTCAGCTTTTTTGAGCGGGCACGCGTGTGCCAACAGCACATGTTCGCTCTGCTGTGCGTGCAATATGGTTGCTGTCTTGATAAAAAAAAATGACCTGCCTTCTCCTTTTTGTTTTAATTTTTCTCCCCCGTCGAAAGGTATTCCTGCCTGTGCACAGAAATTTGGAACAGGTGCTGTGAACGCGAGTTAAATCAATAAAAACAGCTGGATGTCTAAAAAGAGAGCTCAAGAGAATTAAGTGCTGCGTTAAGCGAAGGAATATGCCAGAAGCAAAATTTGTGGTGCAAAATAAATATATATTTTTCTCTTCCAGGACCGTGGCATCAATGCGGTGCCGATGGTGGGCTGGTTCATCTTTGCGCGCCTCGGTCGGGCAAGCCACTGCGCGTTCCGAAAGACATGCCGATTCAAATGAACAAAAACTTATGCGTTGCGTTCATTACAGTATTTACCTAGAACCACTTAAAGTCCGTGTACTGCAGGGACGGAAAGGTTTTTCTAATCTTTTCAAACCACACAGCTGGGCAGGACGACGTGGTTGCCGAACCCCAGTCGACCGTATACGCCCACCGCGCAAACTACCGTAGGCAGTGTGTCTCTATCGACTGAGTAAAAATGAAGAACATGTAATCAAAATTCTTTGAAAATATTATCATTCAAATAACATGCGTTCAGTTCTCTGCTGTCTTGGAGACGCGCCTCAAATGGTAACGCTGAAGCTTCCTGTAATCGACCTCAAGTATGAATGGCGTGAGGCAGTATGAAAGTCGACGTTTTCAGTAACGCTCATGTGGCCTTCCAGGATTCTCAGCCCGGCCTGCAAATCTTCGAGGCAGCAGATACACTCGGCTCACGACGGCATTATTGCGTATTGGGTAGAGCTGTACCTGCAATAAACGGGTGTGCATATGTTGATTCCTTTTCAGACGAAGCAGACCTCTCCTTAGACTTCTGCCTGGTGTAAACATCGTGCCGTCAAAAGGGCGTTGCTCGATGAGCAAAGCCGTCCACTTTAACTTCTGAACCGGCTTAGCTAGCTTGTGACAAGCGCCCCCCCCCCCCCCCTCCTCTTTATTCTCCCGATTAGAGACGCCTCGAAGCCTTTCTTCTCCGAATTATAACCCGGTTCGTGGCATGCTTTGCCGATCGGACCAGAAACACGTACGTGCTCTGATGCATGATGTAGACCGGGAGAGGTCTATTGACAAAGCCCAACCCACAAAAGGGGTTAGCGCGAGGCAGAGGCGTCAGTCACCCACCATTATCTTTTTTGAAGAAGAGAGGGGAATTCAGGTTAAAACCTGAGCTCCAGACAGCTGACACCAGCTTCCGAGATCGGGGGTGAAGGGCAGACGCCGAGAGGTATACAGGGTGCTTTCCGCATTCCTCGTATTCCCTTCCGCGGCCATACACTTCGTCGACATGATGCCAGCAGTATATTTTTCTCGAAGACCATCGCGCTTCGCGGTGAAAACAGCCAGAAACGCGCCAGAAGAAGAGCTTACAAGGGGCGCGCATTCACTTCAGAACGCCTGAAACTGGCGAGCCGGCGATGCCAGTGTCTCAATTGTGCGTCATTTCCGGTCAGGCTTGTTAGTTGTCCAGCACACCGCTAAGGGACTGCGTCGTCTGCTACAGAGGTTTTTGAACGCTTCTAACTAAAATTCTAGACGCTTCACATCCCTAATATTAAATATACATATTGTTAATAACATGCACACTATATCGAGCGCAAACTTAGTCCAAGTAAAGTTTCGGTCAAGTAGGCCTTTAAACCCCTATAAACTAAACTAACTAAACTGTGCGTTATCAGTACACGTTAAAGAACCCCAGGCGGTCGCAATTTCCGGAGCCCTTCACTACGGCGTCCCTCGTAGCCTGAGTCGCTTTGGGACGTTAAACCCAAATAAACTAAAGTGTGCGTTATCAGTGCACGTTAAAGAACCCCAAATGGTCGAAATTTCCGGAGCCCTTCACTACGGCGTCCCTCGTAGCCCGAGTCACTTTGGGACTTTAGACCCCAACAAACTGAACTAACTAGACTGTACGATATCAGTGCACGTTAAAGATCCCAAGGTAATCGAAATTTCCGGAGCCCTTCACTATGGCGTCCCTCATAGCCTGAGTCGCTTTGGGACGTTAAACACCAATAAACTAAACTGACTAAACTGTGCGATATCAGTGCACGTTGAAGATCCCCAGGTAATCGAAATTTCCGGAGCCCTTCACTATGGCGTCCCTCGTAGCCCGAGTCGCTTTGGGACGTTAAAAATCAGTAAACTAAACTAACTAAACTGTGCGATATCAGTGCACGTTAAAGATCCCCAGGTAATCGAAATTTCCGGAGCCCTTCACTACGGCGTCACTCATATCCTGAGTCGCTTTGGGACGTTAAACCCCAATAAACTAAACTAACTAAACTGTGCAATATCAGTGCACGTTAAAGAACCCTGGGTGGTCGAAATTTCCGGAGCCCTTCACTACAGCGTCCCTCGTAGCCCGAGTAGCTTTGGGACGTTAAACCCCAATAAACTAAACTAAATAAACTGTGCGATATCAGCGCACATTAAAGAACCCCAGGTAATCGAAATTTCCGGAGCCCTTCACTACGGCGTCCTTCATATCCCGAGTCGCTTTGGGACGTTAAACCCCCATAAACCTATTCACCTATAGTAGCCAACAATGGCAGACAAATGCTTTCGCATTAACTGCACGTGAGTAGGCTTAAGTGCCCCGGAATTTTTTGCTCGCACTTCGACCGCAGGTGGGCAGCGTCCACCCGAAGGGTCTGCGGCGGCTCATGGCCGGCTGTCCCAACCTGACGTCGCTCGCGATCCGGGACCGCGGCACATCTAGCTACTTCCTGCGCGCCTCGTGTCCCAAGACCAAGTTGCGCAAGCTCCAGAGGCTGGCGCTCAACGCCGACGGGTCTCTGGCCGAGATGGGCCTTGACGAGCGGGACCTGCAGAAGATGGTGGACGCCCTGCCCTCGCTCGTATACATCGCCGTAGACTCGTTCGAGGTGCGCCTATACCTGGAGCGCTACGCACCTCGCGTGAAACTCGGGTGGTCGACGTGCACCATCTGTGCGGCCAAGTTCCCGCAGTGGAACGCCGAGCACGCCGACCTGTGGGCGCAAGTGCACAAGTCTCTGCAGGCAGGCTCTGGAGACCGACAGCGTAATGGCGTTAAATAAAACGCGCCGAAGTGGACCTAGGCGCAACGATTGCGTTTGTGTTGAGTATTGTGATCATTATGCGATCTTCATCTACGGTGTACAGGTTCAGTGACACATGTGTAGTCTTCTTTAGTTGTTGTTAGTGGCTATTGTTAAGAAAATTGAAGAAACAGATGTTGCTAGCCCCTGCATCTGCCATCGAAGCCTGAAGCACCTGAGCTGCGGCTAGCCGGAATAAAATGAGACGGAGAGGACAGGGACAATGAAAGAAAAGGGGCAGCGATAGTAAGAAAGGATAGGCGTAGGGCGGCAATGTACACTATGTACAAATGCAGGATATGGTAATAAACACGGAAAGGAAATTGGCCTATATGAGCACATTACCGTGTTCCTAAAAGATACGTTCTTATTTCTAAATAGCCCCGCCGCGGTAGCTCAGTGGTTACGGCGCTCGGCTGCTGACCCGAAAGACGCGGGTTCGAACCCGGCCGCGGCGGCCGGGTTCGAACCAAACCCAATAAACCAAACTTTATTTCTAAATAAACACGAAAGTTGGTGCACAGACGAGTGAGATATTAACTCTATATGCGCATGCAATCCTGTATAAATGCAAGGAACTGCTTGTGGTAAAAGCATCAGTGAGATAGTGAAAGCTTGCGTCGGTATATTAGTTTTGCGGCACGCACAGTCAGTGTCAATATAACGACGACTGTTGAATAATTTTGCAACATTCGAAACACCAGTCTAATGCAAATGGCTATAATATTTCCATTTTTCAAAGCGTTCCATGCAAGAATATCCAGAAATTACCGTCCAAAGTCAGTTTTACCGGCAATATCTAAAGTACAAGAAAAACATTCACTTCGGAGTGCGCAAAGCTTCCGGGATGAGCATAGTGGCATTTCTTCCACCCAGTACGGATTTGTAACAACAGGCACCCAAAATGTTCTGGAAGGCTTTGGTGGTGCTTTGAATTTTGCTTTCAGGAGAGGTAGCCTATGTGGACGCAGCGAGTGACAGGTCGGGGTCGACGGACGCCTCGGTAGTCGTCGGCAGAGGTGGGCCAGTCGCCGCCGCCTCCGTTGGAGGTAGACAAAAAGATACGGCTGACGAGGCCGCAACACTAGCTTGAGCCGGAACCAAGGCTAGTTTGACTCTTAGCGAAAACATCTGGAACATAGAAAAGGACAGGCTTTCGCCGGAAACGGCTCACATCCTGTCCGCCGCCAAAATCAATCGCACGATCACCTTAATTTGTGTCCAAGCACGCGAATCCGTCCCCGGTAACGAGGCGGTCCTCGCGTTATCCCGAGGTCTCTACTTCCGGGTAACCGTAGAGGTGCCCGACTACCAGGGGATGGACGAACGTTTGCAGACACACTCGGCAATCGTCGAGAACCATAGGTTAGGAGGACGTCTGATGCAACCACAGGATCAAAGCTTAAACAATAAAGCGGCCGTCGCCTGGCGACGATTCCAGGCCGAAAATTTTGCAAACCCTGCATGGTTCTTTCGCACCCAGGTAGACTATAGAAAAGACGATAAATATAAGGAGGGCAAAAAGTTGGGAAAGTTGGTAAACATCCATGATGGGTTCCAAAGCGTGACAAGACGGAGACGAAAGGAAAAGAACACACACAACAAGCGCTTACTAGCAACAAAAAACGTTTATTGCAACGGTGGGAATAGATAGGGGTCACAGAAAACTCAAAGAACTATGAAATAACAAGACAGAAAAAAGAGATTAGCTGTTACTATCTAAAAACCCACGTTCCTTCTCCGACAGCAAAATTGAAGGCTCACTGACACATCCCTTTGTCTTAGCAATATGATAGGCTTCGATGATTTCCCTAGTCTTCTGGTCCTGATGCGAAAAGATCACTGTCGTTAGATCCAATTGGGCTTGGCAGGACTTATCTTTTTTCTGTCTTGTTATTTCATGGTTATTTGTGTTTTCTGTGACCCCTATTTATTCCCAGCGCTGCAATAAACGTTTTTTGTTGCTAGCAAGCGCTTGTCGTGTGTGTTCTTTTCCTTTCGTCTCCGTCTTGTCGCGCTTTGAAACCATCATGGATAAATGTAAGACCTGCGGAGCAAGGGGAAGTAAATTTTCACAGGTTCTTTCGTCTTCCTTATTGCACCAGGGGTGCCCCGCCAGAGACGGTTTGTTCCAACTTGAAGACTTGAAGACACAGGGATAACAAAAAGGAATACTTGAAGATTTATATACAGCTATTTACATTGCATATACAAGTTTAGGCACTCGAGACATTAAGCAGCAAAAGGACAAACAACAAAAAGGGTGGAACTGGCTAATACTAGGGGAGGCCCCTACTCGGCGTTGCCGAAGATGCGTAGCATCTCACCTTAGCGCAGAACCCCGCTTCCAGCTCCGGGGCCCAGTTTTAGACTTAAAGGCCCGGCCCACATTTGGTGGCTTCCAATCATGTTACGATGTTCACATGATTGGTTTATCGAGAGCCTGGCCAGCCCTCCAGCTTCCGTAGGGCAAAACGCCCTTTCCACAAACCCAAACGCACGGTCGTGTCAAATGAAAATAAACACAAATATACATTCGTGCTCGGTATCGCGTGCCGGGTGGACACCCGTACTTCCCGGCGCGTTCGCGAGCGGCCGCGTTCCGATGACCCCCGCGAACGCTACCGATACCTTACAGGGACCCTGGATCACAAATTTTTGGAATTCCCCGGATCTCCGGGCACTACAGACAATACTGAAAAGTAGAGAAGCCTGGGAGGCCCTGCTACGGAGCGAGGTACCCGCCGACCGGCAACGAGCTGTCTGCCTGGCGGCTGAAGCCGCAAAGAGCCAGTGTATCTCCGCCACTCTTTAGTCGCGGAGGCCCCGGCCCCCGTCCCCTAGGCCTGCGTGCCAGGGGAGGGGGAGTAGGGGGCCTCCTACATGGGTGGAAATAAACGTTTCATCATCATCACCACCACCATCATCATCAGCAGCATCATCATCAACATCAACAACATCATCATCACCATCATCATCATAAAACAGGCCTTTTCTTTCTAGGAGCCACTGGCTTGATACGCCAGTCAAGCCGTGCGAGCAGGTGTGAAGCCGCTGTGCCGTGGAGCAAGCTACAGGCCCTTGCCGCAGCGATAATAAAATTGGACGGCTTGAAGTGCGTCCAGCCCGCTGTTATACTTTGTGGCTTTGAAACGGATCCTAACGACACGATAAAACAACTACACTCTATTGACGAGCATTTCAATGCTCGTCTCGTACCGCGGCTTGTTTGGTTGGTTGGCCTCAAATAAAATTGCACATACCCACAACTGGGGAGTGGCCAAGACACAGGCGGTGAACTGAAGAGTGACCCACCTCGCTTCTTTCTCTTGTACTAAGACACAGAACACCAATGCGTTGAACGCGGCTATTTCTTTTCCATTTCTATACCACTGATTTTGTACGGAAGGCCTTTATAGGAACCCGCCACTGTCGCGCTAATGTCGTTTAGGTGCTGATATGATTCGTAGGCTGCGTTGTTTAATAAAAAAAGACAGTCAGCCCTTGGAAGCACAGGGACATTTGGATCGGTTTCTGAGCACGAAGATGCGGCAGCCAGGTTTCGGTGCAGGCAAAATGCAACAGACGCCCATTTGCTGCGCCGTGTCAGGGTACGTCAAAGGATCCCATGCGCTCGGAATAAATTCAGAGCCACCCACCACGGCGCTTCCTTTTTCTCTCATTTCACTCCCTTTTCACCTCCTCCCTCACGGCATGGTTCAGTTGTCCATCGAGAGTGAGGCGGTTACTGTGTCTTTACTTTCGTCATAGCGTTATTTTTTTTTGTTCGGTGAAGAAAAATAGTGGCAGGGTTTTAAAGCAGTGAAACAGAGTAGACTTGCGAAATGAAGGGACCTTGAGGGCGCCAAGGTCATTCTCAAGGTCACCCTCCCATTGGCTACAGCTAGCGGAATGCTCCTCCGAACGAACCCGAGCTTACTCGTGTTACTTCGAGGCTTCACGAAAGATTTTTGGTGTGAACTGTCTTCAGTGGTGCTTCGCACTAAAGTCGGTCATTTGGAATGGCGACAGTCAGAACGTGAGGGCATAAAGGAAAAATTGCGCGGACACTGGCAACTAAAGTGATGAGAGGCGAAAGCCGAGGACACTATGCCGTGGCGACCTCCGGTGGATGTGACGTCACACCGTTCCCGTGGCTATATAGACGTCCACGCTATTTCGACGCAATTTCATCACACTTTTTCCCATAATGAACTAGCTAATTTACAGTCATCAAACTTGCCTTATAGGTTCATTTTTTCCTCTATCTGAAGCAACCATTGGCTTTATTGTATCTTTTTTAGTTCCCGAGTTAAACGCGTGTGACACGCTTTGTTAAAATGCGACAGTATGAGCCATTAAAGGCGATCGCCTTAGTAATGAACATTCCGCCCGCGGCTAACTGAATTAATTACCTTTGCATGTCGCGTGCAGTGTGCCTGACTATACCCCCGCCTCTCACTCTCTCTCTGAAGAATCGCAGCGACCGCCAGAAGCCGGCGCCAGTAGCCGACAAGCGCGACAACCAGGAGTGTGATTGTCATCCCAAGCACAGGCAGCGACTATACCACCCACAGCAGCCGTCAGCAGTCGCAGCCAACATCTCCTATGCGCACATATTTCTAGGTGGCCTTGGTCCAACACGCCGCGCACGGGTATTTAACAACCATATCAAGCACAGCCACTGTGATAGACTCCACGTATCTCAAATTAACCTAAAGGATACCATATATCCTCAGAAGTGTGTCAGTTCGTAATAAGATATAAATTATTGGGAAGCGTATAATATAATACTGATATAGCCGCGCATAGAATAAGAACACTAAAACACTTGATAAAGAGAACTACGTCGTAAATATCATATACCATTCTACTGTGCCAAACAGCCAGCCAAAGAGGAGATGCTTACGATGAGCTGGGTTATGAATGGTCATGCTGTATCTGGCGGATGCCACCAGCAACACTAGCGTCACCTAGGGACCAATTTAAGACAGGGCGTGACCAGTTTAATGTAACAACAAAATAAGAAAAGTGGGGGAAATGAAGTCCAGGAGAAAAACAGAACAAACTAAACAAGCATAGCATTGTTGTCCTGTAGGAGATTTCCTACAACAAAGTACACATACATGTCGGTGCGGTCAGCTTTCACAGCAGTCTGTTAGTCCCGCGGTAGGGAAGAGTCACAAGCACATTTTCACCATTACACTCTCGCGGTTTCACTCCACTGAAGTTCTGCCACATACTTCAAAAACAGTTGCACGCTCCATCAGCCAATTCATGAATGCAATCCTTGTTTTTGTGGTGTCACGATCACCAGATCGAGCATTTGCGAGTCGGGTTCATGGGAATCCCGGTCGGACAGCCGAAGGCAGCCGAGAACTTGGCGAAGTTCATGAGCGGGATGTTGACTCTGAGCCTGCCGGGGATGTCACCGAACTTGAGCTTCCGTACCCAGGATTCCTGACTTGGATTGTCGCACAGTCCAATAGCGTAGAGGACGAAAAACAGTTGTTCCATGTCCATTTGACGCTCGTCAACGGTGATTTTGAGCCTGTCTGCGCCATCTTGGGTGGTGAGCACCTTCATGTAAAGATCGTGCAGGGGTCCCAAAATGGCGTTGTCGGCGATGTTCTCTTCCAGTCTTATCCGAGCCTCGAAGTTGTCTCCGATGAGCTCGCGTATCTCGACGTAGTACTGGTCCTGGAAGCACAGCTCCAGTTGGGAGTACTTGCTCATCTCGTCGGCGCTCCACCACGTGGCCACAGCAAGGTTGTGGTCCACAGACGCACCACGCCTGTCCACTGCCCCAAACATGCCTCTGAAGACATCGGCCAGAACAAGAGGGAAGAGAATGGGCTCGATGTTCTTGGTGATGTCGTTGAGGAAGGCAACGTTCGCGTGTGGAATGAAGAGGACGTTGCGACCAAAGAAGTACTCCTGTCCAGGTGACAAGGCCGTGTGGTCGTACCTTGCATCCAGGTCGTCCTTGGGAGGCTTCGTCTCCCAGTAGACATTCATGGTCGCGGCTTGCAGCTCACGGAAGCTCTCGACTAAGTGGCTTGGGTCTAGAGGCTGGGCGTTGAAGTTGTAGTAACTGGCGACAGTATTGATGTCATCCGTACTGCCCAAAAAGATTATACGCATGTTCTCAAGCTTGTCAACACCGATGCCAATCGCTGAACGGTCTAGCCATGACGACGATGACAGAAGCCGATCAGTCATGCTGCTCTTAAGCTGGACTTCAAGGCTCGACATGCTGTAGTCGTAATGTTTCAGAAGCAACGTGGAGTTTGTCTTACTGAATGTCATGCGTCCGAAGAAGCGCATGCCGTGCTTGTAAAGCCGTTCCAGAAGGTGCATGCAGGCTTGCAGTCGGTCCGGAACAAACTCCAGGTAGTCATCGTGGCTTAGGCGCAGCAGAGGTGTCGCGACTTTGGCCAAAAGAGGGGACATGTGCACTATGAGCCGATAGCCGATGTAGTTAAGAAGTGTCACGGTGTCTGTCTCGTTCAGAATGGCGCCCAACTTGCTCACATACTCGTGGTTCATGATGGCGACAGGCTTGTCATTGTCAAATGTCTCAATGTCCTGAAATAGGATCGTCAGGTACTCCTTCCAGTCCCACTTGCCCCCTCGGTCAAGTTGTCCCGCACGCTTTATCCTTTCCTGGAACTCGACAAAATGTGGTACGGACATGACACTGTGCAGCTTCTTCTCGAGAAGTGCTACGGCTTCCGCTTGTTCAGTAATGTCTTGCTTATTGTCAAGGAGGGAGAACGCAAGAACAACCTTCTGGGTGAAGTTGTCTGGTGACTCGTCAAGGTATGCTAGGTTGTACCTCTTGAGCGTGAGGCTTGGCGCATCGATGTGAACCGTGTAACCGCGGTCGTCCTCGAATGGCTTCCGCAGAAACACTCTAGCGAAAGAGAAGACACCGAGGTCCCGGTCCAGAAACGCCGACACCGTAACGACACTGGCACCTCGAGGAGCCTTTCTGTAGGGCCAGTTGCCAAGGTTGTACTCTTCCAGCAGGGTACGGATGGACGTGAGATTCTTGTCGTTCTTTTCTTCAGACTGGCACTTGGGCAGAAGCGCTATTGCCTGATGAAGGAAAACGCCAGGGTACTTGTGGTACCGCTCTTCGTTGTCCTTCAGGTAGCCGCGGAAGAACTTCTCAATGTCCATCATCATCATGCCTGATGTTCTCTCACGGTACGACCTCGACTGCACGTCCAGGTCGCGCGCCATCCAGTGCCGTGAGCAGACATGTGCGTAGAAGTCTGTGCAGGGGTTCACGCTCGAGTTGAGTCGGCCGCGCAGATAGTTCTCCGCCCAGATGCACACGTCTGACTTGCAGCTGGATTGCGTAAGCAGGACTCTTTTCTCGTGCTTGGACAGGTACCGGCTGTCGGCCCCGGACAAAAGGCCGCCGTCGCCTGTCGCGGATCCGTTGCCGGGCCGCAGCAGCGACATGGAATGGTTGAACAGCGAGAGGATCGCTCCGCCAGCCTGAAGCTTGTACGCAGTGACGGCGACACCCACGACGACCATGAGGACGCCTACACTGCACACGGCCAGGTAGGGCAGGCCGCTGGGAGAGCGGGCCACTCGAATCTGTGACGGCGGGCGCCTCTGGACAGTCGTGCATTTGAAATCCGGTGGCGAGACCCAGCCAGCATCAGCGTGCTCGTACGACCGGGAGGCACCCCGAATGCTGTGCTCCGATACCTCCTCCAAGTCGGCCTCCTGGCGCTCCATTTCCACGGAAATCGCGGAGCGGACGCAGCCCACCGCGGTAAAGGCTTCTTCTTCTTTACCGCGAGCTGCCGCACGCCAGCCGCATTTTATTCTGCGCCTTAGCTTCTGCTACCCTGTGGAACAGGAGCGTGTCTCGGGATAGCTTATCCCTAATGCTGTGCGCGGTTGTGGTAAACGCAAAGTTCCTTGAAGGGCGCAGTTTAGGTGTGTAAGTTGTGGTATCTTTTCAGCCTAATTTACTTCCCCGGCATGATCTTCTTACAGTGCAAGATAAAATTGCGCAGCTTGAAGACCACATTACAAATATGACATTGGCAACGACCCACCACGGATGTGAGAATTACGCTTGTATAAGTGTACACAGTTTTAGTACAAAGTTCCGTAAGGGTGGTAGCAGCTGCGTCTAATATCGCCATCCAACTCTTTTTCATTACCTGAAGGCTCATCATCAGAACCTCTGATTATAGGTTTTAGTGTGCCAAATGCAGGTGCGAGTAAAAAGGTATAAAAAACAGCTGCTATCTCCTCGCAGCCTTCTTCGAATAGAGAAAACGATGGACTGCATATTCTGCAAACGCCTCGAAGACTTGCAACCACAACCAGGTTGATGAAGACCTACGCTCAAATGATCCTACAACAAAACTGCCATAGCTTCAATCAGACCGCAAACGATCACCGGGCTCACGTAGCGGTCTTGCATGGCAAGTTTTCATCGCAATTCCGGAGGTGAGACTAGTCAGATACAAATGCCATCGTGAACTCGGTCGAAGGTTGACCTGTTTTCCCCGGCACTCGACGCCGGGCACAAATACAGCAAGCTGTGTTGAAACTCCTCGCTCACTGCTCCAACTCTACACGTGACAGAAGTCGGCTGCTTCACTCAAGAACGTAGCGGCTTTTCCCCCTCTTAGTACCCCCTTCCACCCAATGGCGTTGGCTCATTCTCATGACAATGATAGTGTGACAAAGATGAAAGGGGATAATCCCTTCCCTCTATGATCGGAGATAGACCTCTCTCTCCAGTGTGGCGCCGCTCCCTGCATTGTCACTCTAGCAGGGTCATGAGAATGGCCGACGCCATTGGCTGTAAGGGGGTCCTTTGACGTTGAAAAGCCGCTACGCTCTTGGGTTGTAACTGACTATAGATGACCAATGTTCTCAACGGCTCGGTCCGCGGCCACAGGGAGGCCCTGTAGCCCTACGATAACATCATGGCGCACATCGTGTTCAAGGCGTCCACATTCCTGTTCAGGACGTTGGAGGCTCCACCTTCAGTCAGATGCGGGTAATCATTGAGTGCCATGACGTCGTGAGCATGCAAATCATGTTCCTGGCGAACAAGATTCGGATGCGCGTTGTTTTGACAGGTGTGTGACCAGTCGATACTGGTAGTAGCGAAAAAAAGGAGGGCGACACGTGACTCCTGAAGTAAAAGCAGGGTGTATGATAGCAAAGTTTCAATAAAAGGATTTCAGGGTATGTCTACTTCTTCGTGCAGCTGTATGTGCGCGCTCAGGTTGTCAGTGTGAATGCTTTGCTGTAGCTTTTTAGTAGTGACTTTACAGCCAAACCTCTGAAGCATTTAAAAGTAATTACCTGCGTAGCTTAAGACGCAGTGCAGGCAGCCACCAGTTAGTGAGCGGTCGTCCAGTACATGTCCCCTTTGTATTGCGCCCTTTCGGTGGAATCCTGGCATTCGCGGATCCCATCCAGTCGGAAGAAATGATCGATTTCTTGGACCGGTACGTCACGTCGTGGAAGCGTACGAGAGTGGTGTAATAACCATCTACCCGTGTCGCTGATTCGGCGAAGTTCTAAGCTGGTATAAATCACGCTGCTTCAGGGGTTCCTCTGCTGCGCTATGCGCTGGCCAAAAAGAATGGAAGTTCATCTCTGCCCTCTACTACGGCCTCTACAAGGACCTCCAGAAGCTGGCCAAGCTTCTGTTCCTGACCTTCAAGAAAGACATTTCCTAAGAGCCCCACCACTAGGCAGTTCCACAAGCCGCATCCCTATAGGTGCTCGCACCGTGCAGGGCCGACGGCTACCAGCACATAAGGCTACTTACCTTAAAAACAATTCTTTAGGCTGTCTATACACTGTCTATAGACAAATCCCAGAGAATAGTCTAGGCAATACAAATCCGATAGACAGTCTATAGGCATTAAAGGAGCTCTGAAGCGGAATCTTAGCTCGTCTTTTTAACACGGGAACTCATCTGCTCGCTCTGACCATTCTTAGAAACTCCGAATTATTGTCCTGTGCAGCCGATTTTCCTGTTCAATCGAATAAAACGTCGTAACTCCCACCTTTTTTTTGAACTCACCTCCGAAAGTAGGAGGAGCCAACCAAGGCATGCAGTTCGTTCCAGCCAGTCGTCTGGCGGCTTCGCTTTCACTTTTATTTCGTTTTTTTAGGTTTACGTGAATAAACAGTTTTAGTCGCAGACTACATAGCCCCAAATTATGCCCACGGAAATAAAAATACACGTGGACTCTTTGCTATCGCTATAACGTCAATTGCAGAGTCACGCTCAACGCGCCCATAGAGCCCCCCCCCCCCCATCCTGTTGGCTTGTTTTGCAACTAATAAAGTTTTCCCCTAGCTAGAAACGCTAATCTGTCCACCTTCGCATAAGAACCTAACCAAAGAACAGGAGGCACTGTGGAGACAACTCCAAACTAAAGCTCTACCTAACCCCGCTGCCTTACGCCATGAGCACCCGGATAAATTTAAACCAGAGTGCAGCAAATGCGGTGGTGAGCCACCGTAGGTCATATCTTCTGGGACTGTCCGATAGATCCCCCACCAATATCGCTCCAGAGACTCCCGGGGCCATGCGAGACCTTGCTGCTGAGCTCTGACTTAGAAACCCAAGGACAGGCCGTGACAAGAGCCACTTTGGGACGTGAAACCCCCATAAACCATAAACCATACGAAGCGAAGAAGAGGCGATCCTCTTCCTCGAGACCTCGCGCCACCGCGAGCAGAAGAAGAAGAAACAAGCGAGGAGGCAGGTGGCCTCTCCCCCGAGCACAGTCGCAGCCGCATCCCTGATAAGACGCCTCCCAAGCCATGGCTGGCCGCCAAGGCCCGCGCGACCGAAGCCCACGTCGGAGCCCCCGCCGCCCTCAGGACCGCAGTGCCGCCGTGAGGTGCTCGTCGTCATCTCCACGGCGGCACCTCAAGGCGGCGAAGGAGCAGCACGGGCGAGGGCGGAGGAGGCGCTCCTCTTCAAGGTCGCAGTCCTCCCATTCCTCATCGCGCAGAGGGAGGGGACGCCGCCTCGCAGCCACTGGCGCCATCTGGCTGCTGGCTGCCACGCTCACCGTCGTCGGAGGCGTCGGCATCGGCACGCTGGCCGTGGGCTACGCCGACTTCTTCCAGCGCGTGGCGTGAGTCTTCCCCCGCACTGCTCCCACACCCAAAAATTCTGGTTTGGTTTACGGGGATTTAACGTCCGGGCCCAAAGCGACTCAGGCTATGGGGGACGCCGTAGTGGAAGGCTCCGGAAATTTCGACCACCTGGGGTTCTCTTAACGTGCACTGACATCGCACTGTACACGGGCCCCTAGAATTTCGCCTCCATCGAAATTCGACCGCCGCGGCCGGGATCGAACCTGCGTCTTTCGGGTCAGCAGGCGAAGGCCATAACCACTGAGCCACCGCGGCGGCTCACAGCCAGCAATTCTGTACAAAAGGATTTTTGAACGGGAGAGAGTTTATGAGCGCATTTTTTTCCCATATGTTGTAAGATAACGATCAATATATCCGCAGATCTCCCTTCGGCATTCTTGAATTTTTCGTTGCTATTAACGGCTTTGTTATCGTCAAAAGCGTTCCCCATTGGATATCTTTGGCAGTCCTAACTGCTCGATGCGAACGATGAAAACACTATAAACGACAGATTTTGTTACATATCGGAAGAATGGATCATTATTCTTCAATATTTATATACCAGTTCTTTACGGTCTTTTAATATTCAGAAGTATTTTCCAAGAATGTTGGACATTGCCCGCTATAGCAGAAACCTCTCTCTGAACTGCGAGCCTTTTTGCTTCGGTTGGTTTTCGCAAGGTCGCGGACGTGTGAGTGGCGCAGCGAGAACTGGCGCCCTAGTACTCGCCAAATGAACGCATTAGCCAGCTAGACGTCAAACAGAGAATGATGCTCTTCTGTTGTCCCGTCTCGTCAGCAGCAACCCCACCACTCTATTTCTGCGCTGACATATCAGTAGAGGTTGAACAAACCATAAACTTAATGGAAACAGATTTTTGCAACGCCCATAAAACACTGGAAGCCAAGAAAAGCACATAGTGGGCAGGTGATGCCCACACGTCACCTGCCGCCTTAGCAATGATGAAACGCTCCATAGGTGGTCTCAAGACCATGGCACTTCTTTAGGGATTGAACGTTCTGTGTTTACAACATGATTTCATTACAAAAGCCTCTGGCCTATGCAGTAGGATAGACTTCCCCGAATGACCCGTCATCCACATTCTCGAGGAAAATCTCAGGCAGACAGCTCTGCCCTTCAGCTTGCCCCTCTTTCTTCATAAGAACATCTATTGTATGCTAAAAGAAGTCAGGGTTGCCTGTATTATACACTTCCAACCAAGCATATGTTGCAGAGATCGCATGCACCTGTCCACCTGTGTCATGGTTCTTGTTGGCTAGCCGAACGTTCTCGAACGAGACACGACTGTCAAAACAGGACAACTGGCAGGCATATGACTCAAGTCTTGATATGTGTGCCTTGTTTGTGAGCACGTTCTCTTCTTGAAAGCAGAATTAAAAAGGAAGCTTGTCTTGCTGTTACTGAAAAACTTTTATTACCAGTTCCCCTAGCTCGGGGTTGTAAAAGCTTCGCTTGGAGTTCCGTTAACAATGTGGGCTCAGCTTTTTATCCCCGAATCTGTTCCCTGCTCCGTCTTCGATGCATCAGGACTCCGGTGGCGCCTTCGGCCCGGAGCTACCACCCGGCGCGGAGGCAGGACGCCGACGGCGCCTACATGGACTCGCCGGGCTTCATCAAGAACAAGGGCGCCGACACGGATCCGGTGGAGACGTGCGACTCGGACGTCTGCCTCTGGGAAGGTATACGCGGCAACGGAAAACATTTTTGTATTTATATGTCGTCTATAAACATGGAAGTTCTGCAGCCCGGTTCAAGGGTGCAGTAGAGTCTTATACCTCTGTCACACGGCCAGTTTCGACGGCCATCCAATCGAAAGCCTTCAAAATTCCCAATCGCCATCGAACTCGAAGGGGTTCTGTCGCTGCTACGCGGGAAATCTCAATGGCCATTGAAATAGTTCTCGTTTCTTCCACCAAGCGTGTGTGGCGCCACAATCGCTACTTTCAATTTTTCGCAAAAGGCAAAAATATTTTTTTAAAGCTGTAGAAACGTTGAAATACACTTCTTTCAACTCACGGGATGTTTTTAGCTATTATTAAAGGACAGTTGCGTTGTCTTGAAAGACACTGCCTTTGTACGATTTGCTATCGTAGTTTTGAAATGCTATGGCAACGGTGATACCGTTGGCGTTTCCGTCTTCTGCGATGGAGAGTATAAAATTAAGGCGCTTTAAACCGGGCGGATACAATTTTTCAATTATTGTGAAAACTGCTTGCATTAAAGTTAAGGGGAATAATGTTTGTTCATGCTTTTGTACCGTGAACGTATCGTGCACGAAAGTGCGCGTTGGCGCCACTCGAGGCAGTGCTAGCAACCTTGGGCAACACTCGAAGGTCCTCGAAGTCTGGACAGAGTTCCGCGCTGCTCCGTTGACTTGATAGACTATTGAGTTGATGACCACTGAAACTGCCCGTGTCGCAGCGCTCAATGGCCATTGAGCCGACAGACTTTAGCTTCGAGGGCCTTCGAAATTCCTGTGTGACATGAGTATTATAAACCTTAGTCCAGCAAAACATGGAGCCTTAGTCAAAATTTTTATTAAGTTTCATCGAGAAATTCAGAGACCGTCCATACGCAAATGACCGACTAGTACTGACCGGCGTCCCAGGGCGCAACTTGTACGAGAAGTTCAACGAGTCCGTGAACCCGTGCAACGACTTCTACGGCTACGTGTGCGGCTCGACGAGCTGGTACCGCGCTGAGCAGCGCATCGACACGCGGCCCTACCGCGTCCACAGCCCCGGCCAGCTCATGTACGACCTGGCAGACCTGCAGCGCCGCCTGTACCGGCTGAGGGGCGACCGGTACCGCGACCAGCCGACGCTCTTCTCCAACCAGGTATGTGTGTGAGGCGCCTATGCACTTCCTGGTGGGAACAGCCGAAATAACAAAACGCAGACACAGAAAGGAACACACAGAACGTAGACGAAGCTGACTGTCAGCTAAAATTTTATTGGAAAACCCGCGCTTTTTGTTTCCTTGTCAAAAAGATCTTGCTTTTATCTCCCGTGGGGTTCGTTCAAGAAAGAAATTTCTTTTCTTGATAGAGAGATTGATGGTGTACTAACGCACCGCTGTCCTGTTTCCCGTATCGCCAATGCCTCAAGGATCTCACGTGTCACTTGGTCTGCGTATCTTTCCATGACTTGAACTTCATGCAACTTGGGCTCACACTTGCGCTTTTTTTTGCCTTTCTTGTTTTCTTTACAATCTCTGCAATGCAGGGCTAGATTGCTGCTTGGGGCACTGTCAACTAAAATAAAATTTTAGTTGACAATCAGCTTCGTCTACGTTCAGTGTGTTCCTTTCTGTGTCTGCGTTTTGTTATTTCGGCTGTTCCCACCAAGAAGTATGAACCAACTAGCTCAGTTTTCTACTCTTTTAGCGTATGTCCCTTTTAATGCGAAGGCATTATACTTTGCTGTGTCGACGATTTCGTGCCCGCAAAGCGTGTCGGCAGCGATTTCAATGACTGTGTGTGATAGAGGATGATGTGAGGATGATGCAAGTCAAAATTTGTCGATGGGGAGTAATTAGCTAATTAATTAGAGCGAGAAATGTCGGATGTCAAAATAGTATCGGACGTTGATATAGTGCGAGGAGGCGAAAACATTCTTAGACGTCAAAATAGCGGGGGAAAAACACAACCACGGGATAAAGGTTAATAAAATGCCGTTGTGCACCAAATTTGATTGATCTAGAGTAACTAATCAGAGACCAAAAGGTCATTTAGACGTCAAAATAGCCCCCGACGTGCATATAGTGCGAGGGCATGAAAATAGCGGTAGGCGTCAAAATTGGAAGAAGCAAAAAGAGAGGCAAACAGTCTGAAATGAAGCGAGGAGATGCGACGAGTGTGAAGGAGGCATTAATGCTTTCGCATTTTCCCAATGTGGCAGCAGTTATTTTATTGTCGGATTTCACAGAGAGCGTACTCTGCTTGTGCACATACCATGCAGAACGCGCATGCGCTCAATGAATTAAAAAAAATGAAAAAGTGCATGTAGCCTTGCGCACAAGAACTGAACCTGATATTCAGTGCTGGACTCAATATAGAGAGAATGAAACCATCACCTTGAGCGGCCGTGACCAATATGGAGTGTTGAGCTTAGAATGAATACTTGCATAACGTAGCTGCGGCTAGCGATAAACTAATAAGTGGCGGTTAGTGGGCGAGACCTTTTACCCTGAAGAGAACTGAACTCTGTTGAAGATGTGTTGGGACTGGTTTGGGTTTATGAGGTTTACCGTCCGAAGGGGACTCAGGCTATGAGGGACGCCGTAGTGAAGGGCTCCGGAAGTTTCGACCACCTGGGGTTCTTTAACGTGCACTGACATCGCGCAGCACACGGGCCTCTAGAATTTCACCTCCATAGAAATTCAACCGCCGTGGCTGGGATCGAACCCGCGTCTCTCGGGTCAGCAGTCGAGCACCATAACCACTCAGCCACCACGGCGGACTTGTTGGGACTGACGATGCCTTCCATATGGAGTCTTTGCGCGCGTAACCTGGTTACGGCACTAGAGGCGACCTCACGCATGCCCTTTGTGCCGATGTCGAAGGACGCGGGGTAAAGAAGGTCACGACCATACAGGCGGTCATAGCTCACGTGAGGCGACATTGCAGGTGGCGGCCCTAGGTGCCGCAGTTGAGTGTAAGTGCGTGAAAAATCATGACCGCAATGATCGCCAGCTACTGGCTGCATTTAAATGGTGTCAGAACAATGTAGTATTCAAGAGGTGGCGCAAAATTGCGCGCAGAAGACAAGAAACCACGCCTGAAAACTAAAAGCATATTCATGTGCCATCGGCATTGTACTTTTTACGCCGATGCTTGAGCAAATTACTCAATGAGTCTAATAGGTTCGTGGTAATTGGTGTTTGCAAATGCCTCTTACCTCTGTCCAGAGGTGCACGTCCTCTTAACTAAGACAGAGGTAACTTAATTGTCACCTTGTCCGCTTTAATCTGTACTGGACGAGTAAAAAGCACCGTACACCGGTTCGGCCAAATTTGTTTCGTCTAGACGCCTTTTATCCAAATAAGCCTCTCCCTAGACAGAGATCTAGACGAGCGCAGCAGACTGCAACTGTCACCGCTGTCCTTTTAACTGCAATGAGGCCGCACAGAATTAATTCATTGGCGTGCAGTAGCGACATCGCTGACTACCTTACCTTTATTTTTGATCTGAAGTTTCCCATTTTCATCGCAAATGGAAAGTCACGGCATATATAAATCGGGCAAAGTAAGCAACGAGCAAGAATATACTACACCGCTAGGAAAGTGCGCGATAACATGTTTTTTTTTTCTTACGGTGTTGACAGCACAAAATAACGCTCTGAGAGCCGGATATCAATGTTTTCTTGATCTGTGCTGATGGGCAGAAAATATGTCGTGCTCCTGCGCAGCATTGGCCCCTAAAAAACTTGGTCGCTTTCGCTTATTTGATGACTGCTAAAAAACTGGAGAGGCGTAAAGTTGCTAAGGACATTTCCTGTGATTGCAATCATCGCCGCTTTTACGGGCTGAAGAACTATGGGCACCGCGCAAAGAAAAAGCTGCAAAAAAATTGCTTAAGCCGTTGAAAGGCAGAAGTGTTGTGGTGTACGGTGCCCTTAAATTTAAAAGCGTTTGGTTTGGTTTGGTTTGGTTTATGGGGTTTAACGTCCCAAAGCTAGCTAGTCTACGAGGGACGCCGTAGTGAAGGGCTCCGGAAATTTCGACCACCTGGGGTTCTTTAACGTGCACTGACATCGCACAGTACACGGGCCTCTAGAATTTCTCCTCCGAAGAAATTCAACCGCCGCGGCCGGGATCGAACCCGCGACTTTCGGGTCAGCAACCGAGCGCCATAACCACTGAGCCACCGCGGCGGCTCAAATCTAAAAGCATATAACCGTCTTTGCACGAAATGGATGTCTGTAAGGTCAATAAATTTTACAAGTAGTAAAATTGTGCAGAACTACGGGCATGCTAGTGATTTAATTATGCTGCTGTCAGCTTGTCGCTAAAGGAACATTCATATAGTCTTCCTCAGCGTGTCACTGGTATTAAAGTTACGATTTTTGTTTTTGGCGGGCCTCTAAAGGTATTCACGCTCAGCCTGGCCACCTTTTCGGCTGTAGGAGCTTTGATCTCTTGATCTTAATCCTCTTGTCTCCATGGCTCTTCCTCTACTCTTCCTCTCCACCCAGCTGCTGTTCTTCCTCAGCAACTGCACCCAGCCGGAGAAGAACGAGTCGGTGTGGGTAACCCTGAAAAAGATCTTCGAGGAGAACCTCCTGGAAGGCTGGCCATTCAAGAAGGACCCCAAGCTGCTGCGTATATCGGACACAGCTATGGTCCTGGACAAGTTCATCGGCCTCTTCGCCTTCGTCAAGGTGACGCTGCAGAAGGACTTCGAGGACGACGACTACGAAGTCCACCTGGAGGCCCCGGAACTGATACTCAAGAGGCACCAGCTGGTCTTCCCGAACGAGTCGGTGGCCGACTACGCTAAGCGGGTGGAGCGACTCATGTCCACCTTCACCGATGCCAGCATGGTCAAGGCCGCCGAGGACATCGTGCAGCTGGAACAGAGGCTCTTGCAGATCAAGGTGCTGAATTACATCGTTTCTTTGTCGCTTCTCGAGTAATTTCTCATGGTTGGTGGGTGATTAACGTCCTAAAGCGACTCAGGCCATGAGGGACGGCGTAGTGAAGGGCTTTGGATAATTTTGACCACCTGTGGTTCTTTAACCTGCACTGACATCGCACAGTACACGGGTCTCTAGCATTTCGCCTCTATCGAAACGCATCCGCCGCGGCCGGAATCGAACCCCCGTCCTTCGGGTCAGTAGCCGACCATCATAACCACTGAGCCACCGCGGCGGCGAACATTGGTTAAGGAGATTACATATATAAAAAATATCATTGGGCGGAGGTAGGCTAAAAGCTGTAAAGAGAATACTAGGAAGCGATTAAAACCAGATGTATGCGATAAGAGACAAAGAGGGCGGTGTGATTAGAAATATGGATAAGATAAAGTAGCCGAAAAGTTTTACACAAATCTATACAGTAGCGATTGCAATCAAAATGTTACTGAGCGAGGCAGTAAATCACAGCAATGGGACATCCCGCCAGTAACGAAGGAGGAAGTAAAGAAAGCCTTAGGAGCAATGCAAAAGGGAAAACAGCTGGTACGGATCAGACAACAGCAGATTTGTTGAAGGATGGGGGAAAGATTGTGCTCGAAAAACTAGCCACCCTGTGTACGCAATGCCTTGTGACCTCGAGCGTACCTAGAGCTTGTAAAAACGTTTACATTATCTTAATTCATAAGAAAGGAGACGTCAAGGACTTGAAGAATTACAGACCAATCAGCTTATTGCCTGTTGCCTACAAGGTATTTACTAAGGTAATCGCTCATAAGGTCAGGACAACCTTAGACTTCAATCAACCAAATAATCAGGCAGGCTTTCGTAAATGATACTCGACAACAGACTATATTCACGCTATCAGTCAGGTGATAGAAAAATGCGCAGAATATAACCAGCCCCTATATATAGCATTCATTGATTACGAGGAAGCGTTCGACTAAGTAGAAAGCTCAGCAGTCATGGAGGCATTGCGGAGTCAGGGTGTGGAAGAGTGTTATGTGAGTATATTGGAAGATATTTATAACGATTGTACAGCTACTACAGTTGTCCTTAAAGTCAGCAGCAAAATTACAATACGGAAAGGTGTCAGGCAGGGAGACACGATCTCGCCAATGCTATTCACCGCCTGCTTACAGGAGGTATTCCGGGGCCTAAAATGGGAAGAGTTGGGGATAAGAGTTAATGGAGAATACCTAAGTAATTTGCGATTCGCTGATGACATTGCCTTGCTAAGTCACTCAGGACATGAACTGCAAAGCATGATCAATCAATTAGACAGGCAGAGCGGAATGGTGGGGCTAAAAATCAGCATGTAGAAAACCAAAGTAATATTTAACAGTCTAGCAAGAGAACAGCAGCTCGCAATTGATGGCGCGGTGCAGGAAGTACTAAGAGATTATGTCTATTTAGTGCAGGTAGTGACAGCTGATCCGGAACATGAGAAAGAAATAACTAGAAAATAAAAATTCGGTGCAGCACATATGGCAGGTTCTCTCAGATCATGAATGGCAGTTTACAAATATCCCTCAAGAGAAAAGTATACAACAGCTGTATCTTGCCGGTACTCACCTATGATGCAGAAAAATGGAGGCTAACAAAAAGGGTTCAGCTTAAGGACAACGCAGCGAGCTATGGAAAGAAAAATGATAGGTGTTACGTTAGGAAGCGGGCGGAGTGGGTGAGAGAACAAACGCAGGTTAATGACATCCTAGTTGAAATCAAGAGGAAGAAGGGGGCTTGGGCAGGGCATGTAATGTGAATGCAAGATAACCACTGGTCCTTAAGGGTAACGGAGTGGATTCCAGGAGAAGGCAAGCGTAGCAGGGGGCGACAGAAAGTTAGGTGGGTTGATGAGATAAAGAAATTTGCTGAAATGCGGTTGCCGCGACTGGCGAAGGACAGGGTTAATTGGAGAGACATGAGAGAGGCCTTCGCCCTACAATGGGCGTAGTCAGGCTGATGATGATTATAATTGGTGAATTCAAACGGAAGTTTTCCCTTGACAGTGAGAGGACAGTGCTCTGACCTACATGTATACGTAAAGCGTAGTCAGAAATACTGAAGCCAGTTCTCTGGTTGGATTGAGTAGTTAGTGGGCCTTGCTTTGGGTGTATTTCGGTAGCGAAGGCTTTTGGAAGGTTTGCGTGAACACGAAAGCTTCTGAGCTGCTTCGGCCCCAGGTTGTCAACGGCGTCGTGTGGTTGTGTGCGTACATCAGGCAAAGAGCGTTGCTGGCTTATTTGTCCAAGAGCTTCCAAGATAAAGTGCATGCTTTTTATTTTGTGTTAGCCACATGAGAGCACCCGTTTCTAACGCACCACAAACCGAAGTAATATAACTCACACGAGGAAAGCAACCACTTTTGGTCATTTTATAAAAACTTTTCTGCGCCCTTAAATTCATAGCGGTTTTTGAGGAAAGGAAATGGCGCAGAAACTTTACACAAAAACAGCTGTGAATGTAAAGGCGCAGGAAATTCCCTATAGAATGACCAAAAAACGGTTGCTTTCCTCAGGTCAGCAATATTATTTGGGTTTCCTTTTGTGGAGCTGTTATTGAGAGGACGTTATCGTGACAATTTAAATTGCGGATGGGAAGCTCTCCGTGTCAATAACCAAGAGAAGTAAGGCAGAAATACAGAAACAGGGGGAAAAACTATTCATATTTGCAAATAAGTAAGGAACCGTGCACTTGTGGTGCAGCTTTAATACTAGGGCCACATGCACATCACTAGATCAAACAAACAAACAAAAAGCAATGGGAAAAATTCACGAAACACGAACAAAGCTCGTGGAAATCTCATTCATTGACGATTGAAGCGTCTTATTTTCTCAATAGCGCTACAAAACGCCTCAATTGGTCGATTGCGCAGATGCCCCGGAGGTTCCTACCGTATGACAACCGGACGGCTACCATCAAAGAGCTCCAGCGGAGGAACGCGTGGCACTGGCTGACGTACCTAAACTACCTGCTCGAGGACGCCGGCGTCCAGTTCCACCGGCAGTCCAGCGTGGTGGTCCTGGACCGCGAATACGTGCTACGCCTGGCGCTCCAACTCAGCAAGTTTTCGGGCAAGACCCTCCTCAACTACCTCGGCTACGCCCTCATCGTCAAGTTCTCCCCTCTCCTGCCCAGCGACGTCGACTTCGTCATACCACTGAGCCACGACAACTACCTCGAGACAGTTCCCGAGCGTCTTCAGGCGTGCGTCCACATGATGGAAAACCTGTGCCCTTATTTCGTCCGGAAGATGGCCAGGATGACGTTCGGCCGCGAGAACGCCACGACTCCTCGCTGGCATTACGACGAAGAGATGCATAGACTACTCTATCTTGTCCGTGAAAGCATGAAGCAGACGGTTCAGAGAGCCCCCTGGTTGAGTCAAGCCGAAGTAGACGCCGCTTCTCAGAAGATCGAGAAGCTTCGGGTCGACTTCCTGGCTGCCCGGGAGAGTGAGGAACAGGTGAACGCCTACTACCCGCAGTTCGTCAGTCCGTTTCCAACCAACGACTCGCTGCTGGGCTACTACAAGCTCCTGAACGAGACTATGTCCTTCTACTGGATCACCAACTCCTCGTACGACTTGGACGCCCGCTACCAGTCTTCCTCTCTGGTCGCCGGGGAAGTCGAGTACATCACGGAGAGGAATCTCCTCTTCATCCCTCACGGTCTGATCGCCTTCGCCAACAACATATCGGAGACCTTCGACCCACTCTTTATCCCGCTCATCGTGCCTGCTTTGTTGCGCGGCATGTTTGCCGCCGTCGACAGGCGGGGTTCGACCGTCAACGTCCAGAACCAGGTGGTCAACTGGTGGTCCACTCCCAGCCGGGCCAAGTTCGCGTCCAAGCTGCAGTGCTTCCAGGACCAGTATGCTGCCGAGATGCAAGCCGCGTTAAGTGTCGAGGTTGACGAAGACTTCTTTCTGGACGAGAACGTCGCGGACAACGCCGTCTTGCATCCGCTGCACGACGTCTACCGCAAGGCGATGCACCTGTCTCGACGAATGCCACGTGACTCTCGAGTTCCGGGGCTCGAGTCACTCACAATGGACAAGCTGTTTTTTGTCAACTACGCGGTGGCCCATTGCGATCGCGTCAGTACCGAACTGTATCGCAGGCAGGTGTTGTACAAGGACAGTGTCCCGGCGAAACTGCGTGTGAACGTACCGCTCAAGAACTACCCCAAGTTTGCAGAGACTTTCAAGTGCAATCTGAACACACCCATGAACCCAGAGAGCCGCTGTGAGCTCTGGTGAAATAAAGGGCCGCTGAGTTATGAACAGTGTGGTCTAGATATTTCTTCATCCTCGCGGTTTTGGAGCCAAACACCTTGGTCTGCGCTTCAAAAAAACACCGTATTCCGTATCGCGCAAGGGAAACGATGTTATTTACCAGCGTGATAAGTTAACCGAGCGCAGTTGCTGTTCTAGCGCTAGCAGCCATAGATTCTTTGTCAAAAGCGACCAGGCTGCATGGTTTGCTTCTAGATCGTACAGTGGAGCCCTTGAAGCTTCCCTGAAGCTGAATTGGTCGTTAAAGGTAAGGACTGGGGGTCTTCTTACCTTCCAACAATTTTTGATCTTTAGGATAGTCACAAGGGCTCCACTATACAAGATAGAAGCAAAACATGCAGCCTGGCTACTTTTGACAGACGCCTAAAAGCAGCTAAGACGAGATAGAGAGGAGAGTTGCTAGTACAGTGTTTTAGCGGAATCCCCCAAAGTGGAGTAGATTTGTAATGAGGCTGTAATTGCTCATTACAAACCGCCTGAGCGCAGCCGTAAGGCTACAAAGGAGAGTTGATGAACCAGCAACGTTTTATCGGATGCATATGCAAGGCTGGTACACCATTATACTTTTCGCAGTGAATATTCTGGCTTCTTTTCATTCAGTAGGAACGGCGCAAGGGTGTTTCTAATGTTCCGTGCCGAGAAAAAAACGAACGCGCTGTATTTGTGTGCGCAAACATTGTAAAACACCTTTCTGTATGTAATGGTCCGCGGGTAAACCGTCGTTGGTATAAGAGGTGTATCGCATTTAGGTATATTGTATAGAGGTATATAGGCGATAAGAGGCATAGATGGGGATGTTCTGCGGCGTATTGGCCTCCGTCTGCACCAGAGCGCTTGTACCACATAGACTATAACTAATTGCAAACAGTCACGGACTGTTTTGCGACTTTTCTAGCTCAGCGGAAAATTTTGTATTTTAGAACCACTCTAACCCCACCCCAATTTTTTTTTTCTCCGAGAATAAAGTTCAAAAAAGGCAATATCCTTTCGAGAGTATGATGGTTTCGTATGATGGAGGGTATGATGCATAGAGTTTCTTACTATTACCTAGAGGGAAAGCTGGCAGCCCGTCTATGGGAGTTTGCATGGCGACCCCTCGAGACCACTTCAGCCACCATGGGCGCTCAAAGCATCATGGGGCGGTGAGCTACTTGTTGCGGAACTGCAACTTTTGGCCAAAAATTAATAGAAAAATAAAGCTGTTTGATAACTACAAACGTCCTAACATTCAATATCTTGTCTAATGATTGCAACAAACGAGCAGAAAAGCATTTAAGTGCAAAGTTTGCCCAAAATAAGAGACGACTCGCTCTCCTATTGGCCAAGTGATGAACACTATAAAAACTAATATTTCGTTATTAACAGACGTTTTTTCAAAAGTAAATATGTTTTCAAAAAAAATATTGTTGCTTAAACATGATAAGAGGTTTTTAATGGCATTTCAGAAAAGTGAAACCTTTTATTGGCGTCGTGTGTCGTCGCGTTTTCACTACTATTAGTTTTGCACACTGCGTTCGCGCCAAAGTCGTCTGCGCACACACGAACAGCGTTTTCGGAATGAAACATCTTAGTAATGACACTCCGTGTTCCAAAAAAACTACGATTGTCCCGCAACAAGTAGCTCACCGCCCCATGATGCTTTGGGCGTCCATGGCGGCTGAAGTGCAGCGCCGCCAGCTTTCCCTCTAGGTAATAGTAAGAAACTCTATGGTATGATGGTTTCGAGAGGTAATGACTGCAATGCTTCATACCTTGTTATTTGCACCTCTCAATAGAATACCGCAAGCAATAGTGAGCCGGTTTTTATGACGAAGAATCATTAGGAGCCGAGATTAGAAGAGCCGAGATTAGTTCAGTCGAGATAAGAAGAAAACCACAGAGCTGCTGGAAGATTAGCACTAGGTGCCCAAGGAAAAACCACAAATTAGGCTGCACAGGGGGATATCAGCTGGGCATCGTTCGAAGCACGGGAAGCTCATAGTAAAATGCTATATGAAGCTCGCTTGAGGAAATTGGACGATAACAGGCGGGCAGCTAAAGTATTGAAACACTTATATAGAAACAGCATTGACTCAAAACAGCGGAAAAGAAATAGCAAACTAACCAGCAAGTAAGCAGGACACGAGGACGGAGAAAGAAAAATCGTTAAACGACAGGTAAAAAACGCGGAAGGTAAAAACCGGATTAATTCAATTAAAAAGAAGCTTAGTGTAGAACTATATCGATACTGGAAAAGGCAGATCAGGAAAGAATTGTTCTATGATAACTCAAGAGGCAGTGCCCCACTATTTGAAGCTAGCCCAAGGTGTGTAAGAACGCGCAGCTACAAAAAGAAATTTAACGGTAAGATGACACATGTTCTGTGTGTGGTAAATCTCTAGAAACAACTGAACACCTCATATTCTAATGTTATGGTATCCGTCCGGTCGATGCACGCACAGTTACTCTCCCTGGGGCCCTAGGTTCAGAGACAATGGTCATGTATATAAACGTGCAGTGGAAGTTAGCAAAAAGCGATTGGAAGGTTGGAGGCTAAAAACCAGAGAGGTGACATAAGCTTAGAAGTTGTTAAGAGTGGACAACGTGGTCCTGGGAGCCGGGTGTGACTCATCGCAAAGCAAGGGATATGACGAGGCCTGGCGCCGGCGGCAGAAGCATAGACGACGACGGACGGGGTTGTTGCACTCCAAATCACCGAACCTCCGAACCGATCGAAGGGCGCTGTGTCCCACGGGCCTGGGAGAAATTACTGTCAGACGAGTGTCGTCGTTAGGCAAAGATGCGGCGAGAGCTTGCGACAGCAGCAGCAACGGTGGAAGCAGAGATGCACATGAAGCACGGCGGAAGCAGCGGTATACGTTGGCCGAGTCGGCCTTCGGGTCACCGGACGGGATGATGCTACGCAGGGTCACGCTGAGCGAGGCTGCTAATTGAAAGACGCTGTGTCGAAGGGGTCTCGTGCTTCGGCCATCCGGCGGGGGAGTTCGAGGAGGTTCAACCACCTGCGAGAAGACTGCGGGATTCTGCTTTCCCACGGAGGCAACGCACAGAAAACTTGCGGCAGTGGTCAAGGTGACGCATCTGTGTTTGATGACTGTCTTCCCCTTCTCATCCCCCGAGCTGTGAGAGAGCGAGAGGGCATCGGCACCGCCCTGCCGTGGGTGGTACCGCCAGCGTCATCAATGGCCCATCCGATTGGACAACGTTATTCGAACTAAGTTCCCCAGTCAGAGATCTGGGGAACGCGAACCGTATTTAACGGGATGTCGTTGTGTGATCGGAGCATTGCATTCGAGTCGATTCTCATCTGTAAATATGTAGAATAAACCCTTCTGTACCGTTTCCTCGATAACGCAGTCCGACATCGTCTTTCGGAGCCGGTACCTGCGAGGCTAAACGAGTTAGTCATCTCCAGGACCCCTCCGTCTTCAACTCTGGTTCCAGCGGTGGGATAGAAGCCCCATCTTTAACACTGGTTCCAGCGGTGGGATTGTGGCCCGTTCTCAAGAAACTGTAAGACTCAAGACGTCTTTGAAGATAATTGCGAATTTTAAGACCAATTTACAACACAGTAAAACAGAAATATAATAAAAAGCCCAGCATGGTGGCAACTGCCACCACCCCGTTTAAAAAGGGACGTTGCTATCTTCCGAGTATGTTTTTGCAGGCTAGTTGGTGCCTAAGCATTGTGGGTTTTTTGCGCAAAAGACCTGTCTACCTCGTTTCTTCTGTGTCGTGTCTTTTGCGCAAAAAACCCACAATGCTATCTTCCATCCATCCGACGATCCATCCATCAGTCCAACCATCCATGACGATATTAGTAGTAGCTCATACCGGCTTTGCGGATACGGAGGCCGTAACTGGCACAGGACAGGGTGAATCGGAGATGCATGGGAGAAGCCTTTGTCCTGCGTTGGGTGTATTCAGGCTTGTGCCGCCGCGGTGGCTCAGTGGCTATGGTGCTCGGCTGCTGGCCCGAAAGACGCGGGTTCGATCCCGGCCGCGGCGGCTGAATTTCTTTGGAGGAGAAATTCGAGGCCCGTGTACTGTGCGATGTCAGTGCACGTTAAAGAACCCCAGGTGGTCGAAATTTCCGGAGCCCTCCACTACGGCGTCTCTCATAGCCTTAGTCGCTTTGGGACGTTAAACCCCATAAACCAACCAACCTATTCAGGCTTGTGATTATGATACAATAATTGCGCACTCTTATACCAGGTGTTTCAGCGAACACTTTCAAAAATTTTCATGAATAGAATTTTCGGGGTAGAGATATGACTTTTGTAGCATAGTAATACCAGTGTGGGCGGACACCAGAAAAACGGTGAATCGTATTAATTAGTAAACTGGTTAACTAATTTTTAATAATTAACTTTTTAACTATTGCAGTTAGGCTCCTAGTTGCAATTAGATATTTGTAGCCAGTCATTGGTAATAGCCATATCAGTTTTTAGAATTTCGAAAATGCGATTATCCTTGGCGCTGTGGCTCGACAAAATTTGGCTTTTTCGACTAGTTACGTGCACTGGAGGGGACGCTTCGCCTGCATGCTTTCGATAGCGCATGCATTTTTCGCACGATGCAGCCAAACTTTGTCGAGCCACAGCGGTGAGTGTAATTGCGTTTTCGAAATTCTAAAAACTGATATGGCTATTACTAATGACCGGCTACAACTAGGCGGATAACTCTACTAGTTAAAAAGTTAATTATTTAAAATTAGTTAACCAACTTACTACTTCAGACGATTTACCGGTTTTCTGGTGTCCCCAAACACTGGTAATACTATACTGCAAAGGCCATGCTTTTACCACAAAAAGCCTATTTGCGACAATTTTTGAAAGTGTTTGCTGAAACACCCGGTATAAGAGCGCATTCTCAGTTCCACGGTATGTTGTTGCCAACGGCAACGTCATATTTGGGACGCCGTCTTCAAGCGGCGCAATTTTATCTTGCACTGGCGGCATTATTTTTATTTGTTTTTAAGCGCGCAAGCTAACGAATGTAAGCCTGTAATGCCGGAGACGAAAACAAGACGTCTTATGGTGTATTCCAATCGTCAATCCGGAACAAGCGTCCTTGTTCCGCGAAACAAAAGCGAGTCTTTCAATAGGTGATTCGGATTGAGATCCTGCATTCTGACGGGACCATGATGGATATCTTGCTCCTTCGCTGATTCGAGGAGCTGATCCGGATTACCGATGGAAATACCCCATTAGATATGACCATTGGCTCGGCGAAATCGTTGCTGTCAAGAAATTTTCCACATGCGAGCACAACTTTAGCCTAAGTTTCCGCGCGACACGCTCCTCTTCAGCAGAAGAAGCAGAGGCGCTTAATAAAACGCAACTGACGCGCTGTGCCATTAAGACTGAGGACATCATCATCATCAACTGACGCGCGGCAGCACTCGGGAATGAAGAAGAAGCCTTGACCGCGGAGGGCTGCGTCCACTCCGGGAAGCCCATGGAAGTGGAGCGCCAGGAGGCCGACTTTGAGGACGTCCCGGAGCACAGACTCCGGAGTGCCTCCCGTGCGGACACTAACGCTGGCTGGGTCTCGCCACCGGATTTCAAATGCACGACTGTCCAGAGGCGCTCGCCGCAGCCGATCCGTGTGGCTCGCTCGCACAGTGGCCTGCCCTACCTGGCCGTGTGCAGCGTCGGCGTCCTCATGGTCATCGTGGGCACCGCCGTCACCGTGTACAAATTTCAAGCTGGTGGAGCCATCCTTGCGCTGTTCAACCAGTCCATGTTCCTGCTGCGGCCCGGCAATAGATCTGCGGATGGTGACGACAGCCTTTTGCCCGCGGCCGACAACCGGTACTTGACCAAGCACGAGAAAAAGGTTTTGATGACGCAGTACAGCTGCAAGTCAGATGTATGCGTCTGGGCGCAGAACTATCTGCGCGGCCGGCTCAACTCGAGCGTGAACCCCTGCACAGACTTCTACGCACATGTCTGCTCACGGCACTGGATGGCACGCGACCTGGACGTGCAGTCGAGGTCGTACCGCGAGAGAACATCCGGCATGATGATGATGGACATTGAGAAGTTCTTCCGAACCTACCTGAAGGAGAACGAAGAGCGGTACCACAAGTACCCTGGCGTCTTCCTTCATCAGGCAATAGCGCTTCTGCCCAAGTGTCAATCCGAAGAAAAGAACGACAAGAACCTCACGTCCATCCGTACCCTGCTGGAAGAGTACAACCTTGGCAACTGGCCCTACAGAAAGGCTCCTCGAGGTGCTAGCGTCGTTACAGTGTCGGCGTTTGTGGACCGAGACCTCGGTGTCTTCTCTTTCGCAAGGGTGTTTCTGCGGAAGCCATTCGAAGACGACCGCGGTTACACGGTTCACATCGATGCACCAAGCCTAACGCTCAGGAGGTACAACCTAGCGTACCTTGACGAAACTCCAGACAACTTCACCCAGAAGGTTGCTCTCGCGTTTTCCCTCCTTGACAAGAAGCAAGACATTACTGAACAAGCGGAAGCCGTAGTCCTCTTCGAGAAGAAGCTGCACAGTGTTATGTCCATACCACATTTTGTGGAGTTCCAGGAAAGGATAAAGCGTGTGGGACAGCTTGACCGAAGAGGCAAGTGGGACTGGAAAGAGTACCTGACGATCCTCTTCCAGGACATCGAGACATTCGACAACGACAAACCAGTCGCCATTATGAACCACGACTATGTGAGCAAGTTGGCCGCCATTCTCAACGAGACAGACACCGTGACACTTCTCAACTACATCGGCTATCGGCTCATAGTGCACATGTCCCCTCTTTTGGCCAAAGTAGCGACACCTCTGCTGCGCTTGAGCCACGACGACTACCTGGAGTTTGTTCCGGACCGACTGCAAGCCTGCATGCACCTTCTGGAACGACTCTACAAGCACGGCATGCGCTTCTTTGGACGCATGACTTTCAGTAAGAACAACTCCACATTGCTTCTGAAGCACTACGACTATAGCATGTCAAGCCTCGAAGTCCAGCTTAAGAGCAGCATGACTGATCGCCTTCTGTCATCGTCGTCATGGCTAGATCGTTCAGCGATTGGCATTGGCGTGGACAAGATTGAGAACATGCGGTTCATCTTCTTGGGCAGCACAGATGACATCAATACCATCGCCAGTTACTACAACTTCAACGCCCAGCCTCTAGACCCGAGCCACTTAATCGAGAGCTTCCGCGAGCTGCAATCCGGGTCCATGAATGTCTACTGGGAGACCAAGCCTCCCAAGGACGACCTGGATGCAAGGTACGACCACACGGCGTTGTCACCTGGTCACGAATACTTCTTTGGTCGTAACGCCCTCTTCATTCCACACGCCAACGTTGCCTTCCTCAACGACATCACCAAGAACATCGAGCCCATTCTCTTCCCCCTTGTTCTGGCCGATGTTTTCCGAGGCATGTTTGGGGCGGTGGACAGGCGTGGTGCGTCCGTGGACCACAACCTTGCTGTGGCCACGTGGTGGAGCGCCGACGAGATGAGCAAGTACTCACAACTGGAGCTGTGCTTCCAGGACCAGTACTACGTGGAGATACGGGACCTCATCGGAGACAACTTCGAGGCTCGGATGAGACTGGAAGAGAACATCGCCGACAACGCCATTTTGGGCCCCCTGCACGACCTGTACATGAAGATGCTCACCGCTCAAGATGGTGCAGAGAGGCTCAAAATCACGGTTGACGAGCGTCAATTGGACATGGAACAACTGTTTTTCGTCCTCTACGCTGTTGGACTGTGCGACAATCCAAGCCAGGATTCCTGGGTACGGAAGCTCAAGTTCGGTGACATCCCCGGCAGGCTCAGAGTCAACATCCCGCTCATGAACTTCGCCAAGTTCTCGGCTGCCTTCGGCTGTCCGAGCGGGATTCCTATGAACCCGACTCGCAAGTGCTCGATCTGGTGATCGTGACACCACAAAAACAAGGATTGCAATCATGACTGGACTTACGAAGCAGGCAACGGTTTCTGAAATGTGGCAGAACCTCAGGGAAGTGAAACCTTGGGAAAGTGTAGTGGTGAAAATGTGCCCTCTGACTCCTGCTTACGGTGTGACTAATAAACAGACTGCTGTGAAAGCTGGCGGTACCGACATGTGTGTGCTGCTTTGTTGTTGGACGTTTTCTACAGGACAACAATGCTATACTCTTTTTGTTTGTTGTATTGCTATTCTGGTCTTTTTGTCCTCCCGTTTTTCTTTTGTTAATGTTTCATTACACCAAGTCGACCATCCTCCCATATTCGTCTCTATTTGAGGCGGCTTCGTGATTATCATCTTAAGCAGAGGCAGGTCACGCCTGGGCCGCCAGTTGCATTCGCCAGGGACTGCACGACCGCTCACACTGAGGTCATCGTGAGCACGTCCTCTGCGTCAGGCTCTTTGACGCAGTGGAATGGTACATGATTGTGAAGCTTTGCTTTTTCTGGCTGGATTCCGATGTGTTTTGGTGTTCGCTTTTTTATTTCCTTAGCCTAAATTCTTATGCCTTAATGCAAAAATTCACAAGTTTTTTGCGAACTGACTCACTTTTGAGGGTGTATTCATTCATTCATTCATTCATTCATTCATTCATTCATTCATTCATTCATTTATTCATTCATTCATTCATTCATTCATGCGTTCGTTCGTTCGTTCATTATTCATTCATTCATTCATTCATTCATTCATTCATTCATTCATTCATTCATTCATTCATTCATTCATTCATGCATTTTGGTAGAAACCGGTACAGTGTATATGCTTATACATATTGAATTTTCCTGTCTGGATAGCCGAGGCAAAAGGCCTATTCAAACGCCTGACGGGGCCTCGGAACCTTTATTGCACATATGCCTCAGACAACGGCGCGACGATCAAAAGTAACACTGCACTGATGGGGAGAAAAAGCAAGAAAGTAAGAAAATGAAGAAAAGCAAAAATGTTGTGTTGCACTGACTAAGTACAATAATAAACGATGGACACGCACTAACAAAAGCAAAACGACCAAAATATAAGGATACACACAAGTGGTCTGCACAATTACAATTACAATAACACTGCAATAATACCATAAAGAACTCCACTAATACAGTAACACTATGAAGATGGGTGGCATGATTTCAAACATGAATGCATAGCGTATAGGTACGCACTACACAGAGCCACAGTAGTCACAGATGATTGGATCCCTCAGTCAAATTTCTGATGTCTCTGGGGCCCAGAGGTCAAGAAAAAATTTGGAGGGGACACTTCATGCTACGCCTGAAGGGTATGACGCGATAGCGTATACTTGCAGAAGGTCATTCACTACATCACATTCCTAGATTCCTGGGAGCCCTCATACCACTCCTGGCACAGTGGTGCAGCTGTTAAGCGACGCGCTGCTGCTCGTGATTTCTCGCCCAAATCGCCGACGCCGGATTTTCTGGACAGCGCAAACACACACGCGCAAACACACACAGACCAAGAAAGAGACAAGACACACAAAACAGCGCTGAACGTGTTTGCGCTGTTCTTGCGCGTGTTTGCGCTGTTGTTCTTATGAAGCACGGCTTTCGCCGTGCTTCATATGAATGCGCCATAATGGCGGCCACATGGTTTGAGTGTGCACAAATTCCTTATATTTAGGATCCTTCGTTTTCAGGTAATACCCGATTTGACCTGGTTTTTGCACCCTAAACATATTTCTTAAAAATCAGGTTAAACCCGATGTCTACTAGAAAATGCGCCACCATACGAAAATTATCGTTTATTTTGGAACACACTTTCAGTTACCTGATGATTTTAAGCCTCTTTTGCTGCTTGTTATGCATGGTTTGAGGATAATTTCGGGAACCGCGTTTTTTTAAGAGCTCCAAACACAGTCACTCTATAATTGGCATCAAGCGCTACCTACGCTATAACGAGGCCTCCACCAAGGCTGTTTTGTAAATGGCCTCTGTTATTTTGAGTAATAGTTTTCGCTGCACACAAAGGCAAGCAGTCCTTGCATGGACATGGAAGCGCTCTTCTGGAGATGGTCGCGATAAAGTAGATTTAATAAATGAGAAAACAAAATCAGTTTTGGTAACGGAGAGTTTGTTTTTATAATTTTGATGAAAATAATGAGTACAACATACAGCTTTTAATACCCCGCTCAGCAGACGCTAAGACACCACCAAACCCCTGACGTCCTAAATGGTACAAACCTCATACCGAACAGCACGTCTTCATAGACCTTTTGAGAGTGCATCGGTGCCAACACGTTCTCAAATGGATGTGCGCAGTTTGTATGTTGCTGGGCAAGGTGAGGACGAATATCCTCGCGTGACCCACAAACGTCTTCTCATCGGAGAATGTGGTGACACTACACTGAAATCAAGTCCGCTTTATACCTTGCTCACGCGGCTGTCATTTCATAAAAGTACAAGTGTAATTAAGAAATTTGTGCGTGGTCAGATAATGAAGATAATTCTAACCCAAGCAATGAGGTTTTCAGGATATATCTTCATATTTTTTATGTTTACCTAGGGCTTATCCACTGCATATTTCTGATGGGGTTGGACCACTGATCTCCACTAGGTGGCTGGATGCCGCATTCCCGCTTTCCGAGACGAGCGCGAGTGAAGCCACCGGAAGTTGGACCGCTTGTCCCGGAAGTCGGGTGTCTGCTGTGTATTTCAATGCAACAAGTCGCGTCTTTCGCCCTTTCGTTCTCAGTTTTTTGCGTTGTTTTCGTGTGATGTCTGCTGTTATATGAAAGGAACAAGCAAGCTGAACGCGAGAAATGTGAGCATTGTGTGCAGAACCCTGTAATTTCTGCGAAAGTGAAGAAAACAGGCATGCAGGTCTCACCCTGCCTCGACAAAGGGGTACGTGCATTAAACACTATGTTCTTGCCTGGTTCTTGTATTCCGAGCGTAAAGGAGAAGTAGTGGAATGACGATGACCTTAAAACCGAATTTTCGTGCAGTAAAGAAAAGGCACAGCGCGAGAGGAACGACTGACAAGAAAGGCGAATGGTGCAGTGCGCGTGAGAAGCGCTGTTAGAAGTCAACTGCACCAAGCACCACGAATTCAGGCTTAACTTGCAACAACACGAAACAGTACATGACACGCTCCGTCGAAAAAGCAGTACCATACCTTTTGGAGGCGCTAATATGAACCAACCGAACACCGTCGACACCTCACAAGATAGTAGCCTAGCCCTCGCTCCGGTTCGGTCTAAATATAATTCGGTAAAATGGTCGCTGCAAAGTAAGCTGCCTGCGGAATGTTTCAACCTATTCTTTCTTATATTTATCCCCCATTGATAGCATAACTTGGGCTTGAGCGTGGGAACAAGCATCGCAGTAAAGAGCAGAGTTGGCGAAGCTAGGCAAACGAGACGACACCGAGCCGAGTAGACGAGGCTCCATACTTGCTGTGTGTAGCGACGTCCTGTCGTCTGCTAGTGTCGCCCCATTGAAATGCAATGGGCCCTTATTTTTGAAACGTCCTTCCCGAAGACTTCGCTGGTCTCCTCGCTCAGTTGGCGGCGCAAAAGGTGGGCACTGTCATGGAAAAAGACGAGAACGGCGAAAAGACGAAATGCTAAGTGGGAAAACAAAACTGGAACTGAAAAACCGTGCTCAGCTCCGATTTCATGCACTGCCAAAGGCTGACTTCCGGGACAAGGCCACTTACTTCCGGTGGCTTCACTTTCAGGCGCCCGATGCGGCATCCAGCTCCCCTAGTGGAGATCAGTGGGTTGGACATATTTTCAGCCCATAGCAGATGTACTTGCCTAATTAATTTAATTTGTCACCAAGGATGCAAGATTAAAGTCTAGAGAGAGACATATCTGTCGCTGTAAAAAAAAAAACTGCACAAACAGCAATCCGTCAGCTTTGACAGAGGAGTTAGAACTCATGTCTTGCTGGACAGTTTGCTAAGTCAGTTTGGACAGGCTTATAAGCCTGTCCAAACTTTTGAGAAATTAGTTTTTGTCAGAATCCAGCGGAAAAGTAGGCATAGAAACCATTCTTGTGTATGCTGCCCACAACAAGCAAGCAAATAACATGCATTATTTGAGTCAAATTGTCATAGTTTGTCCTAAAAACAAACCAGAAAGGTCTTCTGGCTTAACTGTGAGCATTTTCTGAGGATGCAGTGAGTACAGACAACAGGATCAGTTGAGGACTTGTTGAGGATCACTACAGGATATACATACTCATCACCCTCAGAAACTCAACCCCCTCAGTCTCAGGAATTTTTTGAAGATTTAGTAATATTCTCTGGATCGTAACATTAAGTGTATTTTGTGCTGCAAAAAATTACCTGCAAAAATATCTCTCGATAATCTGGCTTGTATACGAATTTGAGGTGACAAGGCATTGAGTCTTAAGGCGAAAGCCCCTAATGGCTCATACTGTCGTGACCAAGACGTGTTAGCAAATTTGTCCGCGCTTCAGATAGGTCGAAATAGTCGTGATGTTATGGCGCGCGAATTTTGACGGGTGTCCACCGAAATACGTGAGACAATTGCTGCGCAATTTCCTTTCCTCAAATACAATTTCGACTGGTGTCCACCGAGATATGTGACGCAGTTACTGCCTAATTTCCTTTCCTCAAATACAATTTTCATTTTCTTCATTATGGCCCCTCTTTCTCTTTCTTCTTTCACTCCACTTCTTCCCTTCCTGCACGGTGCGGTTGTTCGGCATCCATTCCTCAAAAAGCGTTGCGTTCGAAGGGCAACGCATCGCGCCGAACGGGTGGTGGCGTTCCGTGGATTCCCTGGCAGCGCTACAACACGTTGTCGCGTTCCACTCCTAAAGGCAAATATTAGGCGTCATTAATTGGCAGTTAATTATTGCACCAACAGAATGTGAAGTGAACAATCACGTAGCAGAATGCAGCACTCAGGCTTTCACCTTTCACCACTTTAGCCGCTAAAGTTCCTCGTAATTTTTATCCTCTGAATTATGGGAAAAAATACTCTCGAAAATGAGTGCACAAGTATGCAAGAAATGTTAACAAAAAGTAGCACTAAAAAAAAAAAATGTGGGCTCGTCCGGGATTTGAACCCGGGACCTCTCGCACCCGAAGCGAGAATCATACCCCTAGACCAACGAGCCAATCTGGCAACTGCGCCGTTTCACCGGGTTTTCAACCGAGTGCCCTCAGAGCAATGAATGGATTACATTGATGTTAGCATTTTCACGTGAAACCTCAACATGTGCGTCAAAATCGGCTGTAACTTATAGCAAAAAGAACGTATGAGTCCTCTTTCCAACAGAAGCGGTAAAAAAAATCAGGGCTCGTCCGGGATTTGAACCCGGGACCTCTCGCACCCTAAGCGAGAATCATACCCCTAGACCAACGAGCCGACATATCAGTGAAGGTTTGTTTTGAAGCGCGTTTCGGCATTATTGAACTTTGGTAAATTCAAATCGCCGTGACTACAGTGTACCGTGACTGAAATGAGCAACTGCTGATCAACTCGTCTACTTACTACTACTGCATCGAACTGTGGACATCGCAAAGCAATCAGCTCCACGGGCATTGATTTATTATTTCAACCCTTCTAAGCTATTAGAAATGCTTGCTTCTGGTGCCTCTGTCATCGCTTCTGTCCACAGTTTCTTGGTCACTTAGGCGCTACAACGAGTGAGTGCCAGCCATTTTTTAGACGGCGTTGCATGCTTTCTGTATTACCACTGCCTGACGGCATGCCATTTCTGTTTTCGATGAAGGCTTTGTACTGCGCGCTTGCTTAACGTGGACCACTGTAATAATTGTGAAGCTGGAAGTTAACCAGTAAACGTGTGTGACAGGCGGTCCACAGCAGGGATCATGTTTTCTTTCTCTCTTCTTCAAGACTCCGGTTCTGGTTGTTGCCGGTATTGTTCTGGTTTCTTGCCGCCGAGCCATTCCATTTTCAGGTAACCACCGCAACAGTCGCATTTAATGTGGACTTTCCGAACTCATTGCTTTGTCCACACTTTTTCTGCTGCCAGCGCTGTAATGAATGTTGCGTGAGGTGCAGTCTTGCATCTTGCTAAGTCATCCAGTGCTCACTCCATGCATCTAACTCCTTCTACAGTGCATGATGGCAATACGCGCATATCTGCGTAAAGACCTTTATTCATAAAGAGGCCAAGCACTCACAATGTATTACTCAGCAATGGGTTCCAGAGGCACAGTAGTAAACAGTGGGCAAGCATGACAGGTTTGAAATTGCTGAGTCTTGCGTGACATTGGCGAGGACGAAAATTTGTTTTCTGCTGAAGGGTTGCACACAATGTATGCAAGGTTGGCAGCAGTGAGGCAGAAGTTCAATATTATGGAGACCATAGTGTGTGACCAACAACACAAGTGCATGTGTTGTTTTCACCATACTGTGAAGTAGCCATGTGATGGAAATAAAGTGTGCTTCTCTTTTTGTGAACTCACAAATTTGCCTTTTCATGAGCTCCCTGTTTAATTATCAAGCACAAGTATGTCTGCTAGTTGCATGTGTTGAGTCGTGGGTAATTTGAGTGATGTGTGCCAGTGCAAGATGAGAAGTCACCTTTTGGCAAGGAAGTTGTGTGCACAATTCTGACCATGCTGACATACCGCAGACATACCATGCTGAAATGCAATACCATGCACTGCGCAGGTTTTTGAAACAATCTACATTTAACAGTCAATGTCTTTTCAAGTTTTGGGAGAGATACCCTCTGAAACATGTATACTCTCTGTCAGGTCATCAGGCCATAGAGTTTGCTTTTCAGATGTATAGTGGCACATTCAAGACACCTGTCAAACTGTCACCTGTCGAAAATAAAACATGTGGTCCAAAGACTTTTGACCAATATTTTACATGTGAACTCTAAGTTTTAAATATGGCTGCAACAGTGAGTGCAAAAATTGCAAGCATTGCTGATGTGGAGAAATGCACAGATTTGGAAATATGCTACTGGAAGTGTTAAAGTTGTCATTGCCTAAGTAGTAGAAGCACACTGCTCTGCATGTTTAGCTGTGTGACAAAGACTATGCAAACAGGCTAAAGAATAGCAATTCTATGATGTCCACTGTTCTGAGTGTAACTGTTATGATGTCCACTGCATTATCAGTGCTTGCTTTGAAGAAAACCAGTGCTAACAAAGAATCTGTTGCAAAAACAACTTTAGCACTGCCACCAGGGTTGAAGTAGACCATTAGGCACGCTGCAAAGGACGGTATATGGCACACACTTTGGCACGCAAATGCCAACAATCTGCAGGATGGCGTGAGATAATATTTTCTGAGAAATTATCTCTGTTGGTAAGACACCAAGTTTATTCATTTCCAGCACATTTACAACAGGCAAGGCTTTTCCAAGTGGATGTGACAGAAGTTCTGTAGGGCTCATAGAAAGGTCAAGGACTGGTAAAAACATTAAGGGGTATTAATGTACGGACTGTGTACTATACAAATTATATTGGTACTTTTATTAGTATCCTTAAGAGTATGTTGGTTGAACAGCCTCATTGTGAGGTGCTGCAGGTATAAAGTGTGGAGAAGCGAAACTTAATATCTGAATAGATCAGAGGATCCAAATTTCATCATAGGCAGCATGCTTCCTCAGTCTCCTCTTCTTGCTGTAAGAGCATTGACATCAAATCAAGAAACGTTGTTGTGCATTGATTTTAGAAAGGTGGCGCTTGACCATTGTGATGCTCCATACCCATATGCGTAGCTGCCATGACCACTTTAAACGTGAAATACATGTTTGACAAATTTATTTCAGCATGATGAATCTAGTGAAGCAGACTTGTGGTTCGATCAGTGCATGTGTAAGACCAGCCTTCTTTGCAAGGACTACTGATGCTACCAAACTCAACATACAAATAAATAATGTCAGTGCCATTTAAGATGCACTGGTATCCTAAGGTTTGTCGAAAGATACATTCACATGGAACTTTGTAGTACTACTCGCAAGCACACAAGCTAGTGAGCTCAGTACTAAACACAACCAAGCTGAATGTACAAACAAAAAGGAGTGCTGTATTACATCCCCATGTATGCTTTCACAGAAAGCTCGACGTTCTTTCCTCCCTCATTCCACTACCCAGCAAGCCGGATGTAAAAGTTCCGAAGCGAGTAGTGAAAAGATCACAATCAAACAGGAACTGAAAGGAAAGGCTGAGATATCAAGAGAAAAACACAAGTCACCGGCACTACGGCGCATCTCACCGGGAACGCACAACACAGGTTCACAATTTTTTCAGGCTAGATATATAAATCCGACAGTTACAGAAGTGACAATGTGAGGTCCCACATCAAAGAGAAAGGATGGCATGCCTGAACTTGACATCTGAGTGCATCCACAGGGCTGCAAAAGTGCAGATATGTATACAGTATATGAGGTTTAGGATACCAATGAAGAGCTCTGGACGTTACTGGCTGCAGTGATGTCATTATTTGAAAGAAAACATGCCATGTATGTTTTCTTTCATAGATAACTCAATTATCTGCTGCCAAGGGATTTTAGAAAGTTTTGTAGCCTTATAAGGCTTGATCTTTTTTTGCTCTATAACTCCCATTGTTTGTTTTGTTCGATATTCCATAATATTATAGAGAAATGTGTGTTATCATGGCTGAAAGAAAACAACCACATGGATGAACACAGGCGAATAATAACTGTAGCTATCCCATCGGCAAAAAACTGATAGACTTTCATCGATTGGCAAGGTGGATAACGTAAGGACAATGCCATGACAAAACTTAGGGATCTAGTAATGAGACGTTTTTTTGAAGAGTTTTGTCCGTCTGTTGATCAAATTCCCACTACAATTTTTTATACCTGTTTCAAGGAAATTTTGAAGGCCAAGACAATAATACAGTGTGGTATTGACAGCTGGTAACTCCAAGGAAAAATAGGACAGCCTTTGCCATTCACCAGAACTTGCCCTCACGCTCGTACATACTATAACTGCTCTTGAAGTTTACTGCTACTTGAACAGCAACAGCGCCAAAAATCCACAAGTATAACATGTAAATAAATAAGAATTTCAGAACATGGCGCTATGAGCTACTTGCTCAAAAACTGCATATCATCATTGGTCGCATACAAGAAAAGAGATGCCATCACGCATGAACCCCTTTGCGGAGAGAACACAGAAGATCTGCAAAAGTGCGCATATATGGTCATTTCAAGCGTCGGAAAACACATGATCGGTTCTGCTCCAACAAAATAAACACTTTTCTTTTTCCATGCATTGCACGTGAAGAACTTCCACCATATGACTCAGCGGTGTTCTCCATTGCAAACTGGCCCATTCGTATCGCGCTGAGTACACCACCCTGGCACAAAAAAAAAACAAAAAAAAATGCTTTTCAGTCCCATGTCCCGCTCAAGAGCGGTGTAACGAAACAATGCCGAACTCTGACTCGCACAAGAAAAACCTGCTAGAGGCAGCACCTCGCACACTGTTCAGAAATATTCAACAGCTCCACAACTCTCACACCGGGTGGTTCTTCTCAAACAGTCTGGCGTCACCAACACGAGAAAAAGAAGCAAGGACAAACACCCAAGACCCTGTAAATGGGGGAAAGAGTGTTTACACACAACTCGCTCCAAAATAAATTAGCGCGCCTCAAAGTGACAGCCTTTCCCTCACTTTTGCCATCTCAAACCTTACGGGCTATACGGGCGGGTCTTCAAACACTGCAGCTGCTTCAGCAGTATTGCTGTTTTCTCGCAAAAGCCGTTGTTGGATGAAACACTTCGGGCCTCTTCATGAAAGCTGCTAGTGAGTGCAGACCCTAAAGCATCCATCAACAACAGCCTTGCCTCCGCACAAGGTTGCTGGGACAGTATTGTCCCATAGTCTGCGTGCGGGCCACTGAACCCACATCAACAATAGCAACCTTCGAAGCTCCTTCAAGAAGTTCAAGGTGTGCTATCATCGTTCAAAGTAAACACCACAAAGCAAAGTCGAAGCACAAAGCACGACTGTCATGGCACTCACTGCATTCTTAATATAGATCACCTCCATCAGTGCCATATAGAGCACAAGTGAACTGACAGTGTATTCACACCCACGCACAGCCTGCCAGCTAGACTTGTCCAAAACACCGGATGATCAAGAACCTGCAGAACTCGGCAGATTCTTCATTCAAACACTGCACATTTCACAGCTGGAGCTTTCTCGACTTGTCCGAAACACCGGATGACCAAGAACATGAAGAACGTGGCAGGTTCTTCATTCAGACACTGCGCATTTCACACTCGGAACTTTGTCAAACAAGTCCAGATAGTCACTTCACGAGTAAGATAGACGGCACAACTGTTAAACCATGAAACAGAGCTAGCTATGTTCGCAGGAATCTACAGTTGACTTGTAAAACTGAGTCACTAACACAATGCAGGCTCAGGTTCTTGCAGAGAGTTGATACCAGTCTTGACAGTGAATGTCTCACAACACTCCCGATGATGACAGCAAAAACACTGCCTCGATGTGGGGGAAAAAAAAATCCAGAAAGTAATGTACTGTCTCAGGACATCAAGTCACAAGAACGTTTTGGGGTGCACACTATACACGAACCACATTTTCAAAGTTTAAATAAGCACAAAAAACCACATACTGTCACGCACAAGAAAATATCACCAACAGCCAACATGTCTCAGATCTGCTTCTTGCAGTCGAACGAGTGCTTGCCAAGCTCTTGCAAGGAAATCTTCCTCCTTGCTAAGAGTTGCTTCCCTTGAGGTTTCACAGCATCGGTGGGACGAGTCTTTGAATAGCAACACACATTGCTATGTACTCTCTGGTTTGAACTTCAGCTGCGCACAACACACGTAAATGGCGGCGGTACGAAATTTGCCACTTGCAAACTCGGCAAGGCGGAAGTTTCAGCCCGGTGCTAATGATGCTTTCTTTGCACAGAGCAACCTTGTGGACGAATAACATCAACTTAGTCTCCTCTAAATTCAGCCGTGGCTTGATACGTTGCACATAAACATCACTCCCAGCTTCTTTCACAGGCTTGTACCTCCACTACCTGTGATTCACCACATGTACGGTGCAACGTCTTCAACGTGTCTCTTGGCTTGCCACGATGAAAAGCCCAGTTGACGAAAAGTCACAAGCTACTAGAAGTTGCTAACTGGCTTCATTTTGTCACGTGTACTGTTGAAGAAGCAGATGCAAGTAAGCAACAGTAGTTTGCTTTAAAGTCTGCCCTTGCTTCAGAAATGCTTGCCTGCGAATAGACATTCACCACCTGACTGTCTTTCATGCAAATACTGAGATGGTCACTTGAAATTTCGTGCCACTTTACAATCCAGCAGTCCAATGCATCCCTTCAAACTCCTTCAATGTGACCTTTGCTTTTGTAACATTCTTGTCGACATATTTCGCTGGAATCTTCGCAAGCGCATCTCTACAAGGATGCAGATGAGCCGAGCATCATTGCTGCCCTGCGGACAGACTTTAAGGAGGCCAGGCAGCCAAGCTTGTACAGTGATAGAATGGGAGTTCTGTGCTTCCTGGCATGCAAGATCTTGATATGGTACTGCAAGGCTTGTGGTAAGCAGACCATGGCAGCATTTTGTTTAAGCTGGCTTAAGGACGCAACACAGCTTCGCAAGTTTGAAACTGCAGGAACCGTATTGATAGCACCTGCAACTTTATAAACACTACAACAGTGGTTTCGCACCAGTTACAAGATTTTAAACTCGCAGGTGCCACCAATCGGTGTCCTCGTCTTCTTGCCCTTGAACGTAACAGCAAGTCCGTTGAAGAAATAGGTTGTTTAAGGCTGCCTCTCGCACATTACGGAGGCAACAGCTGTGTGTAGCTGTCTGCACTGCACTGGCTGTTCTCAGCCAAGCTCTCGGTCGAGGTGTTTGGCTCGTACGGTGAAGGCTCTGCACTCTCTTCCACCTTCTTGTCCTGCTGTTGTGCTTCTTCGGGCTGCTTGACTTCCTCGATAGTTGCTGGCGGTGAGGACAGGTCAACGATGACGGATGTTGGCACTGATTCTTTGATGGCCGGTTTGTTATCATCTCCGCGGAGCAGCGACCGGCGTTCTTCAGCCACGAAGTCGTGGCTGCGATGGTCGAGGCCCTCGCAGAGCGATACGGTCCGTGCGGTGCGGCGGCTGCATTGCTGCCGTGCGACAAAGTGTGGCACGAGCGGGTGCTCTTTCGCTTTTGGTGTCTGCGGTAGGTTTTCGTTGCTGCTGCCAATGATGAGGTTGAGGAGGCGGCTGCCTGTGCTCAGGATCCGAAAGCCCGTCTGCGTGGTGTTGTCCGAGGTGTTTCGGTGCCTGAAAGTTGAGAGAGACAGGAAATGTCAATGTGGATATCACACATATTCACTAGCGAAATTCACACACACAGGACAAGAGAAGGCAGCAGAACACACGCTAGACACACACCAGAAGGAAACGCAGGGCCCATTGTACGAGAAATAGTAACTGCTAATGCTTTAAAGGGGCCCAGAAACACAATCTTAGTTGACTGTTTTGCCATTTGATCGCATACAGTGAGTTATAATGGTGCTATTAGCGTCGGTAATACCGCATATATTCCTTTTTTTAATATTTTAATGTCCTCCCAAAAACAACTTCATGGCTCTGATGGTGTCGCCACACAGTGGCAGGTTTTTAGCAGCGGATATGACATCACCTGGCGCGAGCTTGATGATCGGACAAACAGTAAATATACTGCAAATTGTGTGAATAAATAGAGACACATTTTGTCACCTGTCTGCGTTTTATATTAGATCAACAAAAACAACTTGTTTGTCTTAGATAAAAGCCCTGCAAAGTAAGTAAAATAAAAATACACCACCAGGGGCGCACTGGCATGGAAACGACGCTGCCCGTCTCAGCAAGAACGAGTTACAGAGAGCAGGCAACCATGGAGTGCAAACTTCCACGACGTGCTCTGGCTGGCTATTTTGATTGGTTGCGCCAGGTGCCGTCATTGGGAGAGCGAAATAGGAGTGGGAAGCCCCGCCAAAATCGAGTTGAGGGCAGCGTTTTGTTTGCTTGTATTGTGAAATTTCTTCACTGAATAACTCCCGTTCCTGTGCATCGATTCCTGTAATTCTTTTTAAGTCAGCATCTGTGTGACATAAAGAGCCCACCTGAAGTATAGCCGGTATCCCCCCAAGCAGTGTTTCGCAGCCCCTTTAAGTTGGGCTAGTTGGTAGTCGGTATCACACATATTGACTAGCGAAATTCACACACACAGGACGAGAGAAGGTGCCAGAACACACGCTAGACACACACCAGAAGAAAACACACCAGAAAGAAACTCTTGTCCTGTGTGTGTGAATTTCGCTAGTCAATATGTGTGATACCAACTACCAACTAGCCCAACTTAAAGCATTAGCAGTTAATGTGGAAACAGACATGACTTTATCCCCAGGATGTCCCATAGATGCACTTTTGAAAAACTCTTGTCCCCAGAATGGATGGCATTTTGAACTGATTCTGGAAGTGTATTAATCAGCTCCTGTCATGCGGCATCAGAGTGTTGGAAGATCGTTTGTCACTTTTTCAGTGAAATGACAGCCGTCAGCAACATGGATTTCAACTGAATAATACTAAAAGCTATTTACACAGCACGCTAGCCAAGTCCTGCACAAACCCTTATAATGTCATTTTTCATTGTCATTATCTTAAATTAAACAGCTTCCTCAGGAGTAAACAGAAGTTACATTGCAATTTTTGTGAGGAAATCTAGACTGCAGCGCAGCCCCAATTAAAAATGTGCACACATGACCTTGTTTAGTGCCGAGCAGTTTTGCTCCAATTTCCATGTGTTTGGTGCAAGTGTTTTTTCAGTTTATTTTGGCAATAACAAACACAAATACATAATACTGCCTGATCAAAGCATGTTTTGTGTTGGTGTGCTTCATTTTACTAAACCAGTACTGAATGCAATGTCATTTTAAACATACATTCAGTTTCTTTATCACAATAGCTGAGCAAGATGATTGGCTCAGTTTCAGCTAAAAAAATCCTGGAATCTTGGGCTGGATGTTTGCTTTATTGTTGTCAGGATATTGAGTGAGCTGCTTACTATAAGCACATCCTAAAATGGTCATATGGTTACTTAGCTCTTGTGATGCTCCCACAATGTCTACTTGAGTGTCAGGGTGTTTGAACATTGTGGTAATGCCCTGAGGACATGCTGTGTTATCTGGCAGATGTAAGTCATCCGAATTACTCGCCTTTGACTGTTGAAACAACTTTCTATGAACTCCATTCGTCAGGGCTGTTAATCAGCAGTCAGCACTATGAGCGGGCGGGCTGTCGTTTTAGGCATTGGACATTGCAAATATTGGGCCAGTATAATATAATGATTCTGAGATCAATTCATTTCCATTTTTGTATTCCCGTTCCCCTTTTGATCACTGGCTTAAGCAAGGTCACCCACACTATCAATGGTACTGAGCCAATAGGAAAGAGCAAAAGCCGCCGCGGTGGCTCAGTGGTTACGCCGCTCGGCTGCTGACCCGAAAGACACGGGTTCGATCCTGGCTGGCGGTCGAATTTCGATGAAGGCGAAATTCTAGAGGCCCGTGTACTGTGCGATGTCAGTGCATGTTAAAAGAACCCCAGGTGGTCGAAATTTCCAGAGCCTTTCACTACGGCGTCTCTCATAGCCTGGGTCGCTTTGGGGCGTTAAACCCCATAAACCAACCAACCGAAAGAGCAAAAATTGGCTGAGCAGAGCCCACACACTACATTTGTTATTTCTTATTGCTTCAACCCCAGTGACTATGAAGGCATGACATTGCTTGAGCCAATGGCGAAGGGCAGGGAATACAAAAATAGAATTGCTATAGTATAGTATAGTCATCATCATCATCAGCCTGACTATGCCCACTGCAGGGCAAGGGCCTCTCCCATGTCTCTCCAATTAACGCTGTCCTTTGCCAGTTGCAGCCACCGTATCCCCGCAACTTCTTAATCTTACCTGTCCATCTTACTTTCTACCGCCCCCTTCTACGCCTAGCGTCAAATGTTGCCAGGATCAGTATCTAATGGCGCCCTGACTGCAGCCAGATATTCTTAGCACCCTCCGCTGCATCACAGGACTGACCGCCGCCTTGGTCAGTTGCTCTGCAGCCGCTGGGGACTGAGGGCTGAGGATTAATTGGTTTGTTCATAGGAGGTTGCGGCCAAGTACTACACCAGGGTGGTCAAATCATGTTCTAGTGCAGGGGTTCTCAAACTTTTTTGCTTCGAGGAACCCCAAAAGCCTTCAATAAGTTCCAGGGAACCCCCCCCCCCACCCCGCTTTCACTTACCAGCAATGTGGTCGAGTGCATTTTTGCAAAGAGAGAGTTGCAAAAGTTAAATGTTTATTGCACCGATTAATACAGATACTAATGTGATGGGTGGTACTGCTTCCCTTTTAAGAGCAAGTCAAAGCGTGGCTCAGCAGCACTCAGAGCCAGTCTCATATCAGCTGCCGGGTCAGGGCCAGTGAGGGTTCTCGCGGAACACAAGGAGACAGCCCGCGGAACCCCTGTGTTCCGCGGAACCCAGTTTGAGAACCCCTGTTCTAGTGCATAGTATAGTACTTGCCCTGTTCTCAAAACATGCACTGTTGTTTTGGAGAGACTTAAGCTCTGTGAATATGTCTAGCTTTTGCTGCTGAAATGCTAGCTGCCATCTTAGCTAGCCATAACAGCCTCTGGTTATCCATGCCAACTACTCACGTGGCAATTGGGCTGTCGAGCAGGTGTCCCGAGATGGTCGACGGTGGTGCGTAGTCAGATGGCTGCTGCAGGTGCAATGGCACGTGGTACAGGTGGGAATTAAGTGGTCCAGGCACTTGCGGAGTGTCTGCTGCATTGGGCGGTGATGTTGGCGGGCTTGAGTACTTGTGTTCGTCATGGTCTTCCTCCAGGATGGTCTCCATGGGCACGAATTCGGACTCCTCGGGATCCACACTGCAAAGAGGGGGGGAGGACGACCACAATGATGTCGTGATGCCTTTTTCCTTCTTCTAGCCATCTATCACTGGTACGCAGACTTAGACACTGTTCAAATATCGTAAGCAAGGTGTAGCATTTTAGTGCGACTTAAAACAGAACAAGAAATGTAGCGTTGCCAGTTAGGGGAAATCCGAAAACACGGGAAGACGAAAGGGTGGAAGGTAACAAAGAATATACCAATTGCTGCTAGTCTATTAGAAAAACAAAGAAATACAAACATCCAAAATACATTTTAGTCTTCTGCCTGACCAATTGATGACTGTGTTTATATATTGACAGATTACCAACCCTGACGACACCAACTCTTTGCAAACAGACCTGGACAGAATCAACACTTGGTGTGAACAGTGGCAAATGCAAATTTACGTCTCTAAAACAAAGACTATAACATTCACTAGCAATAATCAGCTTCAAAATCACTGTTATTCTATGAATAGTATTCCCATTGAGAATGTCTCCACTGTCAAATACCTAAGTGTTCATCTTTCGTCTGATCTAACATGGAATAACCATATTGATGCAATTGTCAGTAAATCATCTAAAGCACTTGGTTTCATCAGACGTCACTTGCACCAAGCTGATCCTGCCACCAAACTTTTAGCTTACACTACACTCGTCCACTCAAAATTGGAATACGCATCCTTAATCTGGAACCCGCATCAATTGTACTAATTCACAAACTGGAGTCAATGCATAATAAAGCAGCGAGATTTATAACTAAGGACTATCGTTCCAGCATAACGGCAATCAAAGCGTCGCTAAAGCTATCATCACTTGAAAAGAGAAGAATACTAGCACTATTATCACACTTTGACAGATTGTATCACAGTCACTCTTCTTTCGCTTCATACTATATTAGACCCGCCCACCGTATCTTTCCGCGCTTAGATCATGCTCTCAAAGTCGAACCCATGCTTGCATGTACCCACCTCTTTAGTCATTCACCATTGTTTCTTGCCGTTCATCATTGGAACAAGTTACCAGATGATATTGTCTTCACCTTAAATCATGGCCCCTTTGAGCAAAAACTTAAGTGTTTTTTACGAATAAATTCTGATTAGGAAGGCTCCTTTCCTGCGTCCTGTTTCGAATTTTCTGTACTTTTTTTTCCCATTTTGCCTGTGGTTTTGGATTTGTGTTGCTTGTACAACTATGTGTGGAGTATTGTTTATTTGTAATTCCCCCCCCCCCTCTATGTAATGCCAGAAAAGGGCCTTTAGGGTATGTGAATAAATAAATAAACTGCACTCCCGTATGAATTTGTGGCATGCACATTAAAACGGAGAGTTGAGCTAGTTGGTACATGTTTCTTGGAAAAAATGGCGCTAAACGAAGGACAACGAAAAAGAGTACAACAGGACCGGCACTGACTATCAACTGAAGGCTTTATTAGAAACAACACGCAATATATACTCCAATGACAACCAAGAACACATGGCAACACCAAAAGCTACAATGATACATCAATCACCTGGATCAAGATACTTCAGTTCACAGTCATGAACTGTTACAGAGGGGATGCTGACGCACGCATCACTGTTCTTTTGGATATGAAAGGCTTCACTGATTTCGCGTGTTAGTTTATCTTTGTGCTTGTACAGCATCCCCTCTGTAACAGTTCATGACTGTGAACTGAAGTATCTTGATCCAGGTGATTGATGTATCATTGTAGCTTTTGGTGTTGCCATGCGTTCTTGGTTGTCATTGGAGTATATATTGCGTGTTGTTCCTAATAAAGCCTTCAGTTGATAGTCAGCGCCGGTCCTGTTGTACTCTTTTTCGTTGTCCTTTCGTTTAGCGCCGTTTTTTCCAAGAAACATGCACAGGTGGGGGGACTCACTCGAGGGTCATGGCTGATCCCAGGTGTGGCTGGGTGCGCAGGTTCACCGATGACTTGGTGTAGGGCAGCTGAGGCTCAGCCTCGTCCCAGTAGATGTCCCGCACCAGCCGCGGGTGGCGCTGATGCATGTCGTCCACAATTTGGAATGAGACCTGCAAGCACCCGACAATTAAATGGCTCGATCAGATGGTGCAGCAAACAGAAACTGAAGTGTCGGTGAAAACTAAGTCGAACAGCGATACAATCCAGGTAGTTCAGGTTAATGGATTAACCTAATATTAACATGAAAACTTTTAAGAATGCCTAAAGTTGGCCACCCAGACCCTAGGATTGACTAGTGGATGGAAAACATCACTCACACAAATTGGCACAATTGCCACTGCCCCACTAAAAAAAGATAGCCTCTCTCCTTCCACTCATTCATCAGCCTCTAGCAATCAACAAAAGGCATGCGCTACCGTTTCTCAAGGAATTCAGCACTATAGCCTATCTTGCAATTCCACTACGCTTTCCATCACACCCTCAGCTATTGCTCACCAAATGCAATCTGTTGTTTACGACTCTCTGGCAGTTTTCAGTTCGAATGTGTCAGTTGCACACTCCCTACTTTGATTAGACTGTACACAGTACTTAACTTGGTCTGGTGAACATTTTCACATTTATTGCCACCATCAGGAGTGGTGCTAGTAACACTTTCAAGGCCTCATGATCATTCCTACAAATAACAAGGAAGGTGACTCTGAAATGATCAGTAGTTATTAACATATACACGAATGCCATAAAACCTAGACTTTCCTGATAAGCCACAGCTGCAGAGAAAATATAGGCATGATTTTACTCGAACACAAATTGTATTTACTGAAGAAACACATTAAAATATAGAAATTAAGTGTGAAGTGGTGCAGTTCAATTCTGTGGCATATGCAAATCCTATATTCGAATGTGTTTCATTGCCAAAAGAAAGCATTGCTTAGTGCAGCCCTGTCCGCGTTCTTTCTTGTTACAACAGAGCTGTTAGTGGCTCATTTGTGGCATGAGTGGCTTTGCTGAGCATTTCTGTAGCACATCATGTAACCTTCCTGGCTCATGTGATCGTGATGTGCGAGACTTGTCACGTAACGTGACATGACGTCACAGATAGTGACACTTTGCTCAGGTGTCGATTGGATTGTCTTCACTAGTCACAAGAGCACAAACGGCTGCATTGGCCAGATGCATTAACGAGAAAGCATAGCCAGAGAGGTCATTTTTGTCCCATCAAACTGTGATAGTGAATTGTCTCTCTGCAGCAAACGTCACTACACTGTTAAATGTTTTACAGTGATGGAATCTCATTTATATTTGTTCTGGTGGCAAGGCACATGGCAGAGCCCTAAAAAAACTATTGCAGAGTTCCCACAAAGAGGCAAATACTATGAGAGGAAGAGGGGCTTGTCATACCTGGAGGTTTCTGTCGAGGCACCAGTTCAGCTCGAAATCATCGTCGTCTTCACCAAAAGGGTTGATGAGTTGCTCCGCTACCTGTAACAGAGCCAAAGTCCATAATGAGCTACCTCAGGAGGGACGGTTATAGTCTCTGGGCAAAGAGTAATTCGAACATTACCTCAAGGTGTTCCACATGACCCTGTACAGTGTACGACATGTTTAGAGTCTTATGAACTCTGACCTTTTCCTTTTTAATTTATCTGTTTTTACAACACATGTTCAGTTATACCCCACTCCTGATCAAGTTGGTTTGCTTGTGATTAAGTTTAATTGTGCTCGTGGACGTGCACATCCGGACTGTGTGAATAGACTGTGCTATAGCCCCAAAAATTTACAAATATAAAAGGTGGGAAAAAAAAATTTTCTTCACAGCCAAAACATGTCACGAAATTAGAATGCGTAACCAGGTCAGTGTCGGAGGGTGATCTGCAAACCCTTCCGCTCCTTCAACCATGGGCTCCTTGTTAAGTTTCTAGGGCATATGAATCTGTTCTGCTACGGTGGGACCTTCCAAATTTCTAGGCCCGACACTGATGGAGCAGCATAGGTATCTGCAGCCCATTATGTTTGAGCCATGCTGTTTATTGCAGGAGAGTACCATGACATACCGTTATGATGCACGGACAACTTCGCGAAACAAACTGATGCAACACTTCTCGGGTTGCTCTTTTGAATACATTTGTAAAGTGAGCCCAGTTCATATTCATGACTGTTTGTACAATCTGTCCTTTGCCATGACATTAGTACTAGTGCCACAGATCCTTTGGGACATGTCATCATCATCATCATCAGCCTAACTATGTCCACTGCATGAAGAAGGACTGACCAATGTCATCAGTAAATCAGAGGTTACTAAGGTATTCTCAATTAACTTTTCTTCCAACTGGTCCCAATCCAGTTCTCTGAAAAATCTCCTGCAAACACAAGGTGAACAGTACTGGAGCAATCTTGTCTCCCCATCTTACACCCTAGCTGATTTGGATTTTATCACTTTCCCTGTGGAGGACAGCGGTCACTGAGCAGCTGCTCTAAACACTTTCCAGCATATTTACACATGCTTATCTCCACCGTGGTTCTGTCATGCCTACATGAATGCATGAATGGTGAGGTTGAGACCAAGTCAAGTGCTTTCCCATAATCTATGGAGGCAATATACAGGGCTGGTTATATCCTGCACAATCTCTATTTGATTGGTGGCGTGATTGTGGTCTGTTGTCAAGTCTCCTTCCGAACGCCAACCTGGTCCTTTGATTGGCTGATGTCTAAGGTTGCTTTAATCCTATACTTCGTTGTACATGTTCACTTTTATTCAAGAGGTTCTTGCATATCTCCTACGTGGGCAAGAGGGGGAGAAGGAGGTTGCAAGGCCTAAAACTTGTTCGGCAGCAAGTTTTGTAGAGGGAAATGCGGTGGCTCACCTTGAGCCAGCCCATGTAGAAGAAGAACTGCAGGAGGGTGAAGATGGGGATGTAGAGGTCGATCTCCTCGCCCGAGGACGACTTGAGGTACTGGCGGCCCATGACGGTGGCCAGGAAGTAGGTGTAGATGGCCAGCGTCACCACTTGCGTGTACACCAGGGGGATGCTGATCCAGTCGTAGCTGTACAGCATGCCGCAGCAGCCGCGGAACTCGTGCATTTCCTATGCGCAGGGGAGGAGGAGAAGAAGAAGAGGGAGGGGGACAGGTCAGCAGCTGCCACGCCACTGGGAAGGGGACGGCCACTTCGGAGGGAAAAGACCGCCCGCCAGCTAGAATGCTGTGTGGCCGGGGGACGGCAGTCCGGGCAGCTGCAGAGCACGCCCCGGGAAGAACTACTGCTGGCTGCCTGTTGCCTTCTTCCAAAGAAAGCTAAGCTTTCATAAACTAGCAACAATAAGCATATTGGTTCACTTAGTTGTCTTGCCATTCCTCCTTTGTTCGTCCACCTTGTTACAAGTTTTTGTTCAAGTAGCCAGAAATGTGTCTCTGCAATGTTTTTCCTACATGTGCTCCTCCTTTGTAATTGTAAATAGCCGTCACCTAAATAAATACCCAAGCAAACAAATATTCAAATAAACAAACTTCAGTGCAATATATTGTAATGCAGTGATGGCGAGTGCACTTTATCTCGTCATTAAAAGTAAAAAGCTATAACTGCTTGTCTCACTGCTAAGAGTAGCTAGAGTGTAAACACGAAAGCCCTGAATCTATGCCAGAAAGCCCAGGCTAGAAACTAGTTTGCACTAGAGTCACGAGCTCTTGAATATCAACACAATAAAGGTAACTGCTTGTCTATCTGGATCTCTCTCTGTCTTGATGATACTTTAATTTTCGTGGTCACACATAATTGCACTTTTGAAAAAACTTGTGACAACACAGGGATGACACAAACACTGGTACGCAAACTGTCAACAGTTTGTGCACCAGTGTTTGTGTCGTCCTGTGTTGTCCCAAGTCTTTTCAAAAGCGCAATTATGTGTGACCATGTTAACTACAACTAACCCAATTTGAAACCCTCTTAATGTTTAATTTTCAAAACCTAATGCTCACATGCTACACAAGATGAGAAATTTAGGCCAAAAAGGTGTAGTTTGCTGTAGCGACTTTTGCTGTCAAGATGTTCTTGAAATGTCACATCCGTGCTTATTCTGGCCTGAAATGACTTAAAAAATGGCTGTGGCTTAGCTAAGGTTAAGCCTGGATATCTCAAAGTGAAAAGCTCTCGCTGCTTTTCAGCCAACTCCCAAGCTACCACAAGACGTGAAATTTAGGTCTGTAAAGGTGCAGTTTGCTGCAGCGACTTTTGCTGATCATGTTCTTGAAATGTCACATGCTTATTCTGGCCTGAAATGACTTAAATATTGGCTGTGGCTTAGCTAAGGTTAAGCCTGGATATCTTGAAGATATCTCGGATATCTTGAAATTTGGTCTGTAAAGGTGCAGTTTGCTGCACTTTGCTGATCATGTTCTTGAAATGTCACATCCGTGCTTATTCTGGCCTGAAATGACTTAAATATTGGCTGTGGCTTAGCTAAGGTTAAGCCTGGATATCTCGAAGATATCTCGGATATCTCGCTGCTTTTCAAGCCAGCTCCCAAGCTACCACTAGGCGTGAAATTTAGGTCTGTAAAGGTGCACTTTGCTGCAGCGACTTTCACTGATCATGTTCTTGAAATGTCACATGCTTATTCTGGCCCGAAACGACTAAAAATGTGCTACACAGTGACCGGCAGCCAGCAGGGTTCGTGCCGGGGGGCGCTTCCGCAGTGCCACGGACCCATCACCAGCCACCGTCTTCCCGTCGGCGGCCCGACGCCCTGCCGGGAAGCACAGAGGTCCACTCCCGGGAGTTGAGGGGGGGGACATCGGCCGCTCAAGAACCCTGGGAAGACCACCAGCCGAGTGTTGCTTACACCGCTCTCTCTCCCTCTCGTCTCCTCCTCTCTTTCTCAGCCCCCGCAGAGGAGCGACCTCTTCAGCCAGCCGATCATCGGGAAGGAGGCAAGCTGTGGTGGACAAAGAGGCAGGCGGGGACGTGAAACCAACGCTGGCTCTGCTGGGACGGGGAGAAGAAGAGGAGACCCTGCCAGGCCCGGGTCGGGGAGAACGGCCCCTGTAGAGGCCCGTGTTAGCGGGTGGCAGCGGCATCGCAAAAAGAGTTTTTTTGCTTTTGTTCATTTTTAAGTCCGTTTCACGGCCAGCGGGGCTCTAAGGGGGCCGCACCTGGAGAAGGTGCTTGAGCAGGATGTCATCCTTGATGCGTCCCTCCTTGCGGGCGCGGACGGCCAGCGCGACGAACCACTGCGCCGGCACCCACCACTTGCCGTGGGCGACTGGGATCGAGTCGTACACGCGGCGCTCTTCCTTGGTCATCAGGCCTGCAAAGGGTTCCAAAGCGGCAGGTGTGAGCCACGGCCGAGGTGAGAGAAGAAAAAGCTGCACTATGTGCCTGAATATACCAGAATGCCACTGAAGCATAATTAGTGGACAGGCATGAATACGTAAGAACCTGTAAGGGCCCGAGCTTAAAATAAAGGTGCCGCCGCGGTGGCTCAGTGGCTACGGTGCTCGGCTGCTGACCCAAAGGACGCGGGTTCGATCCCGGCCGCGGCGGCTGGAATTTCTTTGGAGGAGAAATTCTAGAGGCCCGTGTACTGTGCGATGTCAGTGCACGTTAAAGAACCCCAGGTGGTCGAAATTTCCGGAGCCCTCCACTACGGCGTCTGTCATAGCCTTAGTCGCTTTGGGACGTTAAACCCCATAAACCAAACCAAACCTAAAATAAAGGTAAGAAATGGGCTGAGGTATGAAGTGTAACACGTCAAAGAGGCTGTAGCCGCTTTTTGTCAGGTACAAACCCTATGGGCACTACAACTTCCTTGGACGGCCTGGATATGTTTTAGATATCCTGTGGACGTCCAATAAAGTTTCAGTACTCATTGGGAAGGGACAGGTAACATATATTTAAGGTTGGCAGAAAGTTGCACATACAATGGCTGGTCCAGCCTAACAGGTGCCAAATGAGACACCGGGGGTTTTGTGGTGCCTCATATCCAAGGCAGTCAGAATAGACTGTTGTTAATTACCCATTCCTAATTGCCCGTGATCTTGGGCCATCTGTCTAATACAGATTTTACAGCATAAGCTATTGCTAGCTCTTAATTTGCCTTCTGGAAGCTTGCAAATTCATCCCTTCTGTATATGGCTCTCAAAACCCATGTAAAATAAACAAGATAGTGAGAGAGCTGTTAGGAGTATTTGGACACAACTGGGAGCCAGTGAGACAGAGCCACTGCCAATAGCTGTGGTAATCCCCCCCCCCCCCTGCTGCAGGGGGGGCACCTGCACCAGTTGTCACCAGATCTAGAAACACCTGAACCAACCATGTCTTGCAAAACAGAGAATTAGTCAAAGACATTGAACTTACAGGCAAAAAAATTCAGTGATCCCAAGTCAGTTATCTTTTCGTTCAATAAAGGAATGCCAACAAACTAAATCCCATTTTCTGGAATTCCTCCCTTCAGCCGTGCCAGCTAATGCTAAGAAAATTTGCTTTAGTCACTCATAACCATCTTCTGAGTTTTTTTTATTGCCAGGAGTAATGATGAGATCAGTAAATTTGCAGGAGGTGGTGATTGTGGACAGATTAAGAGAGGCATAACTGGAGATAAACGGTGGAGTACTTTATCTCACAGGGGACATAATTCACTTAGTCAGTGGCTGATAACAATGATGATGCCAACAGAAAAGCTTAGTGCCTGTTCTTAAAGTCTGTGAAATGCATACCACCTGCCTTGGTAACCTGGGGGGAGCTTTAAGAGGGCAGCGTGTCGGCCATGCACGATGACATCAATAAAGGTTCTTCACCATCATTTTGATGCTTTCTATACTTTGCGCATCATTCATTATGCATCGTTGTGACGAAATTCTTCCAGGCCACAAAATTACTGTTTTATCATGCTCTCAGTATTGCAATTTTTTGAAAATAGTTAACAAGGCTAAGCCAACCAGCTTGCTTTTGTAAAACACTCGCCACCTGCAAAACATACAAATGTATGGTGGATTAATTGCCACAGGCACTCAGCATTTGCGTTGCTTTTCTTTTAAACAACGCTCTGCTTTTGATGACACCCGCATATTTCATCTCTCTGAAAGGCAGTCTGTTAAAGACTTGATCTTCAGTGATCACAGTTTTTTGAGAAAGCTGCATGAACACTGTGTAAGTTCGTGTGTGGACAGACTGCCGTGTACACACACCTGCTGTCGTCACATCATGCATATGGAGCAGCATCTGCATGTGACGCATTGCATTTTCTGGTTCGTTGCTGCAGCACAATGCCACTCTTGCATTTCATGGTCCGTGCACACACAGCATGTAGATCAGCATCGCTGCTGTTGCGAGACATCCCTAGCACAAAGACTAAGCTCCAAAAATAGCACAGCAAATCTAAATATGGCAACACCTGTATATATAGCAAGCAAGCTTCTCACACTATCAAAACTGGGCTATACTTGGAGATTGCTGCTGGTAAATGCGAGCAGTTTTTGCTTAGGAATTGTGAATTTGGAAGAAGGACAACTGCCGTCTTCTTTGATATTAAGAGGGTTGTTCATTTGTTGCCAGTATTGTGCTTAATTGTTGGCACGATCAAATCTGCACAAACTTATAGTTACTGCTCCCAAAAGGTGCATTTTGAAATGGTAACTGCTGCAGATATAAGTATCGGTGCTTAGTGGTCAGCTGGACTATGAAAATTCAGAGTGGCAAGGAGATGCCACCCGTGAAAGGTGATTTCAGTAACACAAAAAAGCAAACAAAAGAAGCAGATTCCTTTTCTGGCACTTGGAATAAGTTCCGGGATACTGTCTACATTCAGTGCCACGATATTGGGGAGCTGAATGGCACGCAAGGAAACAGGCTTACTTCCAGGCTTGAGGTTGAACTCTGTTAAATTGCTCTAAGGCACACTTCTTGAAGCATGCCAGCATCCTGTGCACTTTATGTCACTTCTCACCATACCTTGTATATTTTCACAGGTTGTATCTATTTTGGTTAGGCAGGCACCATCAAAATTATTTAATCTATTAAGCAAGTTTCCTCTTTGGGAGCGGAAGCACATAAAGCAGCCATAGTGATGATGAGGTCGGTGCACGGCGCACCACTGTCTATTTGAATTAGTGTATTTCTTAGCCCACAGTTATTTTAAACAAGCAGGTTCCAAACTTGAAATTAATGTATATGCTCCCTTCACCTCTTATTCACTTCTTCAACTGCTGTAACACTACTAAGCACATGCTTAAACTTTTATCCATTTTGGGAAACAATTTGCAGAAAGGTTGAATTTAATTTGTAGTTGTGCAGCACCAAAACACGTAAGTCAGGAAACAGACAGCCTGTGCCATCTACTTAAACTTCTGGTATTTTGTGAGAACTGCACACTGTGTTTAAAAAGTGAAGCACTCAGAATGATCTCCCACTGTCACCAAGCCATGCGACGAATTTGTGCTTGAAGTAGCGCAAAACATTGTGTTGTTTTCTTTTCCTCTTGTCATTTTTTTTATTTGTGCAACAAACTCTTAGAAGTATAAATGTAATTGAAATGTGATGCAAATATAAATGCGAAATGTGAAAACTCAGTATACTGATTCGAATGTTTAAATCTCAACTGCATACGTAACCAGGTTAAAGGGGCATAACTAGCTAGGGACTTTCTGATGGTTTGCTTGCCAGGGCCAAAATACTTGGAAGTGCCTGTGCCCACTTTGGAAACACTGGGACTCTTTTTTTTTTTTTTTTATTTGAGAAGTCTGCCATGAGGCATAAGTTAAGAAAAGGGGGAGTGGAATGCAGCAATGCTTTTCACAATCATTTCATGTCACACCATGTTGCACCACGTCAGCTCACCGGCTTCCTCCATGTGGTCGAGTGTCGGGAAGCGCTTCTTGACGGCCGTGCTGATGCCTTGGAAAGTGAGCGCCGACAACAGGGACAGGTAGCGAGCCAGAGTGCGCCGGATTATGCGGCCGCGCTCATCAGTGCCATTGACGTACGCCGCTATGGCCATCACCGCCCTGCAACAACAGCAGACAGCAGGTACACGATACTGTAAGGACACTGTATACCGCAAGTTATGATATGTTGGTACAGAAACGGTGAGGTGTGTCCTGCACGTAATGGTTTTTGCTCAATGACAGAGTAAGCAGCACTGAATTCATGGCTTTTATACATATCCTTTGATTAAACAGCTAACTATCTTCTGCAATCCTCTGCAACAGACCAGCAAAGTACTATCGCGCTCAATATGAGTTGCAATGCGCGGTCATTGACCGGGGCTCGTTCCGTGGTGTGCCTCCTCCAAACAATCGCTTGGAATTCTGGGAGAAACTGCTGTTCCAGGAAACAACAGCACCCCCGCTCAGGAAAAAGTTTCTCCGAGAATTCCGAGCGACCGTTTGGAGGAGGCACACCACGGAACGAGCCCCGGTCAATGACCGCGCGTTGCAACTCATATTGAGCGCGATAGTACATGTCTGTACATGCTCAATGTTGAACTTCCCACTAGTTAGCACTGCAGTTTTACACAGATGTGGCATTTTGTGATGAATTCTAACTGTTATCATGTTCAAGTGCAACACCTACCCATTTTGCGAGAAAGAAATTTGGGTGTCGCATTCTCTGTGACAAACGCTACAGATCTTTCCAGCCAAAATTACTGGTAATGCCGTCTGCTACTTGCCATGCACAACTAGTGCTAGCAAGTTCTTTGCATTGCCACTGTTGACGCCTTTGTGAAATTCTGCTTTTTCAGGTCATAGTTGCCACGTATGCCATCGTGCTTGGAGGTCATATTTATTTGCCCAGAAAAACGCAAGTACTACATCCGCATGCTAAGCAACGCTTGCTGCCAATGCTTTCTCTATGTGAAAATCAAACATGAGGGAGACTGTTGCTTAAGAGGAAGCATTTACACTTTTCTCCTGGAATGGCGCAAAGTTTGGCACAAGCGACCATAGGCAAATTTTACACGGGATGAAGAAATGGTAGGGCTCAGGGCAGCAGCGCCTTCTTGTAGCTTCAAAGTCTCACATACTTTCCATGATGCCTTATCCACTTTCTGTCATTAGAGAAATTATGACTTAAGTTAAGGAGCTACGCCAACTATATGTACGAACATCTTGTACATGAGCACCTTCAGGAAAAAGAAACTAAAACCAGCCTAATATATTTTTGCACAATGAGGGCTGAAAGTCCAAACATTTCAGTGTGCTAATAAAAAGCAGTCTCAGCAAAATGTCATCAATAGCACTTTTCAAAATCTCTGTTCTAGTCACAACTACCACTGGCTTGAGGAACACAAATTAACTCAGCTTTCAAAATTAAGAAGTGCACGAATGCATGAACAGAATAGAAGTTTTTTTGAAGTTAGAAATGACAAAGCAGTGCAGCTGTAGAGCCAAAGAGCAGTTACTCTAAACACAGCTGCCCATTCAGATCAAAAGCGACAGACACGTACGACCCCCAGTGACAGCCAGACAGATTTAGATGCCACACTCATTGCCAGTCTTTCTCTGCCCAGCATTTATAGCTTGCCACCCCCTCCCACCTTCCTTTTTGATTTCTTGGAACCCAGCGCCAGATTTTTTCATGACTTGCCTGTCTGCTGGGAACGCGACGTGTGCGCAGCCGCTCCCCGAAATCATTGACACCGCCCTTCACCTCTCGGCAGGCACGTGAGACAAGCAGTTGCCAATCGTGTTCCCGCTCTAACCTGTCCCCATCGTTCTGGCATTGTTCCCATTAAGGAGTCTCGCTCTTTCTGCAGAATGCAGCCATCCGAAAGGATCTGGTTTTGGTGAGCATGCCAGGTTTAGAATAGTATAGAGAAAGGTTAATAATGAGTCAGCCATTACTAACACTATTTCTTTTGTGCTTGTACTACATGTGGCAAAGAATGCTGCAATGGCTACCCACTTTCAAGCAGAGAGTAACTCTATGAGGAAAAATGACAAGTGTTTACGCTATGCTACATAGCTTGCTAAGCACTGGGAAAGCTGTTGTCGTGCTTCTGCCTGTGTTCTACTAATGCCTCAGGCTTGCAGAAAGCCAGAGACCTTCAGACTTTGTGGCAACTTTAGCAACCACAATGATTATAACAAGTGCATGTAATGTGCCATCACGTGATCGCGTGTTGTCAGTCTACACCATGGAATCAACCAGGGAAGGCTCTGTGTGACACCTTTCACTGCATAATTAGACAGGCCTCTATTGTCCGACAATAAGAAGCCATGCCATGAGTTGTGTCAAGGACGTAATGGTGTCTGCTCAGTGACAGAGTAAGCAGCACTGAATTCATGGCTTTTATACATATTCCTTCACTAAAGAGCTAATTATCTTCTGCATTCTTCTACAAGAGAATGGCGTAAAATACTTTTACAGCGGACTGAATGGTTGCCCATAGATCTGTTTACAGTGCAGTGGTGTGACTATGCCATTCCACGAGAATTCTGCCTTAAGTCGTATATCCTCTTTCCTATGGCCTAAAAATGTGCTTTCTTGCAGCATCCTATAGTAAGAAAGAAAGAAGATTTGCTACGGTGAGCCTGTTTAAACACAAGCTGTTTTGTCTCGCACACAGTCATACTTTTTCTACTCTGCAATCACCGAATCTTGCACCACAATGCACAGTGCAAGGCCAAAAGCTTGTGCGAGAAGTTTACTATGTGAAAATGCACTACTTACTTGTCAGGCCAGGGCACACTCATGTACTGCTGCCACCACCGGCCGACAACGATGGACACATAGAAGCCGAGGACAAAAGACAGGGGGATGAGGTCTGTGAACTTTTCGCAGTACTTGGCCAGGCTTTCGAAGACACTGCACGGAAGACAGCGAAACAAAAGAAGAAACTTATGACCACAGTGGTAACCTGAGCTTTAAGAAAAAAGATTTGAGTAGACTATATAATCAGCACTTCGACTGTATCTAAGCGTATAACCTGTGAAGAGATTTCAATCTAAAGTAACGGAGTACAATCCCATCCAAACTTTTATCACAGGGAAGGTGCAGGTCTGCCATGAGAAATACAATGCGAACGACAGGTCAGATTAAGAAGGGTTTTCTGGCGGGCTAGTTGGTGCTTGTCGTTCATGATTAAACTGCGCGAAAAAAAAACACGGACAGAGACAGAAAACACGTACACACATAGAGCGCAGTTCTGCGCGCTATGTATGTACGTGTTTTCTGTCTCTGTCCGTGTTTTTTTTCGCGCAGTTTAATCATCAATGGCCAGATTAACTGTTCGTGTTTAACTCTATCACAAGGTTAATATGTTCCTGAGGCATAGAATAAGTGAGAGATCTTACTTTAAGTTCGTGATCTCAATTCCTTCAGTGCAAGTAGCAATGTTGTCATGAATAAGTGTGCTAACTCGAAGGAAAACCTAAAATCGACAGATGTTGCCAAGCCACTCACATCTTCTGGTCTTCGTTGAGTATCTGCCGGTAGAGGGCGCTCAGGCTGAAGTAGAGGGTGCAGAAGATGATCATCTCCCGGTAGAGGAGCTTGTAGATGCTTCCGCGCCAACGCAGCAGCAACTTGGCAAAGCCACACAGGCGGGCCTCGGAGACGTTGAGTGAGTATGTGATAGTCATCTTGGATGAAGTCTTCGGAACGCACTCCCTTCACTGACGACAAGGCCAGCGACAGTTCAGCCTGAGGAGCAGTTAGGCGGGGTGTCGACGCACTTCCCTGGCACAGGACGGTGGAGCTTTGGACGATTCCACCGCCCGCGAGATTCTGTTGCGTTCCGGCTCTGCCAAGAGCCAGGAACCGTTACGCAAGCAGCACTAGGGTTGTCGGTGGCTCCTTTGCCAGCCGACTTTGGCTGCAGCACAAACAGGAGACGAGCAACCTTGGTCCCTTCAAGAGTTGCGCAGCAGCCGTGGGTTTGCCGCTTCTGTTTGTGTAGGCTGGATGAGCGGGGGATGTGTCTCTTCTAAATGGGGCCTAGCTGCTCTCACCAACTAGGTCCTGCTTGAGCTTTAGCTCACTCTGTAACAAAAAAGTGATAGGGGGAAAAAAGAGAGTGTGAGGGAAAATAAAAAACTGGGAGAAGCTTTGCACCCGGTATGGCTTATAGTGCAAGCATATTTACGGCACATCAGCTGCTGAAAACATCAAGTCCACTGCAGTGAAGACTACTATTAAAGACTATATTTTAAGCATTAAAATTTATGTGGCTAAATGATTGCAAAAATGGCAATGATTTACGATATATACTTTTGCAGGTTCTATTGCATAAACTAAATTTATACTTGTGTTTGTTTGCTGTCTGGTTAGCGAGCTTGGTAGGAGCATAGGCTACATCCCAGCAGAGATTTGTAGTTCTTTCTATACCTTTCACAAGGAAAAGCTCTGAGGAACTGTAGAAAAAAAGCCTAAAACTGCGAAGCATTGCTGTATGGCAAATTCTTCTGGCAGTTTTCATAATTCATTCCAGCAAGAAAACTTGACAGCAGTCAATCCTGCCTTTATTTCTGCCCAGAAAAGTCAGCCACATTTCACATACATGATGCTTGGCACAGGCATCGAAGCATCAACAAGAAATTGAAACGCTGTAGAACATAAGAACATTAACGTGGAATATTTGAAGACAAGAATGGAACTTTAGCAGAGAGTAGAGGCATTACAAGAGACCCATCTATCCAAGGTCCTAGTCTCGCGGTCCTGGCCTAATTGCAGTATGCTTGTTTTGCAATATGTTTAGCTACATGGTCTTCTAAAGTTGTTGGGCAATCCCATAAAATAGAAGGAGTGTATTTCTGTGCAGATTTCTGTGAGAGTTGCAAGACACTCAAAAGCCTAAAACACTTGCACACTAATTTGTTGTGAGCTAATGCTGTAGCAGCTTAAGGAGGGACATGGCTTTCAACATTTTTTTTAAATTTCCTTATGTATTTAAATGAAGTTCTTTTAGCATATTAGAAATAATTTTGTAACTACTCTCACAAAATGTCAGTGTTGTATTTCCAGAATTTTTTTTAAATATATATTTTCTCTGAATTTTGTGAAAAGGTTGCACACGGCTGGTTCCACATTCATTGCGTTCGTATACTGGCGTGCTACATGTCACATCCTTAACACTTTTTTTTTCGCGAAGCACGAATTCTGGTTACTATATTTTTGCAATGCAGCATCCATTGACGCATTGATGCAAGAAATTTGAAATTCACAAATTTCAAAAACAAAACTATCTTAACCTGTGCTGGTCCTAAGAGTGCAACAAAACAAACGGGGTCAATTAAAATAGATAAAAGAGTTCTAATTGAAAAAATCTGCTTCCCATGGCGAGTATCAGGCACGCAGAAAGCAGTAACTGAGAACAAATCCCATTGTTGGAGTCTTCTCCGAAATGCAGATCAAGCTGCCGCGCGCGGTTAGCAAAACAATTTTTAAACAGTTTTTAAATACATCTTAACCCGGTCGATTTCAGGAATTTTCCAAAATCAATTTTCTGGCCACATTTGGGGGGGGGGGGGGGGGCATTTTCAAGCCACGTCTCCCTTTAAGTGAATGAAGTATGCAGAATGTAGCACGCAGCTGCAATAAAATCTATACGCCACAGAAATATCAACAGCTGAGACGAACGTAACGGAGCACAGACTCATGTCTATTCACGCTAGCGTGCATCATTACTGCACGGAGCACGCCGCAGCAGGCGATTGCTAATTTCGCTTTGTTTTTATTCGCAACGCATCTATCCCTGCGTTGTTCATTTAATACCGCTACCAACGCACACGTCAATCTGCGCCTTCCTTTTTTTATATACATATCTTCGTTGCTTAATGTGCGTTGCACCAGTAGACAGCAACGCGTCACATTTGCCCGCTGTTGATTACTTCGTGGAAAAAAAAAATGGTTAGATGGGTGTTCCAATGCACAGGCGCTTCAAGGACGCAGCTACGCGTCACGCGCGTTTATGACGGGCGCGCAATTCTGCGAGAAGGCAATTAACCGAGAAACGTAACACCAACGTAATAACAGACGCAGTTAGGCCTACCACGCTACCCCCGAGCGCGCAAAAACGTAAGAGGAAAAACAATGCTAAAAAGTTTCGGCTTCGCCGCCGCGCTTCCAGTCGTAAGGAGAAGCGCAGCTCCCAGTGATGTCACGGGTGACATTTTCCCGCGACGCACTGATGGCCGTGATAGCATGGAAAGGTCCGAGAGGAGAGAAAAAAGAGAGCGAGAAAAATGCACGCCGCAGTAGAGCACACCGAACTCGATTAGGAAAGGAGACAGAAGAAAAAAGGAAGAGTATGAAGGAAGTATATAAAGGCGAAGCACGAACGGACGTGTAACCGCGCGTCACGTTTCCGTAGCTTCCGGCCACCTCACACACTGTCCTCTCTCACATTTTCTATTTTATTTCTATTCCCTCTCGCGCGCCGCCCATCCGCAGCTTTGAAACCGAAACTGTCACACGCAGCTTCTCTCGAGCGCCGCCCGAGCAGCGGCGGAACCGGTTGCGGCCGGACCGGCGAGACTGCGAGGGTTATTATATTCGCCAGGCGAGAGAAATCTGACAGTCCCGTTTTTCCCTGTGCTGAGCTGCGCCCGTTCCACTGCAGAGCCGGCGAAGAGCCCGACTTAGGCCTAGAACTGGGTTATGTACTGCAACGTAATGACAGCTTCACAGCGCGCGGGCGGGTAGAGAGAGGCGGCCATCATGGCTTTCCCGACGCTCACAGGCGAGCCGGCACGAAGATTCCGGCGTTTTATAACCGAGGGCATTGTTCGACTGACATTTCGGTACCACCGCGCCCAGCGGCCGGCGAAATTTCTGCGCAGATCGCCGCTGCAGTGGTGAAGCGCGAGGGCGATCGATTCTCGAGAGGCTGATGTCACAGCTTAATCAACGTATCAACGTTCGGCTACGGTGTAACGTCACCGAACGCGCATACGTGTTCGACAAAAAGAAGAAGCCCTTAGAATGCACTCCGAGTCGCGTCAGCTGTGGTGTCGAAATCCCCGCTTAACCACGTTTCTGGAAAGTTCAACCTCGCGCGATGCGGCGCGCGCGGTAGCGGTCAGTGTACTAGTGTCGTAATGCAGTGTAGTGGCATGCATTACATGCACTGCAAGGTGCCATCGCTGTGCATAGCGCGCCACGCGACAGTGAACGATTAGCGCAAGTCGTGGTGGAGTAGTCATGCGCTTTTTGACATCTAACGCGTTTGCGAAACCGCGCTGTCGACGGTCCTTTCACCGACGAGATAAACGATATCGAACCGATCTTTGATTCAATTGAATTGGAGGCGAGGTCGCTCGGTTATGTAACGTACGCCCGCCTCGCCGACTACTGAATACGTAATCATGCGCCTTTTGGAAACGAACACTCGGCGACGACAAGGTGCCTAATATACGTGCAAAAGGAAAATATATAAAAACAAAAAGGATGAGTCGCGCGCGCGGTTCGATCCCTCTCGCGGTAGCGAAGCCGGCGAAAAACGACGCTATGAGAAGATCGACTCACCGAGCGAAGTTGTTCCAGCGTTGTAGGCAGCTCATGGGTGATGAGGGCAGCATTGGCGCGGCTAGGCGCGGTTTTTTCCGATCCGAAAATCGGAAAACACCGTACCAACTCAGGGGTGAGCGAACGCGGCGATGAGTGACAACGGGCCACGCAAGGGTGGACCCGAGATTTTTGTGTTTCGGAGCTCCGACTAGGGTCTAGCTGAGAACCAAAGCACGCAAGGCTTCTCCCAGGGAATGAACCTCTTGAGCGCGACGTGAATCGCGCACTCAGACCGGCAGTTCGATCGCCGCGTCGACGAACTCTATTCACGCTACCCGGGGCAAACGAACGCAGTAGCGCAGCCTATTTGCGTCAGCCTTGCACGACGGCGGAGGCGAGATTGTGAGCCAGCTGCTCTCTGCGGCGCGATTTTATGGAGGGCTGTTGCCATGTCTCCGACCGCGCTGCGGCGCTGACCGCGTATCGCCGCGCCCTCGACAGAGGGCGCTAGTCGTCTTTCAAGGCCGAGGACGCTGGTGGAGTGCGCACGTGGATGCGGCGGTGCGGAGAGTGGGGTCAGCGCTAATCAAAATTGATCCGCTGGGTCTCATATAACTTTGAACAACTGACCGCGAGGCGCGTTTGTACTTTTTGATTCTCCCTCTGAAACTCTCTCTCTCTCTGTGACCGTTGCGGCGAGCGGTCACGACCGTGAGTCGTGAGCTCTCTTAATATGAACGGCAGCTGCACGCACCCTGCTGCTACGGGGCCTGCTCGATGTGACGTCAGCTGGGTTAATGAGGAATAAAGTAGAGGATGGACGTACACGAAACGGCGGGGGCGTGCGAGGACGTAATAAATTTAGTCGGATGAATTAGGACGTCGATGAATATAATCGGAATCCGCACAGGCGCCCAATAGCGTAATATACTGTTTGGTCTTCAGAATTGAAATGCATTTTCTCACTCGCAGCGCTGTCCCATGGACGATGAAAGCTGCAAGTTGCCCCAGAACTCCGATCCTTTCGAGAAGTTCTACATCCCATCGAAGCAATGTTGCCTGTGACGGAGCAATTGAAAAAAAAAAAATGCAGCCTGAAGCAGTTTATTTATATTTCATCTCTTCAGAGGGCTGTTTAGGTTCGACATCTGAGCTAGTTATTGATACATTACGAAAAAGTTTAGCGCACTTACGACGAACGACAATGTAGACAAGACAACACAAGCGCTTATAAAAACTCTCCCTCATGCAGCACCACCATAGGATCAGACACATACGATTGCTCATCCTTGCGGATATGATATGCTTCAGCAATTTCTCTAGTCAACTGGACTGGATGGCGAAACAATGAGCGAGAGTTTTTATATCTAGACGTGCACCTTCTTGATTACCTTCTATATGCCTGCGTGAATTCTTGTTTTGTTGTTGGCGTTTTTCTTTCTCTTTATATTCTGCGTTTTTGTAATAAATGCCCAGTTGCGAGTAAGCGCTTGTGTTGTTCCGCTCTAGAGAGGATCTACGAAAAATTCCGTGCACTGTAGTTTTCACTGAAAATAAAAGCGGTACATAAAAAAAGCCGGTGCAGGTGCTGAACATTTCATTTCAAACATTTGAAAAAGACTGGTGCTGAACATTTTACCGCGTTTCTAAGTGCGCAGCGTCCCACAAAATGTACTCGGCATGCAATTGCAGTGTTCTGCACAACTCTGCAGATCTGTTGTGTTGCCGCTTTTACCTTGACATTTTTGCATGAGGTAAAAACACAACCGCAACACAGTCCCAACACAAAACACAACGACACATTGCCTGTGATAGAGCTCAGATCTATCACCATAAAAAGCTAAATCTTCGCCTAACGTGCGTTCTGTTTTTCTCCCAAAGACAAATTTCGTGCGCCGTTGTTTCGCAATATTTATTAATTTGATTATATCCAGCAAGATGAGCTTTCTAGTTCTTCGTGGATATCATTCGGTACTGACCGCCACATACGAATTTAATGAAGGCGAGATTTTTTTTTTTTGGAAAACTGCACAGGTCCCGAACATTTGGACGCATAAATGAAGTTCAAGAAATGCGTTGTGCATACAAAACCACGTTTCCCATAAATGTTCCACTGCCACAAACTGGGTTTTTCACATTGCGGCACGAACATATACTTTTTAGTTTTTCATGGGTACAATTTTCTACTCCCTGATTTATTAATTTCCGAGACTAGCAATGACTGCTACAACCTGGGTTCCCGGGGTCGCCACAAGAACCGATTCCAACTGGACTGCTGTTTATCCCACACTATAAACACGAATTAGTCTATATGGGAGTGAAAATGGAGTAAAGTGTTCTCTAGCGCACACCCTTCTAGGGGCAGGATATTCTTGCCGAGCCCTGGGGTAGATTTCCATCGCTAAAAATACGGAGTACTTAAAGGGCCCCTGCCCACCCCATGGTCCCAAACACTCTCTACCTCACTTTGAGCGAGCCTCCTCTCCTTCCATTCCCTCCTCGAAATTTTTCTCTCCCGCTCCTCGTCGAGTAGGCTCGGCAAGGCAAAATCACCCCTTCCTTCTCCGGTGTAAGCCGGAGGCGTGGTGTCTGTGGAGTGCGTCACAGGGCGACGTCATGGCCCCGCCTTCAATAGAATTCTTTTCTTGGTTTTTGCATTTTCTCCGCACACTGAACGATCGAGAGGCGCGATCGGCTCGACCACCTAGACTTGTTAGCGAGCGCATCCTTTCATACATCTGTTTGTCATTCCCAGTTAACAAGCCACCTTTTCGTTTTCTTTTAGGCCTCCCCACCGTTTCACGAGCGGAGGGGCGGAAGTCGGTTGTGTTCGAAACACACGGCGAAGCGCGGACCCGGCAACCGCCCGTTTGCTTTTCTCCCTGCGTGTTTGTGTTCTGTGTGTTTGTGTCTTTTCTCCGCTCCAAAGCATATGTCATTCATTGGAGTCAAGACGTACGCAAGATGCACGAAAGATAAGCGGTGTGTGTGCGGAGCGGTCAAGTGGGCGAGCGAGGGAAAGGCTCTGCTGCACTATAGTAATTAAAGCCTTGTTTTGGGGGGCTTGCATAGAAGAAAAAAATCTGAGAAGGGAGCGCGTACGCAGAGCGTCTCGTGAGGTGATCACGGCGGGGGGAGGGGGGGGGAGGCGAACCAACTCCCTCAGTTTTACTATTTTTTATTTTTTCTGGCAAGGGTTCAAGGCTGTCGCCGCACGCTCCCTCCGCAGTTTTTTTTTTTTGTTCCTTCATGCGGATTTGTAGGCATGAGCCAGAACAGAAGGCGCTGCGGAAAGCGTTGTGCAGACGACGCGACGCCAAGGCTACGCCCAATCTTCTCCCGTCAGTCAGAACGATGCACCAATGGAGTGCCTTCGGCGAAAGTAACCCCCCATGACGTCAACGGGGTTCAGAGTAGTGGGCCGGGCCCGTTTTTGTTGAAGGAAAGAACGAGCGGGCTTTGATTTGAATTTTCGCAGCTTTTCGGGGCGCGCATGGCTCTAGTATTTTGCAGAGGTTATCTTCGATGCCTCATCTATGCAGTGGGCTTGTTTTTCAAAAATGTCCGGACCCTGGGCAGTGGCCCTTTAAGGTTTGCCAACGGAAACAAATTCCCTCTTCGAAACATGTGAAGTTATAGCAGTTACGAATATTTTAACCGAGGTTTCGATCTCCCCTACTTCCTAACCTCAGGACCTCCGATGCCGCGTTTAAAAGCCACTCCTCCCATTGCTAACTGCATCAGGTTACTATGCTTTCCAATAGGAATATACCTCCGTTACAAAGAGTAAGCATTCTGTATATTTAGTGTCCGAAATCTGCTCCGGAACTTGGGCAGCATACCCTGCCCCTGAAAAAGAGGGCGCTGGAGGAGAGCTTACTGCCTTTTTACTCTCATTCAGGCTAACTCGTGCTTAGATTTGCATGCGGGAAGCTCCCCCGCTCACGGTACTCCGAGGCTTAGTAGCAGTTCGTAGAAGGCTGTCAACACCGTCGAGCAGACACCGCTCCTGGTCCTCGTCTGAGGCCTTACGTGCGACTTACAACGACTGAATTCAAATTAAAGGAAACACATCTTATGTGTCTTTCAGCGTCATATCTAGGACCAGGCACAGTTCAGATATCTGCCTTGTTTTTGATAAAGGTTGATCGAATGGTCACTAACACAATCATCCCCTCGCTTACTGATGAAAAACGCCTCGGCAAGTTCACGTGCGACCTGATCTTTTATCTTTGCGCAGGCACTCTGGGCTCGAAGCTGAACTTGGGTCCTTTTCTCAGCACATCGGTGATCTCTCTCGGCAGTTCGGTGTCAGCCAGCACAGTCACGGAGCCGCCGTCGTCCTTATTCCTTGGCCTATCTTTTGGAAGACGTAGTAAAAGGCATCTCCATCAGAATTCCACCGCCTGGGCTGTCTCTCGCCGTAATGACCGTAGCCTCGCTTCTCCTATCCATTCTGGGTAAGTTCGGTAGGCAAGGATATACAACCAATCGTAGAGAAGCCTGATTTGATGGCACCGCTCGGATTTTAGAAACTTGCAGACGCGTTTTATACATGGCCAGTAGATGGTACAACATGACCGAAGAGAGTGACGAATTCCGTCGGCACTAGCCTCCTCTTCAGGTAGTGTCTTCTCCAGGCAGTAGCCTGAAGGTTTCAGAAACTATGGCGCTGGTCACAGCCGAAACAGGACAGCTTGAAGGCGGAACACAAACGAAAGGGCCCACTGCAGAAGAAACGCAGTTTAAAAGAGTGCGTTGTTGGGCGAGTCGGTCAGATATATCTTCAAAATATACTGCGCACACAAAAACAACGATGTGAAGGTACACACAACAAGCGCAGACTCGCGACTGAATTCATACGAAAGGAAACACATCTTATATGCCTTCAAGCGTCATATCTAGGACCATGCGCAGTTCAGATATCTGCCTTCTTTTTGATAAATTGATTGAACGGTCACTTACACAATCATCCCCTCGCTTACTGATGAAAAACGCCTCGGCAAGTTCACGCGCGACCTGATCTCTGCTTCTCTATAAAACTTTTGTTTTCGTTAGCAAAGGCAGGCATGGCTTGTCGCGTTTAGCTTCCGGGCAAGCGCCACAGATCACGTAAGTTGGTTGTATTCGCCACGGGCCCGAAAAGACCTGTTGCCGTTAGGATCGGCACATTCAAAGACTGTGAAACGGGCCATCGCAACTTATTGTATGCAAAACGCCTTGGATAAGTCATGTGCGCACCTGGTAGATGCGAGCCTCAATAATCAGGCCAACATGTTGGTAAAAGCTGGTTTCCCGATTAGTGTCACTGCTGCTGCGGCAGAGAAGCTCCTACCGAAGCTGCAAGCCAGACTGTGCCAGCAGGGTCAGAGAAAAGAAGGCCAGCGGTGCTGCCCTGCCTTCACAGGGTTTCCCACAGTTTGAAGAATGTGGCTAAGCGGTACGATGTGCCGGTTGTACTTTCCGCATCGTGCAAATAGGCCTCATTATGCCCGCTTGTCACGTCCGAAGGGAAAAGTACGCAAGACTGCGTGAAGCGTCATGCCAACCCATATGTCAGGTGTCGGACGAGCTTTGCATATGAGTTCCCCTAACCTGTGGAAGGGCATACATCGGTCAGACGGGCCGATGCTTAAATGACCGCTTAAGGGAACACCAGCTTTCTATCAAGACAAACACAGGGTCGAATTTAGCCCTGCACTGCGGCGCTTTTCCGGAAGCTACAGGCGACCAGCCATGCCTACCTTTGCTAACCAAAACAAAAATTTTAAAGAGAAGCAGAGATCAGGTCGCACGTGAACTTGCCGAGGCGTCACGGTACCATCCCTTTAATTGGTAACATGAATTTCTTTGGAGGAGAAATTCTAGAGGCCCGTGTACTGTGCGATGTCAGTGCACGTTAAAGAACCCCAGGTGGTCGAAATTTCCGGAGCCCTTCACAACGGCGTCCCTCATAGCCTAAGTCGCTTTGGGACGTTCAACCCCACAAAGCAAACCAAACCAAACCACAATTGGCTCCGTTCGAAATACGCGCACTGTTACGTCACGACCATTTCGACCAATTGAAAAGCGTGACATTTCTGTCGACAATTCCTGCTTACAACGATGAGGCATTAAAGGCTTCCGCCTTTATAACTTTTCACCCATTAGGGCGAGGCGCCTGGTTGCAGTTAAAGGTTCGTAGCCGGTTGTAATAGCCATATCAGTTTTGGTTTGGTTTGGTATGGTTTGTTTTATGGGGTTTAACGTCCCGAAGCGACTGAGGCTATGAGAGACGCCGTAGTGGAGGGATCCAGAAATTTCGACCACCTGGGGTTCTTTAACGTGCACTGACATCGCACAGCACACGGGCCTCTAGAATTTCTCCTCCAAAGAAATTCAACCGCCGCGGCCGGGATCGAACCCGCGTCTTTCGGGTCAGCCCATATCAGGTTTGAGAATTTCGAAAACGCTATTACCATCGGCGCAGTGGCTCGACAAAATTTTTCTGACTAGTTACGCACACTGGAGGGGTTGCTTTGCGTGCATGCTTTTGAAAGCGCTTGTATTTTGGAGCGATGTAGCTAAATTTTGTTAGGACACAGAGCGCAGAGAGTAATCGCGTTTTCAAAATTTAAAAAAGATAATAAATCTCAAATTCCAAGTAGGCGCCTAACTCTAATTGTTAAAAAGTTAATTATTGGAAATTATTTAACCAGTTTACTATTAAGGTGATTGGCCGGTTTTCTGGTGTCCGCCAACCCTGGCAATACCATGGCTCAAAAGCCATATGTTTAGATCAGGAATCCTATTTTTGAAAATTACTTGAAATTCTTCCCGTAACCACCCGGTATACTTGTCCACACGATAGAGGAATCTTATACGCAAACCCCTAAGAGCATGGCCAAAACTTCGTTCCGTGCTTTATCCCGCAGGTCACTTGAGGCTCCACTGGTTATTCCGCCTTTTTTTCAACAAGTGCACAAATCTTATTAAGTTTCTTTGGCGCAGAAAAACGACACTACATCATACCTATTGCCTCCATTTTTGAGACCATATGAAAGGCAGTGTACATAAGGAAGAACTGTGAACTTTTCTTTTTTTTCCTTTGTCGGGAGTGTACGTTGAAGGCGTGGTCATTACTTTTGTTACTATAACCTAAAAGGATGATGTAGTCCGGGTATCCTGCATGCATCCCTAAGTCTGCTAGCTTGTTTGCAGAAGCTGTTTTCAATCGTTCCGATTGATGCGGTGGAACCAGTGCTACCACTGCGATTACGGCTTTCCTCCTGTCCACTCTGGTCGGGTACTCCAGTTCTTCCATCTCCACGTTGTTCCACCCTCATCTCAACTCTTCCTCTTCACTTTCTCAGAGGCTTCAAACCACTCACAACAACGCCAGGATTTTGCAAATTTTCTCTACTATTGCTAGTGCAGTAAAAAAAGAAAAGTGGCAGCAAGGTACACAGGCGAATCGCTGGCTTCCATCTATGCGCAATTTTTTTTCCCATCTCTCTGAATTTGCAGCTTTTTCTTCTTCCTTTTCCTATTTTCCTTCCTTCCTATCTTTAGTTCTTCCACTTCCTATTTGGTTTGGTTTATTAGGGTTTAACGTCCCAAAGCGACTCAGGCTATGAGGGACGCCGTAGTGAAAGGGCTCCGGAAATTTCGACCACCTGGGGTTCTTTAACGTGCACTGACATCGCACAGTACACGGGCCGCTAGAATTTCGCCTCCATCGAAATTCAGCCGCCGCGGCAGGGATCGAACCCGCGTCCTTCGGGTCAGCAGCCGAGCGCCGTAACAACTGAGACACAGCGACACGGCAATTATTTTCACACTTCCTATTTCTGTTCTTTCAAACAGCGCCATGGATAGCCTAATAGGGTAACACTCTTCCTAACTGCACGGCAATGTATACACAGTGTGCGCCATCCTATACCCATCTATAATCATCTATACAGGGTCGCTCAGTATGAAAGGGAACACGGGAGGGCGTGGTGGGCGCCGTATCTATCGAAGCACCACCAGAGAGAGGTGGCAAAAATCGGCGACAAAGGCACATGCGCAGTAAACCCGGCCAGCTGCTCTTCCCGCGCATGATGCTGGTGCTGCCCATTTTCGCCTGCTCTCGGCGGCTACGCGCTCCCGTGTTCCCTTTCATATGGAACGGCCCTGTACACAGTCAGCACTTATAACGGGTGGTAATTAACCGTTATTAAAGTGAACTTGGATCCAGACAGTTGCTCAGGTGAGCTCAGCAGTGAGCAAGCAAAAGTTATGCCGCAAAGTGTGGACGCGGAAGTAAGTGAAAATCTGGAGCGCATACATGAATAAAAACTTCTAAATGAACAACAAGTTTAAACGAGAAATAGTCGATGCCCGTCATGCGTGTCAGTGACTGGCGTGGTAATCAGACCGCCTCCGCTCCTCGGAACTAACTACGCTCGTATATGCTTGCTACTGAATAATTAAGTTAAGGGTCCAACCAATCCTGAGCAGGTGCCAGTAGTACGCTGCAAAAGCTGTTCTCTGCTCGGTGATGCACCCGAAGAAGGAAACTCTCGCGAACTGTCTTTCTGGAAAAGCAACCTGCAGTTTATCTTCCATGCATAGCGCCAAGTATAGCTGGCTGGAATTCCGACCACATTTCGGTGGAGGCAAAACGCAAGATCACCTCTGTGCTAGATTTCAGCGTGCGTTAATCCCTGTGACGACTGTAGCTCCCTAGGTGTGATTTCACTGGACATTCGAACCTGCCAGCTAGAACCTTGTGGCAAAAATTCAAACATACAAATTTGTTCAAACGCACAAATTTTGTCAACAACATCGATTTATTGGGTAATGGATGCAATTATGCAAAGCTCAAAAGCGTAATTTTCAGGCCCAGTATAGGAACCCGCCGTATGCGGCTAGCCGAATGCTATGCATCAGTAAGCTACTATATCCGTTACGCCAGTACCGTACGAATGCGTCCTGTACACTGGAGATACGCATCCCGTCCGACCGCGTAGACGCGCAGCTTCCAGGCAGGCGTCTCGACTTTCTTGCGCCTCGCAGCGCTGCGGCGACCCTGAAGCCCCGCGTGCGACTCCGCAACGTTCCGCTAAGCCGAGCCCGTTGCTTGCGTAGCACTTCCCATTGTATACGTATCGCTCGCGTGGCGTCAGTGACGCCATCGCTAGAGCCCGGGCGTCGCCGGCGGGTCGCAGTTAGTCGCTGATCGGTAACACGAACGTTGTCTCCCTTTTTCAAGGCACGCTCTTCTCTTCGTCGTTTCAATAAAGCGCTAAAAGCAGTGACGTCATGAAAAACGGAGGCCAATCTCTGAGAGCGTAATGTATTCGGGTCTTTGCATGAAGAGTAAGCCTCGGCTCGTGTTTCCCCGCCACCGGTGACGTTTACCGATGAAAATAAAAATTGGTTTTGAGGAAAGGCAATGACGCAGCAACTGTCTCACGTATCTCGATACTGCGCCGTAAGGGAAGGGATAAAGGAGGGAGTGAAAGAAGAAAGGAAGACGGTGGTGGTGAGAACTTTATTTGGAACAGGGGAGTTTGGGACACGTAGGTCCTTGGGCCCCCGCACGACCCCACTGCACTCAAACGTTCATGTCCCGGAGGCTCATGACGCTGGCAGCCCGGCCTACGGCGATGGCTTGCTTGGCCGGGTCCTCGGATCGCAGTATGGTCTCCCATGCCTCCCAAGTGGTAAGAGTGCTCCAGGTCCCTCGGGGGAGGGTACGCCGGGCAGAGGAAAAGGATATGGTCGAGAGTGGCTTTGGGGTGGTGGCAGAGGGTACAAGAGGGGTTTGTATGGACTTGGTGATAGCGCGAGCGTATAGAAAGGAAGATCGTTCACATTTAATGCCGCGGAGATAAACGACGTTCTAGGTGCAAGCATCAAACCAAGTAAAACGAAGTTGTTTACTCTGCGAGCGCAACGAACAAAACCACTTATATACAGAGCGAAGCCAATAAGGTGTAGACAGGTCGATGGGCCAGGGTTGTTTCTCCATCGTTAAGATTTGGCCAACATTGCAACCGGCCAAACAGCAGCAATGCAACCTTTCGTAGAGCCAGCGTCACCCAGTCGGGGCCGATCGATCTCAGTCAAGCTAGGCTCATGATTGGCTGATTCGTCTAGGCGAGGCTGTATGCGAACGTGAGTAACGAATAAGTATACGGCCCGTGATTGGCCGAAGCCCCGGACACCACTGCGCCGGCCGCAGTGACTGGCAGGTAATGCATTCTTTCTCGCGGATATGTGAACTTGAACCCTCACTGGCTGACATCAGAGACCACATTCTGTAACAGCTAGCTCATCTCGTTTTGACTTCATTTGGTCCTCTTAACACTGGTCGCTGCTCCCGGAGACGCAGCCGCAGCGAGTGACGTCACGCTGGTCGTGGCAAGAACTCGCCCTTGGGGTCACTTATTTTGCTTGCATAACGCGTCCCATGCAAAACTGATGGACCGACGCCGACTTGTTCAACACGCCCGAGTAGCTTTTGGGTGCTGCTTCTACCTCTGTAGCAAGGAAATGTTCGCTGATTGTGCGAGGAATGGGCGGAGCCCTTTCCCAGCAACTCGGCCGTACTGAATTCGGCAGAAGGACGGCGGCTAGCGGCGGCGTCGCGTCCATACCGGCCGTGCCTGTGATTGGTCATTTGCTTACCCACCCCTCCTGCTGCTCTCGTCAGGATTGGCTTCGCGTCGAAGTGAAGTGAAAACAAAGTGAATTGTTAACTATACAGGGCCAACTTTCGCTTCCGAATATGACGCCATAGCGTGACCGCAAACAGGCTGGACCACATGTGGTCTATTTGGGCCTACGCTATATCCCCTACTTTCATCTGCCGAGTTGATTGGACATTCCAGGAGGTAAATGAGGCGTGCAAGCTTTGTTTATTCAACGATACAGGAATAGAGCCAGTGTATAGGGGGGATCCTTCCGCCGCTGGCATAACGGACGTGCACTCCCATTCAGCTGTGCAACGGCGTGATGAGTTACTTGTGTATTGCCGTGATCCGCCAGTCAACGTTGTGGACGATATAGGTATGTGGTTGGTTTGTGATGCTTGTGAAGACTTCACTATTCTCCGAGGCTACAGACAATCTCACGCCGGCATTTTCGCATTCTGACAATGGTACTGCTTTCGCATAAAACCGGATTCTTATTTGTAAATAAACAATTACCACTCCTGCATTGCTGCTAAGCACCACTACGTATCTATTTTACTTATACGGTTAATTACATTCTGAATTAGTCGCCTCCGGTCGTTTCCGCTGCTTTTGTCAGTCTCTCCAAACATGTGCGCACCTGCGCAGAGATTATTGTGTCCTTGCTCTGCACCAGCGCACTTTTGAGGGAGTCGAACGTCCTCAAACAGGCCACCTTATCGTACACAACAAGCGCCGTAACGCGGGGACTTCGGTGCGGGCCTACCTTACCAATACAGATAGGCCTAAGGCCTAAGCCTTACCTAGTTAAGAAGAGCGTCCATATGACAACAAACGTTTTACACAAAATTGTGAATTTTCTTGCTATTTCGCTACTAAATTTCAGAATGCATTTTCGACATTATACTACAAAAATAAATCTAAAAAACAACCACAGAAACAAAATGAGCTTTTCGCACATATGTATGAAGTAGTTAATAAATGAATGCTCAAACCTTGTTCCCTCTTATGTTGCTCACGTCTTTACAGGCGCGAACGGTAGACCCGAAGTATACATTGGCCCTATGGGAGTTCCGTTAATCGAAGCTCAACTGGTTAAAGGAATACTCTGTAGCATTTATTGCAGTAAAGAGTAACCTACGCATGGCACGGATTAGCCTGCAAGCTTTCCTGTTTAATCCCCGTCGGATAATGCTGGTCCCTTCATCCTGGTCACCAACGATACAGCGCCTGGCCAGTTGAGTAAGACTGGTCGATCTCAGTTGGAAGGATTGTTCCCGGTGGACCTTGGACACCAGCACGGGCTTCACGGAAGCATTCACAACGTGCTGCCGGTCTTCCGTGCAAGGCACCGTCCACTGTAACGCTTCTTGCACACCACTTGGTTTGAGCGTGGCTACGACGTTCTGAAAAGACAAACAAAATAAAGCATCTTGTGCACTCGAGGAAGCTTAGTTGTTGTCATGGCCATTACACCACCCCTACTATATGGCTTGATGGTCTGTGCAAGCGCCACACTCGTATTGTGGCATATGTTAGAGACAATAAACTTCGGCTATTGCAAGCGGCTAATGAGGCAGATAGGTGCATGACCAGGAAAACGTAAAAACACCCTTCGGAGGTTAATCTGATCCACAAGGCATGATGGTGTAATTTCACGTTGCGCATATCTAATCTAGCGGAGGCTTGGAACTGATTTACAGAGGGTAAAACTCTTGTCTAGAGCACATTCTGGGTGTGTTTAGGGCTTAGCACGCGATATCTAGCGGTAAAATTTGGTTAAAAATGGTCTGGATGCAACCTTGTGCAGTTAAACTCGTAGGATTTCATCGCATTCTTTTGCCTTCCTGATCGCAGCGGCTGCGGGAGCTGCAGCACTAACACCATCGTGTAAGGGAAAGGTGGTAGTGGGGAGCGTGACCGGCTATCTCCCTGTCCTTGGAAGGCTACTCCCAATCAGACAATCTGGCCCTTCAAACAAATCACCGATTACTACAAGGAGGAGCGCCGGCGCTACCCGGCCCCTTGTAAGGGACTGGATCGCGCTGACGAGCGCCTCCTCATCAAAATTCTCACTAACACTGTACTGTTTCCGGCGGCGCTTAAACATTTCAATACATCCTTTGATGGCACGTGCCTGTTCTGTGAGAAGGTGGCTGACACCTTCCACATGGTTTGGGCGTGTCAATCAAACCCATCTATCTCCCCCAACCCCAACCCCACCAGAGAGGACTGGGGAGGCGGCCCTGCTCGGCTGTCAGGACCTAAAGACCCAAAATGCCTTGGTTCGACGGACGCGGGCGGTTTTGCTTGTTAATGGGGACCGGAATAGGGGCTCCACCTAGTATTGTGAGGGGAAAGGGCCAGTAGGGTCCTACCCCAATCACCTTTCTGTAAAAATTTAATTGACGATAAATGTTTTTCACCACCACCACCGGGAGCTACGGAACACACAGTTCGGTTGTTCTAGGCATGTGCTTTGCCCTCTGTACACTGAGCAGAGCAACACGTGAAACTCAAAGGCGAGCCCACAGATATAATAGATGGGGATATAAGGGCGTCCATTCTTTTGTGCATAACAAGAGCGTGAACGGGGCTATAGATTAGATATAGGCGCTACATAAATATCGGTAATTAATGTGCAGTCTTTGTCAAAAGTAACCAGGCTGTATGGTTTGCTCCTAGCTCGTGCAGTGGAGCCCTTACAGCTTCCCTGAAGCTGAAATGTTCGTTAAAGGTAAGGACTGGGGGTATTCTTACCTTACAACAATTTTTTATCTTTAGGAAAGCCACAAAGGCTCCACTATACAAGCTAGAAGCAAACCATGCAGCCTAGTTACTTTTGACAAAGACTGTACACGGCGTTAAATATATAGATTGGAGGAGTATGGATATCCATAAAAGAGCTCTATAAACATATTAAAGTACTGCTTATAGATGCAAAAGACACATATTTGACTACATTACGAATGTACATAAAAGAGCTATATAAATATATCAAAGAACTCGTTATAGATGCAAACGGACACCCATGTGACTGTCGGATCTACTCTACTTTGCGGGGTGGGTCAATGGCGCCATGATTAGAAGCTTATGTACAAGCATGAGACTGGGGTTAGAAGGAGAGAAACTAAAGCGAAGAAACTATTAACAAACATCAATAAACAAGTAAATGACTGCTGCATTGAGGATCATGTGGTTCGCTCGAAAGTCTTCAGCAGTTTTCAAACTGCATGCAATTTCGAGTAGATGTCCTGAGTGGGAAAACCACTCTCAGCCAACACTATATTTCTAATTTAAGATCAGTTGCACTCCTCTTTCACCTCCTCATATATTTTAAATGTAGCCCCAGCACTACAAGCCAGTGGCAGCACATGGCTTCACGGGCTGAGTCGATGGTCATGATGATGGTAAACAGTTGATAAACAAAACAACAACAATAGGTACACGGGGTTACGAAATGGTGCGTTGTTCAAATGGACCGGGGCGTAGACGCATTTGAGAACTAGTATGCGCTCGTTGGCTCTGCGATTCAAGTACTTTGGTGCGGATATTGTAAACAATAAAAAGCACAAAAAAGCGGGCATTCTTTTTTTATAGACCTCCTTCACCCCGCGACGTCACGGAGATGCGGTGGCGCTGATGTCAGTAGCGACTTTCGCGTGGTAGGCAAAACAGGTTCCGCCTGGCCGTGCCTACCGCAGCTGCTGCAGCTACCGGCAGCTGCATCGTGGCTGCACACTGCAGAAGCAGCATGTACTGACCAGCTGCGTCGCTGTTGGATCCACGTAGTATCATAAAACGGAAAATTAGATTAGCCTTAATAGGTTCCTCGCATATAAATACCGAATTAGGAAATGGGCCGCGGTAGTAAAAGCGCGAAGCCTGGGTGTCGACCGGCGCTGCCAGTCAACGTACTTCACAGCAGGGAGATTGCCGCGCTCATTCACTAGCTGGACAGCATGGTACGCTTAAAATTGTGCAAGAAAAAAAAATCATGTATGTAGCTGCGCACATATTTATCACCCTGAGCTGTTGTGCACGGGCGCCGGCAGGGTCACTCTCCACTAAGGAGTGCATTATTTTGTTGATAGCACAGCATGTTTTAACTTGTGTAGAAGTTATACGAACGTATAATGGCGCGTTTTAGGGCATTTAATACATACTTCAAACTATTTCTTAACATGACCGACATATTTATTTAATTCTAGTAGAAAGAAGTCTGGTAAGTTGAGACAATCTTGCGCGGTCACGTTGGAATGCTTCGAACAGCGTACTTTGAGTGCGACAAAAGCCATATGCTTTTCATTGCATCACGCATGTGTCATAAGCGGCTTCATGAAGTAGTACATAATCGCGAAGACTGTTTGGAAAGAAGCAACCGCAGGCGGGCTACCAACAGAGGCACGTAGCGAGATTGACAGGAGATGAGGCAATAAAAAGTGTTTTCTTTATTGATGCGTGAGATATGTAACAAATTTGGTGCAAATATGAAATTGCTCTGCTAATTTCAATAATGCGTTTTATTTTCAGCTATACCTGTTGCAGTTATTGGATAACTATAATTAACACCCTGGTCAAGTCACCTCGAGTCTTGAATAATTAAGCAGAAAGTGCGGAAATTTTTTATGCCAGCATGTTGCCAAAGCCCTATTCTCTATGATGGCGGTATTACTTCTTTACTTCTTTTTTTTTTAGATTCTCAGCACTTATGCATGCATAGACACATGAAAAACTTTTATTATAAAAATAACTAACATACTACTGCTCCTGACGGAATAAAAATTGAGAGATTTATTGCACTCCTCAACGTCGCTGGAATCGTTCGCGACAAATTTCTATTTCTATTCGTTACAAATTTACGAAGGGGTGAATGATGCCAATCGCATAAAATGTGGTAGATCGCAAAACAAACCTTTAAGTGTATTCCCTCGTTTATGGCCTCTTCGCTTTCGCTTTGGTCAAAGAAATGCCGCACTGAAATCAACGAAACCTCTGATCCCTGTTCTTCGTAGTGATACTACCATTGTGGTGCTCCGTCGTCGGAAACCCGCAGAATTTGCGACGTGCCAGGACCATCAGAAAACCCATTACCTCACAATTTTTGACGACCACAGATCTAAAAACCGTAATGTTATGAATTTCTACTGAATATTTTGCTATAATTTTTCGTAACCAAACAGAAGACCCGGGGCTGGGAAAGAATATAATTTCAGGAATCCAAACTTTTCACCAAATTGACAGTTTAAGAAGGGGAGAAGTCGCCCTGGCTGGTGCCTGATCTGACGGCTAAAAACAGCGGTTACGCGAGACAGATGAGATCGGGACACGGTCGACGCTGTCCCCACTTTTCGCACTGTGCGACACGTGTGTCAACAGACGGTGAGCGCACGTCGGCTCTGCCGAAAAAACACCAGTACTTCCCTCACCACTGTCCCGAGGTAAAATCATTCTTGCTAGTGCAGAGTGTCAAAAACATTGCTTTATTCAATGCCTGCTCAATGTCTGCTCTCAGACGAAATCTTTCAGCGTGCTGTACCTACTTGTTTGAAGGACGTATGGTCACGCCGTGATCTGTCCGTTTTTCAAAAGTGGGATTTTTTTAAACAGGAGATCAAAAACTTGGCAATTGAGGCCTCAGCAAGAATCGCTTTCCTGAAGAGACACCACCTTCGTGAGCTTGGGCGCACCCTAACGGAGCTACATGAGCTAGAGAGGGTAAACCCGGGTGCCTATCTCGAAGAGATTAATAACGTAAAAGCAGAGCTTCAACAATTTGCGACAGAAAGATATAAGGGGGCCTTGATACGATCTCGGTCCCGAAGGTTTCTTGATGAGCAACCTTCTCGTCGGGCCCTGAATGATGAAAGAGAGAATGCTCTTGCGAAGGAAATATTGGAAATTCAGTATGGTGATTGCACATACAGCGATGCGCCTGGTATTCTTGCTGCTTTCTTCGACTATTATCGAAAGCTGTTTGGTCGTTGCGATGATCCAAATCAGGGTTTCGATTACAGTTCCTTACTCGGAAACTTCCCTCGACTAGACGATGAGAAGTGTGCTATAGTGAAGGGATCTATCACTTTGGATGAAATTCAATCAGCCATTTCTGCCCTGCAGAGCCAGAAATCTCCTGGGCCAGATGGTATTACTAGCGAATTCTATAAAACTTTTTCGCCTTGCCTAGTGCCTGTTTTGATGGAAGTTTTCCAAGCATCTTATGATGTGGGTGTCCTGCCTCCCACTTTCTATTCTGGGCACACAATATTAATTCCCAAAAGCAAAGATACTAATCGGTTGAAAACTGTTGAGGGATATCGTCCAATTTCCCTCTGCAATGTTGATTACAAAATTTTTGCCAAGGTTCTTAGCAGTCGTCTGCAGCTCGTCATTATGGACTTGATAGGTTCGCATCAGGTCTGTGGTATTAGAGGCCGTAGTATTCAAACACATATCCATATTGCACGTTCAGTATTAGAGACAATATCAGATGAGACAGGCCAAGTTGCTCTGATTCAAATTGACTTGGCGAAGGCTTTTGATAAAGTTCGGCACGATTTCTTGTTCGCGGTCTTGGAGTATGCAAATATTGGTGACGTCTTGCTCAAAGGCATAAGGCTGTGCTATAAGAACTCCTATACAAGGGTTATTGTTAATCAGGAGCTAACGAAACCAATACCACTAGAAGCATCTGTTCGTCAAGGATGTCCACTGTCTCCATTGTTGTTTGCCCTATATCTGGAACCCCTCTGTCTCAGTATAATTAACAGCGTAGCTATCCGCGGTTTCTCTCTGGCTCGATGTGAAGTTAAAGTTTTAGCCTATGCTGATGATGTCGCCCTCTTTTGTTCTGACAAAAAGAGTGTACTTGAGGCTCTAAACTTGACTAAACAGTTCTGTGATGTATCAGGCGCGGCTCTTAATTTAGAGAAATCCAAAGGCTTTTGGTTGGGTTATTGGGGAACTAGGCCAAGCCAGTTCGGTGGCATATGCTGGGACAGTAGCCCTCTTGAGTACCTAGGCGTTCCGCTGCACCAAGTTCGCAACAGTACAGCCTACTGGGATTCACAAATTGTAACTCTACGGCGGCAAACACAGGCTTGGATGGGTAGGGAACTCTCAGTGTTTGCGAGGGCACAGGTCTGTAACATATTTTTGTTTGCAAAGCTCGCGTATGTCCTTCAAGTCCTGCATTGTGCGAGGAGGAAGGTGCAAGCAATACACAGAATATTTGCAACATTCGTTTGGCGCTCTCAATGGGAGCCCATGAGGCGTGACAACTTGTTCCTTCCCTTAGAGGGTGGTGGAGTGGGTCTTGTTCACCTGTTCGTGCATCAACTTGTTTCCCGTTTTTTCTTTTTCAAATCGGCAAACCACCCGTTTCTGGTAGCTGTGCTCATTAGGCGGCTTAGTTTTCATTTGCCTTACTTATTCGCACCGACTGTGCAGGCTCGTGAGGGGACTTTGTGGGGATTCCTCAAGGAGGTTGCTGACACTTTCAATTTCCTCACTGTGCGCTTCTCTTTAGATTACCTGTATAGCCTCTCGAGAAAACAGATGACCCAGGCTCTCACTGAGTCTTTGTTCCCTACACCATTGTATCGGCAGCCTTATCTGGGGTCTTTGGACATCAGTGTTCTAAAGCGTGTTAGGCGGATGTGTATTCAGGCAGCCGCTAAAATGTTCTTTTTCAAACTACACACAGCGACGCTGCCTGTCAAGACATTTCTTAATGACAAGGGGATGTTTGTACCTTGGAATGTGAATTGCCGTCTGTGTAACGTGCCTGAGACAATTTATCATTGTTTTATCCTGTGCCGTGATGCCATTTTTTTTTGGGACATACTACAACGAACTCTCAAGAAGGACATTGAAATTACACCGTACACTATTAGATTTCTGCCTGTTGACAAAAACTCTGTTGTGCCTTATGATCTGTTTATGTTGATGGGACTATTCAGTCTTTGGAAAAGCCGTATGATGGACAGACATGCCGAGCCACCAAGATCGTCCAAATCTGTGTTTCGAGAACAGTGTGCTTTGGTGAGGAGTATATATGCTGCACGCGAAGAACCTCCAAGCTGGCTGCCGTGTCTGGATGAATGTGTGTGCCTCCCTGAATTTTGATGTTTGGATAGAGATGTAGTGTTGAGGTAGGGCTATGGCGGGCTCCTATTAAGCAGCCCGGTAACTTGTGACTCGAACCAGTCTGACTGAAGTTTTCCTCCTTTCTACTGAAGTTCTTCCATGCAATAAAGAAAAAAACGGCCGAAATAGCTCAGTTGGGAGAGCGTTAGACTGAAGATCTAAAGATCCCTGGTTCGATCCCGGGTTTCGGCAGTTGTTGTTTTTCTTTTGCAAGCTTTTTTTTCACGCGGCATCATTTCTACGCAATATCATGTCCTGATTTTCGAATTCGACAGATTTTTGCGACTAGGCCCGGTCATTAAAATATTCGGCAGAGACACTTATGACTGCTTGCGTGTGAGAATGCGAAACATATGTCCATGCAACATGTGTTCAAGTATGATTATGACTTCGAGGCCTGACTATGCATACTTTGTACAAACTCAGTATACCTTACATTAGGTTAGTTGTAAGTGCTCAGTCATGCTTACGTTGTAAAGGGCTCAGCACGCAGCGTTGCAGAATGAATAATGAGTCATGACTATGAATACCAGGCATGACTATGCATACTTTGTACAAACTCTATACACCTTAGATTACGTTAATTGTAAACTGCTGATTCATGCTACATTGCAGAATAGGTATGAGTCATGACTTTCACGCGCTAAATTTCGTCATTCATGACCACACATGCTCGCTAACGCATGTTGTGGCATCGTACACACACGTTCTGACATCATTCGGGTCTCGTGCCATGGGCGGCAACGGACGCCGGCTTTGGTGCTAATAGGAGATGTAATGATTTCACATTAAAAACGCATGCGACAACTCAGTCTCGGCCATCCTTGTGGAACGCGCGAACAGGAGAGGCCGAGTCTAGAGAAGAAAAAGATGGCAGAGTCAAAAGTGGGATACTATTGCACCATTAAGCCTGAGGACATCATCATCACCACCATCATGCTCTCCCGGCAGGTAGGAGAGCGACCTGAGGGCGCAGCGCCCTCTACTCCTCGGCCGTCCTGAATTTTCCTTTTCACTTACTGTTTGCTTAACAAGTCAAAGTGCTCAAAACGAAAATAACTTCGTGCCTCCGAATTTCTTCAGAAGAAATATATACAGCACTAAAATTGGTGTTCCATGCAACCTCGTGCAGTTCGACTGTGTTATGCAATAGCATAGAAGCCTCACCGGTGCAAAAAGCCGGCAGCGCCCGTCCGGCGCTGCCCTGATAAATCCCGATTGACTAGCGGGCGGTGATGTCATCAGTGACGCCACCGGGGCGAAGAAGTCCTATTGGCCACCGGGAAGTGAGGAGACCAGACCAGATTCGTCTCTATGAAGCCTTCACCTGCCTACCGTGACAGGTGGCAGGTGATGTAGGGGAAGAGCTCAGGAAGACACAAGGGTCTCGTAATCCCCACCAGTCACTTCCGGTAAAGGCATCAACAGCTTCGAATGCTATCGCTGCGCATTTGTCGAGCAACGCCTCCAGCGCGATCTCCCCGCGTTTGAGTCTCTGCACTTTTGCGTGCTCTTGTCTGCCACTTACGGAAAGCGTTCGGAGCACGACACTCCACCTCGACGTCGCCATCATTCATGTTCCTCATCGGAAGACGCCTCTGTTGTGTTGGCTTTTACGGCACTTAAGCAGCTAATGAGTCTACCATGGGCCATACATATTAAGGCGAAAGCCTATAAAATGGCTCATACTGTCTTCCGTTAACAAAGCGTGTCACACGCGTTTAACTCGGGAACTAAAAAAAGATAGAAGAAAACCAATGGTTGCTTCAGATAGAGAATAAAACATGAACCTAGAAGCCAAGTTTGACGGCTGCACATTAATTAGTTAATTAATTATATGCAAAAATGTCGAAATTGCGTCGAAATAGCGCGGACGTCGATATAGCCACGGAAACGGTGTGACATCGCGTCCACCGGAAGTCGTCACGGCATAGTGAAAATTATCACCGAATGGTAGGAAAAACGTCGAATTTGTGCTAGATTGGATGAAAAAATGTGTAATTAAGCGTAATTAACACTTAAGGTCCCCGAAAACCGTATAATTTGAGTATCGATACAGCCACGGGAACGGTGTGACGTCACATACACCGGAGGTAGTCACGGCATAGTGTCCTCTGCTTTAAGTGTCCTCGCAATTTCTGTCACTTCGCAAGAAAACTGACGCGCCACGCACTGCTACTCACCGAAGTTGACGAAGGTAACACGCGGCGTGAGGCACGACCTGCGTGAACGGAGTGGTCTCGGGATCGAGAGCAATGAGGACGGGATGACGCCGACGAACGAAGCAAATAAATGCACAAAGAGTGCAAAGGGCGTTTAAATGTGCCTTTCATTCATCTTTCTTTCTGCGTTCTTTGTACTTGCCCAGCATAACCAGCTAGCCCAAAACCTACAGTCTGTCAAAAATATACAGCAAAAGGGGTTTTCTTCCCAGCCATCTAGCGGGGGTCTTTAGCATATCTGTCAGTCCTAAGCTTGGGAGGGTTGAGGACTTAGATTCCACCTTCCTTCGTAAGATTAGGGTCCCTGAGTATACAAGAGGAGCTCCACTGCAGGGCTCAGAAGCAGACTCCTTGGGCTGCATACGTTTGACAGAGACTGTACCTTTAATGAAACAAAGTCAACTAGTGCTGTTCAAAAAGTGTCAGTGAAGCGAGCCGTTCAAAGATCGGAAGAAAATCTGCCGGCCAACACAAACCTAAAGTATATTGTAACCAGTCATTTACGAGGTACTGTTCATGCAGCAGAACGCTGAAACTACTAAGGATTTGTGAAAGAGATTGATATTAATAGCGTAATTATTAAAAGGAAGCAACAAACGGAAGGCTTGCAACGAACAGCAATAAAAGTACAGGCTAGAGCACTTGAAATTAACGTGGGCTGGTTGGCGAAATGATGACGAAATGCGTACTGGTTTTGTGACGGATGGTCGGCTTACGGCTGTTAAATTGTGGGAATGCACATTATTAATTTGAAAGCAGTATTCCGACAGGTAAACCCTGAGCAAGATCTTGCGATGTTTGTGGGTTTGTGCCAAGCGAAATGAATAAATAAAAATGAATGAAATAAGCATCTGCGACCGGGATTCGAACCCGGGACGGCGCGAACAGACCAACTTCGCAGGCACGAGGACACTATAGGCTGTTGCTGCAGCCTATCACACCTCTTGTTAAACTGGATCCCACTCTCGCGCTATGCATTGCACATCTTCGTCTTCAAGTGTTACTTCTATCGGACTGATATACACATTCTTGGGCGCTGTGCATTGCGCATCGTCTTCTTCTTTAAGGAATAGTACTAATACTACTATAGAACTAATGTCGTCGCCAGACGTTCCGACGACCTAGTAAAGCAACACAATGAAGCTACAGAGCCTGAGACACCTACCGAGATGCGCTCGAATTCCGCATTAGGAAGTATCTAACAGTTCTTAGAATTTTTGGAACCTTTGGTGGAATATCGTTGCAGCGCCCGGAAAGACGCCGCTCCCCGAGCAGAGTTTAGGACGTCTCGGCGGCTTACCCTGGCCGCTGGTATTAAGTACTTTGCATAATTAATCTTTGTTAATTGGACAACTCGGCGGAATAACAATACTCAGGGAAGTACCCCATGACGGCCAACAATGTGCCGTTGGCTTCACCCAGCTGAGCTTTCTAGCTTTTTTTTTTGTAAAAAAAAGAAACCTTGGTTCAACTTACGTGATCCACCCTGCATATTTTACGTCGTGGCCGTGCTTAGTAATTCCATGGGGCCCACAATTTTTACGCGCTGTAGTTGCTCTATCCATTGTTCTCTTTGCTGAGGGAAGTGCCTAGATAAATGGTACGCTCCGCAGTAAATTTAATGCTCTCCGAAAGTTCTGGATTGGCTTCCCAATTGCTATGCGAGAAGCATAGTCATTTCTTCGAACTTATCGCACTTGCAATGAAACTGCAGGAAGGCCGTAGTACTTAATCGTTTCTCCAACGCTGCTGTCACAGAAATCTACGATGTACTCGGCGCGTGTCAAGATTACGGACTCCATCGGGTGGGAATGCAGTGATGAGTTAGGGCTATGGCGGGCTCCTATTAAGCAGCCCGGTAACTTGAGACGCGAACCAGCCTGATTGAAGTTTTCCTCCTTTCTACGGCAGTTCTTCCATGCAATAAAGAAAAAAAATCGGCCGAAGTAGCTCAGTTGGGAGAGCGTTAGACTGAAGATCTAAAGGTCCCTGGTTCGATCCCGGGTTTCGGCAGTTGCATTTTTTCTTCAAATGACATGAATTCCAGACTACGGAGCGTGTTTCTTTTTTTCAGCTTAGGTCCGGCCTTCGCCTCGTACAAAAGCCAGAAGGAACCCACATATATGTTCATTTCCAATCACGTTTAAACAATCGTTTCAGATATCTTACATGCAGCGGCAGTGCAAGCGAGCTTCTTTGCCGGAACAAAGAGCGAACTGTTATTCTCGTGCTTACCGTTTTGGTCACTTCATTGTTGACGCAACATCGGCAGAAGATGTTTTCACTCCATCAAGACAACTGCGACCACGTTGATGTGATATAAAAGACGCCATGGGCCATCGTGTCGAGTAGACTTCTTATAGTAGGATACATCTTAAAAAAACAGCAGTTGCTAACACTGGGCCGTGGTGCGCGGCGTCCTGTATTACTACGCTGGCCAATCGCAACTGTAAACGAAATCAGCTTTTAATGTTTCACTACATTGAACAATCCATGTATCAAAATTCTAGAGCTCATAAATTTTTTTTCTTGTGATAAGCTGCTTGTTTACGTAACAAGAATCGTTAAACCAGCGGAATACTTTTTCGTCGTGGAGGAATTCTGTGCGCGGAGGCTGAACGTGGGCGGAGCTTCACTGCAGACTTACGTTGTATACGACTATAGGTAGAAAGGATTATTAGATCTCTGCTATGTATCATATTGCGCAGCATACGAATATATACTTCTGGCTATGTGTATTTGATGTAGATGGATGTCATCTGATTTCAGACATCTGCTGATGTGACAAGGGCAGCCGAAGAAGTTGCAACAGAATGAAGTCTTCGTCATTCAACGAAACATGGTGGGTATCAAGCTAGTGTGAGGACGTTTCCCATCGAAAATAACAATAAATTGAATGCCACAGTGAGAAGTGGGATTCGAACTTGTGTCCGGAAGTCTTTCAGTTTGGACGCTGCGCGTTGGACTACTGACCCATTATGACAGCGCCAGCTGTTACTGTCATAATCGCCGTATGTCGCGTCCGCGATCACGTGACCGCCCTCCAAGGTGTAGAGCTGGTGAGGAGGAGCAGCGGGGAGGGCGTCGTGGCTCAATTATTAGGCCTAACGGCCAATCAACCACACGTCTGCGGTGACGGCGATGAGAGCATGAACGTATACGGTTATTTAGCGTCGTTCAATAAAGCAGAGCATTAGTATGGCGGACTCATCGACAATTACAGGCGAGGAGGAACTGCGTCCCGCAGAACAGCGAGCCCGCGACGCAGTCCGAAGCCGAGGGTTATACGCTTGGAAACACGCAGCCTAAAAAAAAAGGAAAGTTCGGTACCATCAAACAGGAGGTCGCGAGATGAGGCCCGTGTTCGCTATGGCGCGCACAAACACGCGGAACGGCAGGACCAGAACTGTGTGCCCGAAGTCCAGTATTCTTGCTCACATCAGTTTTAATTGTGGGGCAGTTGTGCAATATTGCAAGGTAGTGTTATGCGTATATTGAAGGTAATGGCCCGTTCTTCCGATGCGTGGCAAAATCTTTCTTTTAAAGTTCGTCCACCGCTCGCATCGAGTGGTTAAGACTGCTACAGAAAACCGATGGGGAACGTCTTTCACGATAGCAAAAACCTTCCAGAGGCAGTGGTCCCTAGTAACCCTCTTGTAGACAGTCATCTCAACTAGCAACAGGTAGCCTCGAAGGCATCAAAATGTCTTCGAAGGTAAAGTCTCGAGGTTCTCCTTGCGGGGTCACACTCACTGTTGTTTGCTGAAAGAAAGGAGGATGAATTCCTGCACATAAAGGTTCATAAACCTAGCACGCGCTTTGAAAACCCGACTTTGCCTTTTCATCTCTTAAACTCTCAGCGACGATAGTTGAAGCTAAGCGAGCACCGGGAGCTGACCGGGGGCAGCGCGAAAACACAGGAGCGGCAGTGCTGCAGCGCTAGAATGCGTAACTTGAGCGCCATCGCCGTTGCTGCGCCACCGCACGGAACTCAAAGGCTGAACAAAAGTGCCGCTGGACGGCATACTAGGCATACTAGGGCTTGCAAAAAACGATGTCAGAGAGCACTCTAGACACTGTCAAAAAAAAAAAAAAGCAAAATAACGGGATTGTGCGAAATTCAACCTTAAAATTGCTTAAAATTTCTTAATCTCTTCGCGTGACAGCTACGTAACAGCTAGAGTTAGCAATGCTTCATCGCCCGTCTTGCGCTGGTTAAAAATAAATGGCAAGCAGTTCTCAAAACGGGAGCTTAAAACATTTTTTTATGTGTGCGCGTACAACCCTGAGAACCAGTTTCTTAATGCGTATTTTGGTTTCTCGCCAGCATCCTCGTCTTACAGGTGGTTCCGCAAACGATTTGTTGCACGAGGATATGCGCCAATGTTGCCAACCTGAAAGAATGGGCCCACAAAAAATGGAACATGAGCCGTTTACTTCCGTACAAGCCTAGAACAAAAATGCAAAAAGTAGTGTCAGAAGTGGGATTCGAACCCACGCCCGGAAGACCGGACTGCGACCTGAACGCAGCGCCTTGGACCGCTCGGCCATCCTGACAGGACGATTGAACGCTGCAGCTAAACTGAAGTCTACCGTTACCCTTTCAAAACCCTAGTGTAAGATCAGTTATGTACAGAAAGATGGCGACGACAATTATGAAATCGAATTCTAGAGCCACTAAAAGACGATAAATGAATTCGCTTTAAACGCGCGACGGCACTGAAGTTTGAGGCACCAGCTACTATGGAAGGCGCATTCAAGATTTTTGTCCCTTCAGCTATCCCCTGCAATGTTATACCTGTTTTAGTTATGCGTAAACGTGTTTCTGGATGTAACTGTGTAATTAGTGAACTGACGCTAGTTTTAATTCACGTAATTCAGGATTGAAATTTTTTGCCTCTCGTGTACGAAACCTTCTAATGCAGTGACACTTGCGCGCCGGGACACGTGGGACATTCTCGACACCCGGAACACTCGAATCCACGCATATTTCACTGACGGTTCCCCAGAGACGGCGTTGAAAATGACAGGCCAATGGTAAGGCAAGTGATCAGTGATATGCAGTTGAACTTCGTTACAACAAATCTGAAGGGGATCGGCGATTACTTCGTTATAGCCATAGTTTCGTTATAGCCGTAGTTTCTTTATAGCTCGTGTTGACCGAGCTTCCAAAGCGAACCGCCATTGCTTCTTTATACCCATTATTTCATTATAAACCGGTTCGCTATAACGATCGAGGTTACCTGTTTTTCTAAAGGATCGAAGTGTGGCGCAGTCCATAACGAGTCTGGCGAATTTTGCTTTGATGGTGGGTTCATGGCTAAGCATACGTATTATTGCGTTTGATCCCTATGTTTGCTGGCTTTGTGCTGATTTATTTTCTTGCATCCTGACTATGTGCCTATACTTTACGGTAATGAAATGCGTCATACGGGCGTGATCGCTTTTTCGTTGCGCTATCTATTGAATTTCAGATCGCTGCGCCTTTTTCGTGATGCACACGACTGCGCTGAACTGCTTTCGGGTATGCGACGTCGAGGACGAATGGCTGTTCCTTCAAGACGTCGACTCGGAGGTCAGCAGAAAATACAATTGGTGAGGTGCAAGAGAGACCTACGAGGGTTGCCTTGACGAATTTCAGGGTGTTTTCCTAAGAGGTATTTCAAACTTCGGATATGCTTGGCAGTCGCTTGTCGCCCCCCCCCCCCCCCCCCTTCTCTCTGGCACCCCCCCCCCCCCCCCCCATGCTCTTCCTACTGCCTCTCTCTCATGACAACGAGGTCCGAGGCACGGGCTGCACGCACGGGATGAGCGAGCGCTCTCCACCCGAAGGCGACGTATGTTGAGCGAGGTGGACAGAGTTGCCCCGACGACGACTACGCGAAATCGGGGAACAAATGAATGACAGATAGCGCTGATATAAAACAGATTCTGAGATTCGCACGGGTGAGAGGGAAAGAAACATCACACCTCCTCCTCCTCCCCACTTCTTTCCAAGCCCAGGCACGCATTGCTCAGGTGTGTTATTATCCCATGACCACACCATGTACAGTTTTTGCCAAAAGTAACCCGGCACAGGTGCTTTGTTTCTTAGCCGCGTAGCGAAGCACTCATGGCAGCCCTTAAGCACTGATTCTGTGTAAAGAAAGGTGAGACATTGTCCCTACACTATGGCACCGTTCGGTCTTTAGGGCTGCTGTAAATGCTCCGTTATACGTTTGAGAAGCAAAAACCTGTTGCTCGGTTACTTTTTGCAAAAGGGGGTACATTCTGGATCGCACTTAACGGGGCCACTTGAGCAAAAAATTGCGACACTTTGGCAACTAAAGTGTTGAGAAGCGAAAGCCGAGGACTCTACGCCGTGACGACTTCCGGTGGATGTGACGTCACACCATTCCTGTGGCTATATCGATACCCAAATTATACATCTTTCGGGGATCTTAAGTGTTAATTACGCTTAATTACACATTTTCCAATCTAATTTGACACACATCCGACGTTTCTCCGACCATTCTGCGACAATTTTCACTATACCGCGGTGACTTCCGGTGGATGTGACATCACACCACTCCCGTGGCTATATCGATACCCAAATTATACATCTTTCGGGGATCTTAAGTGTTAATTACGCTTAATTACACATTTTCCCATCTAATTTGACACAAATCCGACGTTTCTCCGGCCATTCTGCGAAAATTTTCACTATACTGCGATGACTTCCGGTGGATGTGACATCACACCACTCCCGTGGCTATATCGACGTCCGCACTATTTGGACGCAATTTCGACATTTTTTGCCTCTAATTAATTAACCTAGAGTCGTCAAACTTGTCTTCTAGGTTCATATTTCCCTCCTCTATCTGATGCAACCACTGGTTTTCTTCTGCCTTTTTTTTAGTTCCCGACTTAAGCGCGTGTGACACGCTTTGTTAACGTACGGACGACAGTGTGAGCCATTAAAGGCTTTCGCCTTAATAATGTTGCAGCGCAGCAACTGCGCGCTGCACCTGCATCCGGAGCTGCAGCCACACACCCACGTGATCATGCGTTCACCCTTAACGTGGGCCACTCTGCGCACCCTCATACCCAACAATCCTGGACAAAAGCATTTTTTGGCGGGAAAATATTTATGAGCGCAGTTTTTTCATATATTGTAAAATTTCGCTAACAGTCAATATATTCTCAGATTTCCCCTCAGCAGCCTTGCATTTTCTTGCTATTAACGTCTTTGCTATCGTTAAAACCGTTCCCCATTGCTGTTTTAAGGCAGTCTTAAGTGCTCGAAGCGATCTATGGAAACGCCATAAAAGAAAGACTTTGCTACATACCGGGAAAACGAAACATTACCTTCAATATTTCTACACCAGTATCTTAGAATTTTTCAATTTTCAAAATTTTTTGTTCCCAAATATTGGACATAAGAGAGCGTCTACATGGATAACCTTCCCAGTGGGAAGCGGGACGGGTCAGAGCCAGAATTTTTGTTCACAATGTACTACTATTTAGCGTACTGTACTGTCTATTTACTGTCTATTTAGCGCGATGTTGGGAAATAAAAAATGGCTCGGTAGGGTACTCCTGCGAAGGCTGTTTTATGCTGCACTGTCGTGTAGAGGAATACGTACTCTGGATAAGGAAAGTCGACAGGTGCGGTGCAACTTTAGCTCCGGCACACATGGGGTATGTGAGGAAAATAAGGTAACAAAAGCCCTGACTTACGTCGAATAAAAAAAGCAAAACAGCCACCGGCTCCCGTACGGTGGAACCGCAGTGACGGCAGTAATAACATGCCAAGAGTAGCAGAAGCACGGCTCACCTAACGTTATTTCCTCCGAATCTACCCGAGTAGAAAAAGAGAACAAAACAGAAAGTGTCAGTTACAAGTGCAATTTCATTTTTTTAACATGGCAGTCGGTTCAGATCATAAAACTTATTTTTTTAAATTGATAATACAGTAGTGCAGCTAAGAGATATACAAAAATGAAATGAAAACTGTCAGTCAGCGATAAATTTTTTGCACAACCTCATAGTTGGGAACGGGTGAATAGAACAGATGAATATCAGGAATGGCAGTTTGTCAATATTCCCAAGAGAAAAGTATACAACAGCTGTATCTTACCAGTACTCACCTATGGGGCAGAAGCGTGGAGGCTAACGAAAAGGGTTCAGCTTAAGTTAAGGACAACGCTGTGAGCTTTGGAAAGAAAATGATAGGTGTAACGTTAAGAGATCAGAAGAGGGCAGAGTGGGTCATGGAACCAAAACGAGTTTTATTTATTTATTTATTTATTCAAATACCCTAAGGGCCCACTGGGGGCATTACATGGGGGGGGGGGGGGAAATCAGAGCACAATTTTCAAAGGCAAAAAAGCACTTTAGGTGGTTAATGCGTCATGTTGAGAAAGAACATAACAACGTAAAAACTGTTTAAAAAAATGCACAAATAACAACGATTAGTTAGCAACGATTAGTTAACGATGTCCCAGCCGAAATCGAGAGGCAAAAGGTGGGCTCGGGCAGGGCATGTAATGCGAAGGGAAGATAACCGCTGGTCCTTAAGTGTAACGGAGTGGATTCCAAGAGAGGGCAAGCGTAGCAGGTGGCGGCAGAAAGTTAAGTGGGCGGATGAGATTAAGAAGTTAGCGGGAATACGATGGCCGCAAATGGCGAAGGACAGGGTTAATTGGAGAGACATGGGAGAGGTATTTGCCCTGCAGTGGGCGTAGTCAGGCCGATAATGAAGAATAGAGAATGTTCTGTGCTTTGGTAGTAGTGAGTTGCTTTGCTCACATCCCTCTCATTTCTCGTCCGCTTTCAAGACGACAAAAGACGCACTGGCACGAGTACGCGAACTAGAAGAAGGGGAAAGCAAACTCGCCGAGGCTCACTGTGGCTTCTGGCGAATGGTGCAACACCATTTTCGGCGTTTTTTTTTTTTTGAAAAAAAGGCGGAGGGGGACAACTGAAATAAAAAAGTAACTAGTAACGTGACACCTCACGTTACCGGAATATGTTAACGCAAGTACGTTACCCGTTACAGTTCCGAAATGGTAACGAGTACGTTACTAAGTTACCGAAAAAAGTAACGCGTTACCGGTAACGCCGTTACTTGTAACGCGTTACCGACAACACTGGTGTCCCTGAGTATGCAAGAGGCGTCGCGCTGCAGGGCTCACTTGGGCTATATACTTTTGACAAAGACTGTACCTACTAAAAGGGTGTCAATGAAGCTAACCGCTCAAAGATCGGAAGAAAATCTGACGGCCAACACAAACCTAAAGAATATTGTAAACAGTCATTTACGTGGTACTTTTCATGCTGCAGAACGCTGACGCTCTTAAGGATTTGTGAAAGAGATTGATATTAAAATTATTAAAAGAAAGCAAACAACGGATGGCTTGCAATGAAGAGAGATAAAAGTACAGGCAAGAGCACTTGAAATTAATGTGAGCTGGTTGGCGAGATGATGACGCAATGCGTATCGGGTTTTGTGACGGATGGTCGGCTTACGGCTAACTATTAAATTGTGAGAATGCACATTATTAGTGCGAAATCACTATTCCGATGGGTAAACCCTGAGCAAGATCTTTCGATGTTTGTGGGTTTGTGCCAAGTGAAATAGATAAATAAAAATGAATCAAATAAAGATCCGCCACTGCGATTCGAACCCGCGGTGGCACGAACAGACCAGCTTCGCTGGCCACTGCACGAAAGCACTATAGGCTATTGCTGCATTTTTTTTCTTTAATGGTATTTATTTGCATGATTTTGTACAGAAAGGATATATATGTGTGTGTATATACACACACAAAAAAAATCTTTTTACATAGACCCTAGGTAGGTGCTACGTGGCACAAACATGATAGTAAACATATCAGAACTGAAAGGCCGGTAAGGATATACAGCGCATCAGGAGAGGAAACCAATCCGGTAAAAAGTCCAATTCTTTGTAAATGTCCGTTACCAGCAGCAACAATCGGCTAAAATGAATTCTGGGCGAAACGACAGGTTCAACGTTGCGGTCTTGCATGCGCGTTTTCCAAAGGCTATGAAGTCCAATGAGAAGAATCATATCATACGGTTTCGAGTCAGGTTGGGAAACAATAAGGTAGCGCACACTGTAGGAATTTAGGAGAAAATCTTTCTGTAGCGTCCTCTGCAACACATCCCAAAACAAAATCGCGTCTTTGGAGTCTATAAAACAATGTTCAATTGTTTCAGACACATTGCAAAAGCGGCAGTTTACAAAAGACACAAAAATTTTTTCCTATCGAGCCACGCGTCGGTAGGTAGAGTTTCGGTGTGTAAATTATGGAAAAATGTTTTCGTGCAAGGAGAAATTGCCATTTTACGCACTCGCTTTAAAACATCATGCAGGAGGACTGGGCCTAGATCACCTGTATGTGAGACAGTTGGTTGCCCGTTTCTTCATTTTTCGTGATTGTTTCCATCCGATTATTAGAGCATTCTTGCAGGTTAACTTCATGTCTCTACTTCCGAACTTAGTAGTTTCTTCCAATTTTACTGAACCCCTATGTTTACTAGGTTTTATGCAGGAAGTTTATGCCTCCGTGCGTTTTTTGATAGTTTGATTTTCAAATGAGTACTTATATTCTTTTTCGCGCAAAAATCTGTAGAGGGATTTGAAAACGACGCTCTTCGCGCCCCCACTGTATCGTTCTGTCTACTTTAGGCTATTGCTGCAGCCTATCACTCCTCTTGTTAAACTGCAACCCACTCTCGCGCTATGCATTGCACATCTTCGTCTTCTTCAACTATTACTGCTATCGGACTGATGTTCACATTCTCGGGCGCTGTGCATTTCTATTCTTCAAGGAATGGTCTAATACTACTATCGAACTAATGTCTCCATACGGGCCGACGACCTAGTCAAGCAAAACAGTGAACCTACGGAGCCTGAGACGCCTACAGAGCAGCGCTCAAATTTCGGATTAGGGAGTACCTAATAGGGAGTACCTAATAGGGAGTACCTAATAGTGGTAAGGCGCCCGTCTACCGAGCCGGAGTACCCGGGTTCGAACCCGACCGCGGCGGCCGCGTTTCGATGGAGGCGAAACGCAAGAGGCGCCCGTGTGCTGTGCGATGTCAGTGCACGTCAAAGATCCCCAGGTGGTCGAAATTATCCCGGAGACCTCCACTACGGCACCTTTTTCTCTCTTTCTTCTTTCACTCCTACCTTCCTCCCTTCCCTTACGGCGCGGTTCAGGTGTCCGCCGAGATATGTGAGACAGACACTGCGCCATTTTCTTTCCTCGAAAACCAAACCTATCGAGCCACGTGTTGACATGTGGAGTTTCGGTGTGTAATTTATGGAAAAATGTTTTGGTGCATGAAGAAATTGCACATTCTCGGGCGCTGTGCATTTCTATTCTACAAGGAATGGTCTAATACTACTATCGAACTAATGTCTCCATACGGGCCGACGACCTAGTCAAGCAAAACAGGGAACCTACGGAGCCTGAGACGCCTACAGAGCTGCGCTCAAATTCCGCACTAGGGAGTATCTAATAGTTATTAGAATTTTCGGCACTTCTGGTGGAAGATCGCTCCAGCGCCCGGAAATGCGCCGCTCCCCGAGCACAGAGCCGTATCCCGAGCATAGTCCAGGGACGTCTCGGCAGCTTACCCTGGCCGCTGGTAAATTAGGTAGACTATGCCCCCTTGTGCAAAAAAAGGCGGAAAAGGTTGACCGTATTTCCCGCGCATGCACAGTCAAACACCGGGCTACGTTTGTGCGCTGTGAAACCGGAGTGGTGTACAAGATCCCTTTTCTCTGTGGTCTGGTGTACTACATAGGGCAGACTGGGCGTTGTTTGAACATTCGCCTTAAAGAGCACAACAATGGCAGCGCCTCAGGGGTGAGGGAACACCTCCAAGAATGTAATAATTGCCGGCCTATCTTTCTGGCAACACAGGTTCTATTCCGTCACCCTGAACAAAGAACCAGGGAGGTGATGGAAGCTTTATACATTGCCTCGTACGGTAATTGCGAAAGCCATCAGTATCGCTTACGAAGAAGGAAATAAGTTATCTGAATAAATTTTGAGTTTTTTTAGTCATAACATTATATTTTAACTGTTTTTGTCTGTACCTACCTGTGATATCTTTTCACATTTAAGTGTTTGTTGCCTTCCCATTAAACCAGTTGTGAAAAAAGCGCCTGTCCTGTGGTATCTTCTCCGTGTTTTGTTTGTTCGCGCCCACCAATTCCATCATGAACAACCTACAGCTAGCCCAGCTTTCCATTTTGTTGGTATTAAGAACTTTGAATAATTAATCTTTTTTAACTAGACAACTAGGCGGAATAAAAACACTCGGAGAAGTACCTCATGACGGCCAACAACGTGGCATTGGTTTTAGCCAGCTGCGCTTTCCCGCTTTTTTTAAAAGCCATGGTTCAAGTTACATGACACGCCATGTATATTAAACACCGCGGGCGTGCCACAGGGATGCTTTGGGTCCCGCAGTCTGTGCGCGCTGCGGTTGCTCTGTCCACTGCTCTATTGCACAGGGATAATGCTGAGGGGAGTAACTGGCAGGTGCCGCAGTGAGTGAATGTAATGCCATCCAGGAGTTCTGGATTGGCTGCCCAATTGCTGCGAGAAGCATAGCCATTTCTGCCAACTTATCGCACTTGTTTCTTCAACGCTGCCGTCAAAAAATCTTCGATGTACTCGTCGCGCTGCAAAGTGCCTGACTACATCGGCCGAAATAGCTCAGTTGGGAGAGCGTTAGACTGAAGATCTAAAGGTCCCTGGTTCGATCCCGGGTTTCGGCAGGTGCTTTTTTTTTTTCAAATGACATGAATTCTAAATACTATGCAGCTTTCTTTTTTTTCGGCTTGACAGGCCCGGCCTTCGTCTCGTGCAAAAGCCAGAAGGAGCCCACATATGTGTATCATATATCATAATGTTTGTATGATATGTATCATGATATGTACGTATCAAGTATGTTTCATATCGCGCGAAATTCGAATATATACAATGTCTATTTGTATAGACCGATGTCCCCTTCATTTCGGACATCCGGTGATACAGGAAGGGCAGCCGAAGAAGCTGCAACAGAATGAAGTCTTCGCCATCCCGAGACACGGTTGGCATGGAGCTAGCCTGAAGCCATTTTCTTTTCAGAATAACAATAAAGTAAATATCGTAGTGAGAAGTGGGATTCGAACTTACCCTCAGAAAGAAGACTTGCAGTTTGGACGCTGCGCGTTGGACTACTGACCCAATATGACAGCGCCAGCTGTTACTGCAGCATAATCGCCGGGTTTCGCGTTGGTGTCTACACATCACGTGACCGCCCTCCAAGGTGTAGAGCTGGTGAGGAGGAGCAGCGGGGAGGGCGTCGCAGCTCAATTATTATACCTAGTGGCTAATCAACCACACTCCTGCGGTGCCGGCGTTTAGAGCATCAACATTGACGGTTATTCAGCATCGCTCAGTAATGCATTGTCGGAGTATGGCGGACTTGTCGACAACTACAGGCGAGGAGGAACTGCGTCCCGCAGAACCGCGTGTCCGCGGCGCAGTCCGAAATTGCGGGTTATAAGCTTAGAAACACGCAGCCTAACAAAAAGAAGAAAGTTTGGTACCATCAAACAGGAGGTCGCGAGATGAGGCCCGTGCTCGCTATGCCGCACACAAACACGCGGAACGGCAAGACCAGAACTGCGTGCCCTAAGTCCAGTATTCTTGCTCACATCAATTTTAATTGTGGGGCAGTTGTGCAGTATTGCAAGGTAGTGTTATGCATATATTGAAGGTAACGGTTCGTTCTTCCGATTCGTAGTAAAGTTTTTTACCGTGTTTTCACCGCTCGCATCGAGTGGGTTAAGACTGTTACACAAAACCAACGGGGAACGTTTTTCATGATAGAAAAAATGTTAACAGCAAAAAAACAATGCATACCTGTTATGGGGAGATCGGCGGATATATTGGTTGTTACAGTGGAATCTTACGATATATGAAAAAGAATATTCAGACGATGTTATAACCCGTTCCGAAAAATTTTATAATCCACATTTGCCCAACCAAAGGGGCCTGCAGTCGACGACAGAGCGCAGGCTGTTTGTTTGGATATGAAACCGTGTAGCTTTTTGCAAAAGGCAAATGAAGACACTGAACATCAAAACTAATGGAAAAACAGTGCGGTAGAAAAGGAATGAAAGCTGTAAATATCGCCTGAAATTCCATCAGGACCAGGAGTTCTTGAAGGAGGCAAGTCGTGAATGGCAAGGCGAGCCTTTAGCTTAGTGATATGTTTAGTTAGATCTTCCCGTTTGTCTTCAGACAAAGCAAAACCGCGCAGATGAAATGCATGAGAAGTGCGGAGTTACCAGCTGCAGTTGCTGTTAAACAACATCCTGCAGTAATGCCCAAACACGGAGATTATTTATTTTGTAGTCTTCATTAGTCTACCATTTCACATCACTTCTGAATTTAGCTCATAAAGTGCTCACCAATTAAAGCTCGCCATGTCAAATGGTCACAGTGCAAAGCCTGACTGGCGCGAAGTCGAACTCGAGCGCTCAAACAGCATTCCACTTCAAGACTTTGCAACTCGCACATACTATTTCGTCCACATACAACGCAGGTATTTGACGCTCTAATTCATAAAGGTTGTAGAAATCTTTCATAAGCGTCCTTTCTTGAAACTTTTTGAGGAATGACTTCACGTTACCCGTTTCTGTAGCATTTGGATAAAGCGAAAGAATGCAGCAGTCGTTGCTGATAGCCGAAGCCTGCAGAGCAGTACTTGGGCCTCTGGCTGTTCAATCCTTTGTGGAGCAGGAAAAAAGAAGGCCGTGTCTTCGACTGCACCTTTATTAAGCTTTCAAGTGCCGTCCGCCGGCGCGGTTAGATAGATCATTATTCGCCTTCTCTTTGTATCGGCATGGTGACAAGTGTAGTCTATAGCCATTATTCCATGCACGCTCAAAATAGCTGCCAAATATCTTCGCTTTTATAAACTCCCTCGACATTCACCAGTCCTCTAGTCGTTTCTTACTTGTTTCTACTTTTCAAATTTGAGCATGTCCTGGCAATTCCGAAACCCCTATGGTGTTTCGCAGATTACGGCGGCGGCTTCGTGCATTGATGGTTGAAGGCTCTTACACTGTATGCGAATATGTTTTAATGTCCCCCTGTCTTTCATGCAGCAACAGGAACCGCCATCCGTGGTGTCAGATTTTTGTCTTTAACTCTTCATCCTCAAGCACCTAGCCCTAGCCTCCAAAAGTAAACCACTCCCTTTGGAATAGTCAAAAACGTTTCCCCTTTTAATCTTAGACTTGGCCGTCCTATAGAGCTCCAACGTCGACTTACCAGCATTTTCTTTCGCCAGTGAGTATTTTCTGAGTACCGTACCTTCGGCTTCAAGGTTGTCTTACTATCGGTTACTTTCACATTTCTATTCATTTGCAAGCCATGTAGTTCTTAGCCTCCATGTATCGATACTGCGTCGGTATAAGTACCGGAACGGCAGTCGAAAGCTTAAAAAAGTTCTTTTGGAGGGCACTCTAGACGCTGCCAAAAATAGAAAAACAACACGATAGCTCGGAATTAAATAGCAAAATTTCTTCACCTCCTCGCGTGACAGCTAGGCAATAAAGAGTACGGGATGTTTCATCTCCCGTCTTGCTCAGGTTGAAAATAAACTGCAAGTAGCTCTCAAAACGGGGTTTAAAGCGTTTTCATCGCTGCGCTTACTGTACTGAGGAAAGTTTTCTTCATGCATATACCTTCGTTTCTCAGCAGCACCCTGATGCACAAAGATGTGCGCTAATTTGCCATCCTGAGATAAAAGGCGCACAAAAAGTGGAACATGGGCCGTTCTATTATGTACCAGCCTAAAACAAAAAAAAAGAAAGAAAAACTAATTGTCAGAAGTGGGATGCGAACCCACGCCCGGAAGACCGGACTGCGACCTGAACGCAGCGCCTTGGACCGCTCGGCCATCCTGACATTTTTTTTTTCTTTATTGCATGAATGAATACATAACTAAAATATCGTAGTTGTCATGCCCCTTGGCAGACAACCGTGTCTAATGGACTTTCATTAACACAAGTTGGTCCATCAGACTCAATACATCATCAGCGTAATCGTGTTGCTTCAAGACTTCTCTTAATTTATACACATGTTCCACAAAATAATCACATACCGATCGTGCATCCAAGTCACAGTGTCGAACAGCCATTCTACTCCTCCAAATGCTGTGAAGGCCCAATAACATAATCTGGTCGTACTGTGCAACATCACTTTCAGTAGTCAAGTACCGAATTCCGCGCGGTGTCAATGGCAAGTCCTTTTTTAGGGTTCTTTGCAAAACATCCCAGTAGAACACCGCATCCCAGCAGTCCAGGAACACATGTTCTACCGTCTCCGGTTTTCTACACAGGAGACAGTTCGAGCCCCAAGGAACAAAAAGGCCCTTTTCCTCTAGCCATGTTTTTACTGGAAGGGTTCCGGTGTGCAGTTTGAAAAAGAAAGTTTTGACGCCAGGTGCTCGGCCATCCTGACAGAAGGGTCAGGAGTTACAGCTAAAATGAGGTCAACCGTTATCCTTTCAGAACCCTAGCGTAAGATCACGCATGTACAGGAAAATGGCGACGACAATTACGAAATCTAATCCTACAAGGACTGAACGGCGGTGAATGAATCCCCTTTACACGCGTGGAGGCACTGAAGTTTGTCGGCACCAGCTACGATGAAAGGGGTATTCAAGATTTTTATACCTGTCTTCGAGCTTTAGCTCCTTATTACTCAAGGTCGCGTTAGCATGAAACACAATGTCATTCAAGTGGGACTTGCGGGTGGTACCATTGGTACACAGATTTTGGACCGCCTAATTGGCGTAGAGTGTTCGGAGTGGTATCAAACGATTCGGCGCGTTACGGGGCATAATGTTCCTTGTAGAATCAAAGCGTAGCTCATCACAGCGATTCACACCGACGACCTTTGGTTCTCCAAACCGTGACTTCTTGAAACTTGAAACTTTCATTACGGTCAAACTAATCGACGTAGGATATTTTCAAACGATTTGTCTTCTTGCGCTGTACACGTTGGCAACAAAATAGGTAGATTTCCGGATATAACGAAAAATTCGCGCCAGGTATAGCGAAGATGGCTCGGAACGCCCGAATCTATGCATACTTCACAGAGCGTTCCCCAGAGGCGGCGTACAAAATGACAAGCCAATGGTAAGGCGTGTGATAAACGGTATACTGTTAAACCTCGTTGCAACGAAGCTGATTGGGCCTGGTGATCACTTCGTTATAGCCGTAGCTTCGTTATAGCCCGGGATGAATAAACTTCCAAGCGGAAACACCATTGTTTCCTTATATGCAGTATTTAATTATAAACCGTTTCGTTACAACGAGGTTCGACTCTACCTGTTTCTCGAAATGTTCGAGATGTGGCGCAGTCCATAACGAGTTTGGTGATTTTTGCTTTGATGATTTGTTCATGGTTAGCCATTAAACGACGAGAATGCGAATAACAGCGTTTGGTCCCTGTGTTTGTTGCCTTTCTGCCGATTTATTTTCTTGCGTCCTGATTATGTGCCTGCTTTGCGGTAATGTAAACGCATGCCTAGGGCCGTGAGCGCTTTTTCGTTGCACTTTCTGTTGAATTCCAGATCACTGCGCCCGTTTCGTAATGTACACGACCACGCTGGATTGGTTTCGGGTAGGCGACGTCGAGGACGATGGCTTTTACTTCAAGACGTCGACGAAGAGGACAGCAGAAGATACATTTGGCGAGGTGCAACAAAGACCTACGAGGGTTGTCTTAAAGAAACTCAGGGTGTTTTCCTAAGAGGTGTTTCAAACTTCGGACTGCTTGGTAATAGCTTGTCCCCCCCCCCCCCCCCCGCCCGGCACTTATTCTACAGTCTCTCCCTCATGACAACGAGGTGCGAGGCACCGGCTGCACGCACGAGATGGTCACGTGATCGTGGATGAGCTAGAGCTCAGCACCCGACGAAAACGAATGTAGCGCGAGGACTACACCGACGACGACTACGCGAAACCGGTGAACAAAGGTATGACAGATAGCGCTGATATAAAACAACTTTTGATATTTGTAGGGGTGAGAGCGAAAAGTATATCTCACCTCCTCCTTCCCACTTCTTTCCAAGCCCAGGCACGCATTGCTGAGATGCGTTGCTATTCCATTACCACACCATGTACAGTCATGGACAAAAGTCTCCGGACCACGTGTTCCTCAAATGAAGCTTATAGCTCTACTACCAGACAGCGGCTGGAGACCGCACTTGTAGCGATGAAAGAACAAAGATTTGACCTTTACCTCCACAAGTGTGGTCTCCATCCGCCGACTAATAGCAGAGTTATCGGCTTCGTTAGAGGAACACCTTGTCCGGAGACTTTTGTCCCCGGCTGTACATTATGGATCACACTTAATGAGGCCAGTTGAGCAAATAGTGTTGTAGTGCAGCAATTGCACGATGCGCCTACAGCCAGAGCTGCAGCCACACACCCACGTGATCATGTGTTCACTTTAAACGTGGGCCGCGCTGCAAATTCCAGAGAGCGTCTACGCGGAGCGGGTCAAAGCCAGAATTTTTGTTCACGATATGCTACACCGACGGCGACGCTGTCTTCAGCGCAATGTTGGGAAATAAAAATTGCTGTGGCGCTGGATTTCCAGAACTCTCTCAGGACTCCTGTATACCGAATCCGCTTATTACTTAATCGGACTTCATAGCATATCTGCGCCTCAGTAGGCACACGTTCCAGGAGGCCGCCAACCCTTATAAAAATGGTTTATAGACAGTCTATAGACTTCTTATCGACTCTATTGCTTTCCTATAGATATTTCATTTTATGCATTCTAGTCTATAGACTGTCTATAGACAAAAGTCTACTAAAAGTGTATGGCCGTAAATCTATAGATTTTCTATAGACTGTCTATGGCATTTGTATTGTCTATAGACTTTTGTCTATAGACAGTATATAGACTTTATAGACAGAAGTCTATAGACATTCTATAGACTGTCTAAAACTTTTTTTGTAAGGGAAGGGCCTTGATAGAACTGAGGAACGACGCCTCAGAAGGCTGCATGCAAACGGGGCCATTTCTAAGGCCAGCGATTGAAACACATAGACCCGACTTTTCGGGGTACTGTAAGTTGTGTGAGATGTGAGCAGACGCATATCATATGCCATGGGCCTGCCAGAAAAATCAGCAAATCAAAGAGAATAAATCAGCCGATGAGAGAGGGCTGGGAGGTGACTTTGTCAGACTACTTTGACCTGGAGTCCCAGAGGGCTCCGGTTCAGAGAGTACGGGCAGCGGCTATCGCCAATGGTGTTTCTGAATGAGGACTACCAACCAGGCAAGAGGGCGGTGAAACCCTCCTCTCTCCCCTAAAACCCACCCCAGTGCATACAATATAGCTTTTACCACCACCGGTAGAGCATTACTGTGAAGTCTCTTTTATGCCGCGCTGTCGTGTAGAGGTATGCGCTCTGGATAGGAAAAGTCGACAGGTGCGGCCCAACTTTAGCTCCGGCACACATGGGGTATGTCAGAAAAATAAAGTAGCAAAAACCCTCACTTACGTCAAGTAATAAACGAACAACAGATTCGGGCTGCTGTACGGTGGAACCGCAGCGAAGGCAGTAATAACATGCCAAGAATAGAAGAAGCACGGCTCACCGAAGGTAATTTCCTCCGAATCTACCCGATTAGAAAAAGAGAACAAAACAGAAAGTGTCAGTTACAAGTGCAATTTCATTTTTAACATGGCAGTCTGTTCAGATCATAGAACTTATTTTTTTTTTTAATTAATGATACAGTACCGTGGCTCAGAGAAAAAAAAAACTAAAATGAAAGCCTTCAGTCTGCTATAAATTTTTTCGAAGAACCTCTTAATTGGGGAACAGACGAATAGAACAGATGAATATCATGAATGGAAGTTTGCCAGTATTCCTTAAGAGAAAAGTGTATAACAGTTATGACTTACCGCTACTCACCTATGGGGCAGAAGCGCAGAAACACGTAAACAGGCCACCGTGATTACTGACCTAATATTTAAACCTTCGAAGACTGAAATTATGCAGTGCGTTAAAGTTCTTGGAGTACATTTTTCCGAACACTTGCAGCGGGATGACCATGTAAATTTTGTGTTGAGCAGACTGAGCAGTACGATAGGAATAGTAAATTGAAACAGGTGTCTTTTACCTGAGAGCGTGAAGTTAATCATATACAGGTCTCTGTTCGCATCCTACCCAAATTATTCATTTCTAGTAACAACCACAGAATGCAATCTAAACAGTTAACTAATAAAACAGAAGACATTTCTACGCATTATTGCTAACGTTCCATACCTGCAATCGACCTCTCAACTTTTTAAACAGTTCCGTAAACTGAGAGTTAGTGAGCTATATAGGTTTATGTTATCACGAGAATATTATATTAATCAAAAGCGCGGAAGCAATACCCTTACCGACATAGCCAGACTATGCTTAGCCGATTCAGTGTACTCCACCAGGTCTGCACCATTTTCGAAAATATCTATCTGCCGGACTAATTACGGTCGAGAAATGCTGCATGATCTGTTACTGGGTATGTTAAATGGCTATATAAATGAAGGTATCGCCATTTCTAAGCTGTAACTTTCTGATCTCATCGCCATGTTCATCGGCTGAATCTTACTCTATTATTTTGCGTGCCATGTGATATGCACTCAACTGGGGCATTGTTATGTAGTTTATTTTGATAAGTTGAATGTTCGTACCGCTTGCTACGCTTCCATTTTTATTGCTGTATATTTTGCTTTACACTGTCTGAGCTAGCTGCGTCCTGGAACATTGTTTTTTGTGCTGTGCGCGCTGCTGCCAGTGCCTGATAAGAGGGGCCAAGGACAACTCAAGTCATGCTTGAACGGCTTTTCCCTTGGCTCCTTTTTTCACTGTACAGTGAGAAAAAATAAATGAAAAGGATAACGAAAAGGGCTTAACTTAAGGACAACGCCGCGAGCTATGGAGAGAAAAATGATGCGTGTAACGTTAAGAGATCGGAAGAGGGCGGAGTGGGTGAGGGAACAAACGCGGGTTAATGACATCCTAGTCGAAATCAAGAGGAAGAAATGGGCTTGGGCAGGGCATGCAATGCGAAGGCAAGATAACCGCTGCTCCTTAAGGGTAACAGAGTAGATTCCAAGAGACGGCAAGCGTAGCAGGTGGTGGCAGAAAGTTAGGTGGGCGGATGAGATCAAGAAATTTGCGGGAATAGGGTGGCCACAGCTGGAAAAGGACAAAGTTAATTGCAGAGATATGGGAGAGGCCTTTTCCCTGCAGTGGGCGTATAGACGGAGTGATGATGACGAATAGAACGCGTTTTGTGCTTTGGTAATAGTCAGTTGCTTTGCTCAGCCTCCCTGTTATTTTTCGTCCGATTTCACGACGAATTTATTTTTAATAAATAAATAAAGAAGCCAACCAATTAATTCCATGTGTGCATCGCATTTCCCGCCATAACCACCCGAACGCTGTTTACCCTGAACGTGCACATACCACCACATTCCAGCAATCATTTTTCTTAAAGACTGCCCGTGACTGGAATGACCTCCCTGCTGAAGTGGCCACCATTATGATTCATCGACTGTTCAAGACCACTATCGGGGAAGCCCATTCATCAATGTAATTTTTGTCCATTTTCTTATTAATGTATAATATTTTTTTTTGCCGTGTTATCCCCACCCCTCATGTAATGTCCCGAAAGGAACCTTTGAGGAATAGTAAATAAATAAATAAATGAATAAATAAATAAATACATAAATAAATAAATAAATAAAAACACGCACTGGCACGAGTACACCAACTAGTAGAAGGGAAAGACAAACTCGCCGAACCTTTCCGTGACATCTAGCGAATGCTGTGAACAGCGGACGCCTCGCACGTCGTTATGCGTCGCCCTTTTTGGCAGATATCGACGATATGTGCACCGTATTCTCAACGATTCTTAACTGTTTCGTGGACAGTACTCAAGCTACCGCTGAACGACTTGGTTATGTGAATGTCCTCCTGAGATCCGGCAATGGAAAATTTGTACAATATATTGTCGTGTGGAATGGCAGGTGACACAGCCTTGGACGGAGGTTTAGTGCCGTAAAGAGCTACTTCGAAGCTACTTTTAAAATCTACGCTGGTGTTCAGTGAGTATGGAGAAAACTGCATCGCTTCGCTCCTCTTCAGGAGCTCTCAAAACGGTGGCAGTCAATGCGCGTATGTTTTGTACAGGTGGTAAAAAAAAACAAAAAAAAACAAGTGAGTGGTTTTGCTTGCATTTCTGCAAACAAGTGGTAAAACGCTTTCGAGCATTTCCTTGAAACATACCTGTTGATTGGTGTCTTTGACTTCCTGTGCAGCAGAAAGTAGCCACGTCTTGTTGCTCTTTCTCAATGCGTTGGTGGGCGGGATTCGTGTATCTGGCTCTGTGAGACCTATATATATATATATAACGTTGTACTTACTCTCAAGTAGGCCGATATTGTTTTCCAAAAATCGCACTCGGAAGTCGACCAATACGTGAATCGCAGCCAAGGCGATGTGTAAACCCAATTATAATCTCCGAAAAGGAAAGGATAACGACAGTACTGGAGAAAGTCGTGCGCTCTGACTTTCTTTAGCCTTGTAACACTACGGCAGCTGCTGCCGCCATTACTGCGCAAAGGCATCACGCCCCCTTCTTTTTCAAGAGAGCTGTGCAAATAGATTAGCAGACAAAGCTGATGTGAAGATAAGGACGGGGTCCCACCGCGGAGGCGTCGCCGTAAAAACAAAACTTCTCACTCAGTCAGATGCCGCAATGGGCCAGTGGTGAGAGCGCTCGTCTACTGAGCAGGAGTACCCGGGTTAGAACCCGGCCGCAGCGGCCGCGCTTCGATGCCGGTGAAGCTCAAAAGGCGCTCATGTGCTGTGCGATGTCAGTGCACGATAAGATCCTCAATTGGTCGAAATTACTCCGGAGGCCTCCAGTGCTACACATCTTCCTCTTTTATTGCGAAAGCAATACTGCTCACAGTTTGAGCCCTTCAGCGTAGCGCGGCGGTGGACACGCTTGAGCTTTAGCGTGACCTTAGACGTGACGTCATACTAGCTGCGAAAAACCAGGGCCCCAGCTCGGCTTAGGCTTAGGCTTAGAAAAACTTTATTATATCAGATAATCAGGACGGCGGCCTCGCCATCCCGTCCTTCTCAGACGGCCGAGATCCCTTGGGACCGGGCGGCTTCGAAGCCATATCTGATGGTCTCTTTTTGTTCTTGGAGGTCCTGGCTGCGTAGCAAAACCTCCCATGACTCCTTGCAAGTCACTAAAGGTGTGGATTGGGCGCACGCCCACATCATATGGGCTAAGGTGGCTCGTTCTCCACAGGCCCTACGTTTCCCGTCATTGAAGCCGCGCATGAACCTACTCAGCGCGGCTGGATTCGGAAATGTCATCATCATCATCAGCCTGACTACACCCACTGCAGGGCAAAGGCCTCTCCCATGTCTCTCCAATTAACCCTGTCCTTTGCCAGTTGCCGCCACTCTATCCCCGCAAACTTCTTAATCTCATCCGCCCACCTAACTTTCTGCCGTCCCCTGCTACGTTTGCTTTCTCTTGGAATCCACTCCGTTACCCTTAAGGACCAGCGGTTATCTTGCCTTCGCATTACATGCCCTGCCCAAGCCCATTTCTTCCTCTTGATTTCAACTAAGATGTCCTTAACCCGCGTTTGTTCCCTCACCCACTCCGCCCGCTTTCGATCTCTTAACGTTACACCTATCATTTTCCTTTCCATAGCTCGCTGCGTTGTTCTTAACTTAAGCTGAACCCTCTTTGTTAGCCTCCACGTTTCTGCCACATAGGTGAGTACCGGTAGGATACAGCTGTTGTATACTTTTCTCTTCAGCTGCATGACAGCTGAGGTTTCCACTGAGTCAAATGCTTTCTCGTAATCAATGAAGGCTATATATAGGGGTTGGTTATATTCTGCGCATTTCTCTATCACCTGATTGATAGTGTGAAATGTGCCCACCTGCAACTGCCGCCATGCTGCTTCCTCCTTCTTGCTCAGCTTCTGATGACCACCTTTATATCTTTTTGTGTGAGCGCGAGCGCGATGGCCGCCTCGACTCGTCAGTCTAGAGCGGCGGTAGACACGGTGGGCGGTGAGCCTCTCGCTTCTCCCACTAGAGGCGCTGCGGTAGGAGTGACGTCACACCATCTGTGGAAGAGAAGGGTCCCAACTTGGTTTTATTCTTTTGGTATCCGTGTGCTGCTAATATTGAATAATTTTATTCTTTTGGTTATGTAACAATGTAAGTTCACTCCTGCTTGGGTCAAGCAGTGGCCTGCAGTATTCTGAAATAAATAAAATAAAAATAAACACGTGCCGTCGGCGGAGAGCGGCGGTAGACACGGCGGGCGGTGAGCCTCTCGCTTCTCCCGCTAGGAGCGCTGCGGTCGGAGTGACGTCGTAACAGAGCTCCAGCTCGTGCCGTCGTCGCTGCGACGCGCGCCTTTTCTTGTATTGCGAAAGCGATACTGTTTGCACACGGTGGAGGTCGTTCCTTCGCTCCGGCGCAGCTGCGGCGCACGACCACGTGACAGCGTGACGTCACGACCAGAGGAGAGTAGGGGCCCCAACTTGTCTGTTCGGCCGTAGTCGTTCCTTCGCTCGGCGCGGCGGCTACCACGTGACGGCGTCCTCGGCCCACCGCGTGAGGGCGCTCGCTAGGAGAGGATAAACGGGGCGCCGCAGGCGCGCTCCGCTTAGTCATGCCTGAGGAGTTGTACAAGGCGTCGCTGGAGCGACGTGCTGCGAGCAAACGCCGGCGCCGTGCCCAGGAGACAGATGAAGAAAGGCAAGAGCGGTTGGCTAAGCAACGCGCCTATGCCGCAGAATGGCGAGCCCGGCGGCGTTCTACAAGTTCAGTGAGCGAGAGTAGTTTCATGGACTCTCTGAATGCCGAAGAATCGTCTATGAGTAGTTCATAGAGCGATATAATGATGACTATGTAATTACCAGTGTTCAGACCAAGAGTCACTACTTTATGGACCACCAAAACGTGTTCATTGGAATAAACAAACCGTAGAAACCATGTTGTGTCCAGAGTAAATCCTTTAGTTGCACAAAAGGCGAAGCCATGCCAAACCACCAGCAGAGCCAAGCGCATCCAGGGAGCTATTGCTTTAGCCACAGCTAATTTTTTCTTTCACTCTTCTGATATTTTAACTCTGCTCTACCTTCACGTAGCGGCGGTGGTGACTCGGCTGGAGCCAGTTGGCAGGCCCGTGCAATTTCTTTTTCATCCTTCTCCCAGTCACAACAACAACAACCGATGGCGCAGAGCGGCGGTAGACACGGCGGATGCGGGTTGAAGAAACGGATGAAGTTGCTTTCGCAATTTCCGGGCTTAACCAAGCTGAGCCTCTGCCAATTTTTTGTATCTCACGATAAAAAATCGCTTTAAAGGATATACTATCACCGCAGCCGATCACGCGTCACGTTAAACCTGCCGCACTCCTGCGATGTGTATTGAAGCGAAAACTTCACTATGGGACCTCGGACTTCAATCGCGGACCGCGCAAATTTGAACTTGAAATTACCTTGAGCTGCGAAAGCAAAGGCGCATAACTGGCCCCCTGTGACAGTGAACACCTCAGTCGTGCTTTAAGCTAAGTGACGGTAATGACAGATGTGCGCGGCATGCATTGGCACTGACAACTTTGTGGCAGAAACGCAGCACTAAAGCCATATAGGCCGCCAGAGACCTCTACTACGGCACATCTTTTTCTCTTTCTTCTTTCACTCCCACCTTCGTCCCTTCGCGAGGATCAGGTGTCCACCTAGATGTCAGTTACTGCGACATTTCTTCTCCTCAAAAGCCCATAAGCCGTCGGCGTTCATTGTGTTCGTAAGCGTTGGCGTTGAAAACGTTTTACACTGCGGCGATTTTAAGGAACGAAAGTGCGCATAACGCTCCCTGGGTCAGTGGATGCCTGAATCGCGCTAATAGGTACATGGGGTGATGAGAGAGAGATGTGGGCCGTATGCGTTAGCGCTGACAAGGTTGTGGTGTACACGCGGCACTGCTGCAATATCCCGCAGCGTTCATTGGGTGAGCAAACACTCGCGATCAACCATTAACTGCCACCTGCCAGGGTCGCAGGGTGGGTGGGCTGCCTATCCAGTGTCCGGAAAACACTCAACGTTACAAACGCCAAGCCACTTATAGATGCCCGATACGCCATAGCTTTCGCTCTGTAACCAGGCTCAGCAGTAGATGAACCGCACCATTTTCTTCTCCCTCCATTCAATTTCGCAACCACCATGCCCTGAAAGCGCAGCACGCCTTCGGTGCCTAAATGTAAGGACCTTTCGAGTAAAGCTTGAAATATTTAATGCATTTTATTAAAACACGCCGGGATGAAATTACATCGGGGTTCGAGAACACAAGGAATTTTTAGAACTTCCAATTCCAAACCTGGTGCACTTGCTCGCGTCCAGGGCGGTGCTGTTCGGCGAGATTTCTGTTTTCATCAGCTCCATTAGCATTTGTATGTACGGTATACCTGGTATGTTTCGGCCGCGTCTGTAGGGGCCGCTGTGATCGTCTATTGTTGCGAGTCTCTTGTTGCGGAATTGGATTGGATTGGAGTAAACTTTATTTGTGCCTGCAGTTGGGCGCTCACGCACCCCGACGAGGGCCTACGTCGTCTACGAGGCTGCCGTTACTCGGCGCGGGTCTCCGCTCGCCGTTGCCGGCTCGCTGGGTCCCTGCCTTTCGAGCGCCCCGAGGACCTGCTGGACGGCCCATAGCTGTTGGTCATGGTCGTTGCTCTTCGCGGCTGCCTCCAGCCGCGGCGGGATTGTTCCTGATGCGACCCTACGCTACGTGTGAGCGGTTTCGCGAAAGCCCCGGAGAGCCCCAACTGCGCATGCGCGAGGAGCGAGTGCCGTCGGAGCAGCGCGGAGCCGCCGCCGCTTCTCCGCTGCGCGGGTTACCCAGAGGTGCCGCCGCCGCCGCTGTGGATTGCTGCGCCGTTGCTTCCGCACCTACTCGTAATGGCCATTGGTCAAACGAGACAATTTATAAAGCGAAAGCTTTACTACTTGCACTTTCAAGCCTTTGCCGTGCGACGGCGGTGCACATGAAATGACCTTTCGCATGACCTCTGTGTGACGTCACGCCGAAGAGCTGGGCGACCATCTCGCGCCGTCTGCGAGTAGTGGCGGTGCCACCACCGGCGGCCTTAGATTAGATTGGATTATATTGTATTAGACTGGATTGCATTAGACTGGATTAAATTGGATTAGATTGGATTGGATTAGATTAAATTAGATTAAATTAGATCACATTAGATTACATTAGATTGGATTACATTATGTTAGATTAGATGAGATTAGATTACATTAGATGAGATTAGATTACATTAGATTAGATTGCATTACATTGGATTGGATTGTATAACCGATGCATCACCACAAGTCTAACCACAAGCACTACCACCAACTATACTACCAGCTGAACCATGGCGTAGCTACGGATATTGCTTTCACAATTACCGGGCTTAACCAAGCTAAGCCACACCGAATTTTTTATTGCGAAAGCAATACTACGCTAGGTTTTCAGCCTTCAGCGTGGTCCCGGCGGTGGTCCCGGCGGTATATCCTTAGCAAAAACTAATACGTTTGGAATATACGGTGGACTATTTAAATTGTATTTCAAACATATTTTGTATTCATGAATGCACTAAAAATATGTAGGAAATGCGTTCCTGAAATTTCATGCTAGGTATTTGAAATATATTCTGAAAATATGCCAAAAATACCTCACTTAAAGCATACTTCGAGCACTTTTCGAATACGTGAAAAAATATGTATGCAGCCGCCGCGGTGGCTCAGTGGTTATGGTGCTCGGCTGCTGACCCGAAAGACGCGGGTTCAATCCCGGCCGCGGCGGTTGAATTTCTTTGGAGGAGAAATTCTAGAGGCCCGTGTACTGTGCGATGTCAGTGCACGTTAAAGAACTCCAGGTGGTCGAAATTTCCGGAGCCCTCCACTACGGCGTCTGTCATAGCCTTAGCCGCTTTGGGACGTTAAACCCCATAAACCAAATCAAACCAAACCGCAGTTTTAGCATCTTGTCAGTGTATTAAAAGTGTATTTTCGAAAATATGAGCTTAATTCAACCAAAGTATACTTCAATTCTAAAAAACGGGCAGTCCTTGTAAACGTATATGAATGCAGTTTTAGCATCTTGTCAGTGTATTGAAAGTGTATTTTCGAAAATATGAAATTAATTCATCCAAAGTATACTTCAAGCCTAAAAAACGGGCAGGCCTTGAAAACGTATATGTATGCAGTTTTAGCATCTTGTCAGTGTATTGAAAGTGTATTTTCGAAAATATGAGATGAATTCTTCCAAAGTATACCTCAATTCTAAAAAACGGGCAGTCCTTTTAAACGTATTTGCAGCACACTTCGAGCTGCCGTTGAACAGTCGAGTGCTCGAAATCGCGTTTCGGGAAATGGCATTTGCGTGTTGTCAACGTATTGGAAGTGTACTTCCGTAAATACGCAATTAATTCGTCTAAAGAATACTTAAATTCCAGCAAATTGGCAGTCCGCATTAGCATATTTGCAGCCCACTTCGAGCTGCCTTTGAACAACCTAATGCTCGAAACTGCATTTTGGTGTTGGCAATGTTATTAAAGTGTACTTTGTAAATACGCAATTAATCCGTCCAAGTATACTTCGATTTGAACAAGTGGGCAGTCCGCGTAAACATATTTGCATTACACTTCAAGCTACCGTGGAACAATCTAGAGCTCGAAATGACGTTTCAGGGAACAGTGAAAACTCTCCCTTTCCGGTCGTCCTTTCGTTGCAACACAGTAATCATACCGCGCCAACAACGCAGGACAAAGACGAGACGGGACGAGAACGCCTGCGTTGTTCCCGCGCTATGATTACTGTGTTGCAATGAATTACCAACCTGCCCAAGCCTTTTCTGTTCTGAAGTGTTTTCGTTTATGGTAACTTCTAGCAGGAAGGTAATCACCACTTATTTACACTACGTGCAGAGAACGTGATAGTATGATACCGGCAAAGGCGCCTTGGGTATTTCCTGGCCCGAATATGCCAGTGCCTCCCGATTTGAACGCGACCGGTAGGGCACTTGTCGGATAATTTTTGGGCCCACAGTCTTTGCGCAAAAAAAACGCCTCACCGGCCAAGATAGTGCGTCGCTCTCGGTGGGTATATATAAGGTAAGCCAAGTATGGCTCTTGTCGGAGCATTTGTTGTTTGGTGCGGCACTTCCGTCATGATTTGCTGTGTAGTATCTTTGCCGTTCCCGTGCCGTCACGTGACCTTATAATCTGATGTACATCGTGTTTGGTAACTTCGCTTGTACAATTTGTTCTGCAGTTGAAGCATTAATCCGTCTCATTCTCTGAAGCCGACCAGTAGACATTTTTTAAGCCGAAGTGAATATATTTTCTATGTATTAAGTGCATATTTTAGTGTATTTCAATGTACTCTAATGTATTTAATGTATATTTTTAGTATATTTTTAATGCATTATAAATATGCTAAGCGGACAAAAATGTACTTTTCACGTATTTTAAAGAATGCTCAAAATATTATTCGTAGTATACGTAGAAAGCATTCGTATTGCAGTTTAAGCATAGGGACAAAAATGCGAAATAAATATGAAATTAATACAATATGCTTGAAATGCATTTTAAGCACACCCTATTTTTCGCTAAGGGTAGTCACGCGTCTGTGACGTCGTACCGAGGTGAAATCTGAGCTACCAAGTCGGTTCGTCAGCGCGGTGGTGGTGGTGGTGGTGGTGAAAACATTTATTAATCATAGAGAGAGGTGTTGGGGGTCGTGACCTGAAGGGTCACGCCCTTACAACCACTAGGTGGGATGCCTAGTCAGGCACACCATTGGCGTTTGCCGCAGCCCGGGCGCGCTGCGTTAAGGCCCTTTGGGCCTCGAGGGTGCAGCAACCGGACAGGATCGCCTCCCAGTCCTCTCGGGTGGGGTTCTGGATAGGGTGTAGGGATGGGTTCTGCTGGCAGGCCCACACCATGTGGTAGGTGTCAGACACCTCCCCACAGTGTGAGCACCGCCCGTCGAATTTAGGATCGAAATGCTTTAGAATTGCCGGGCACAACATCGTGTTGGTGAGCAGGCGCAGGAGTACCCGCTCGTTGACCTTCCCCAGCCCTTTGCATGGGGTGGGAAGAGTTTGGTGCGTGGATTTGTAATAATCGCATATTTCCTTAAAAGTGTAAATCGGATTGAAATGGAAGTCCTGGTCGGCGTCGGGTACCGTGGGAAATGCCCGGAGAGAGAGCGCCCAGCGGTAGCCACTGAGCGCCGCAGATCCCAGGCAGTAAGAGAGGGGACAGCGTTCATTTCGAGGAAAGGAAAGGCGTCTTGCCAACTCTGTGGTTTAGTAGACACCTCAATAACGCTTTAAGCTAATTCCGGCGTTCATTGATGCCCTCTGACATAGACAGCGTTGTAGACTGCGTTGATTTGGAGGAAAGGAAAGGCGCCATACCAACTCTGTGGTTTAGTGGACACCTCAATAGCACTTTAAGCTGATTCCGGCGTTCATTGATGCCCTCTGACATAGACAGCGTTGTAGACTGCGTTGATTTGGAGGAAAGAAAAGGCGTCTTACCAACTCTGTAGTTTAGTGGACACCTCAATAGCACTTTAAGCTAATTCCGGCGTTCATTGATGCCCTCTGACATAGACAGCGTTGTAGACTGCGTTGATTTGGAGGAAAGGAAAGGCGCCATACCAACTCTGTGGTTTAGTGGACACCTCAATAGCACTTTAAGCTGATTCCGGCGTTCATTGATGCCCTCTGACATAGACAGCGTTGTAGACTGCGTTGATTTGGAGGAAAGAAAAGGCGTCTTACCAACTCTGTAGTTTAGTGGACACCTCAATAGCACTTTAAGCTAATTCCGGCGTTCATTGATGCCCTCTGACATAGACAGCATTGTAGACTGCGTTGATTTGGAGGAAAGGAAAGGCGCCATACCAACTCTGTGGTTTAGTGGACACCTCAATAGCACTTTAAGCTGATTCCGGCGTTCATTGATGCCCTCTGACATAGACAGCATTGTAGACTGCGTTGATTTGGAGGAAAGAAAAGGCGTCTTACCAACTCTGTAGTTTAGTGGACACCTCAATAGCACTTTAAGCTAATTCCGGCGTTCATTGATGCCCTCTGACATAGACAGCGTTGTAGACTGCGTTGATTTGGAGGAAAGGAAAGGCGCCATACCAACTCTGTGGTTTAGTGGACACCTCAATAGCACTTTAAGCTGATTCCGGCGTTCATTGATGCCCTCTGACATAGACAGCGTTGTAGACTGCGTTGATTTGGAGGAAAGAAAAGGCGCCATACCAACTCTGTGGTTTAGTGGACACCTCAATAGCACTTTAAGCTGATTCCGGCGTTCATTGATGCCCTCTGACATAGACAGCGTTGTAGACTGCGTTGATTTGGAGGAAAGGAAAGGCGCCATACCAACTCTGTGGTTCAGTGGACACCTCAATAGCACTTTAAGCTACTTTAAGCTGATTCCGGCGTTCATTGATGCCCTCTGACATAGACAGCGTTGTAGACTGCGTTGATTTGGAGGAAAGAAAAGGCGTCTTACCAACTCTGTAGTTTAGTGGACACCTCAATAGCACTTTAAGCTAATTCCGGCGTTCATTGATGCCCTCTGACATAGACAGCGTTGTAGACTGCGTTGATTTGGAGGAAAGGAAAGGCGCCATACCAACTCTGTGGTTTAGTGGACACCTCAATAGCACTTTAAGCTGATTCCGGCGTTCATTGATGCCCTCTGACATAGACAGCGTTGTAGACTGCGTTGATTTGGAGGAAAGAAAAGGCGTCTTACCAACTCTGTAGTTTAGTGGACACCTCAATAGCACTTTAAGCTAATTCCGGCGTTCATTGATGCCCTCTGACATAGACAGCATTGTAGACTGCGTTGATTTGGAGGAAAGGAAAGGCGCCATACCAACTCAGTGGTTTAGTGGACACCTCAATAGCACTTTAAGCTACTTTAAGCTGATTCCGGCGTTCATTGATGCCCTCTGACATAGACAGCGTTGTAGACTGCGTTGATTTGGAGGAAAGAAAAGGCGTCTTACCAACTCTGTAGTTTAGTGGACACCTCAATAGCACTTTAAGCTAATTCCGGCGTTCATTGATGCCCTCTGACATAGACAGCGTTGTAGACTGCGTTGATTTGGAGGAAAGGAAAGGCGCCATACCAACTCTGTGGTTTAGTGGACACCTCAATAGCACTTTAAGCTGATTCCGGCGTTCATTGATGCCCTCTGACATAGACAGCGTTGTAGACTGCGTTGATTTGGAGGAAAGAAAAGGCGTCTTACCAACTCTGTAGTTTAGTGGACACCTCAATAGCACTTTAAGCTAATTCCGGCGTTCATTGATGCCCTCTGACATAGACAGCATTGTAGACTGCGTTGATTTGGAGGAAAGGAAAGGCGCCATACCAACTCTGTGGTTTAGTGGACACCTCAATAGCACTTTAAGCTGATTCCGGCGTTCATTGATGCCCTCTGACATAGACAGCATTGTAGACTGCGTTGATTTGGAGGAAAGGAAAGGCGCCATACCAACTCTGTGGTTTAGTGGACACCTCAGTAGCACTTTAAGCTAATTCCGGCGTTCATTGATGCCCTCTGACATAGACAGCGTTGTAGACTGCGTTGATTTGGAGGAAAGAAAAGGTGTCTTACCAACTCTGTAGTTTAGTGGACACCTCAATAGCACTTTAAGCTAATTCCGGCGTTCATTGATGCCCTCTGACATAGACAGCGTTGTAGACTGCGTTGATTTGGAGGAAAGGAAAGGCGCCATACCAACTCTGTGGTTTAGTGGACACCTCAATAGCACTTTAAGCTGATTCCGGCGTTCATTGATGCCCTCTGACATAGACAGCATTGTAGACTGCGTTGATTTGGAGGAAAGGAAAGGCGCCATACCAACTCAGTGGTTTAGTGGACACCTCAATAGCACTTTAAGCTGATTCCGGCGTTCATTGATGCCCTCTGACATAGACAGCGTTGTAGACTGCGTTGATTTGGAGGAAAGAAAAGGCGTCTTACCAACTCTGTAGTTTAGTGGACACCTCAATAGCACTTTAAGCTGATTCCGGCGTTCATTGATGCCCTCTGACATAGACAGCATTGTAGACTGCGTTGATTTGGAGGAAAGGAAAGGCGCCATACCAACTCTGTGGTTTAGTGGACACCTCAGTAGCACTTCAAGCTAATTCCGGCGTTCCGTGCAGCACTCAGGCTTTCTCCTTTCACTACTTTAGTCGCTAAAGTTTCTCGTGATTTGCTTTCGCAACCTTCCGGGCTTAACCAAGCTAAGCCTCTGCCAATTTTTCTTTCACTCCTACCTCCATCCCTTCGCGCAGGGCGTGTTTTAGGTGTCCACCGAGTAGTGAGACAGCTACTACGTCTTTCATTTACCGTAAGAGACAAATCTCCCGCAATCGGTTTGGTTTGGTTTATGGGGTTTAACGTCCCAAAGCGACTAAGGCTATGAGAGACGCCGTAGTGGAGGGCTCCGGAAATTTCGACCACCTGGGGTTCTTTAACGTGCACTGACATCGCACAGTATACGGGCCTCGAATTTCTCCTCCAAAGAAATTCAGCCGCCGCGGCCGGGATCGACCCCGCGTCTTTCGGGCCAGCAGCCGAGCACCATAGCCACTGAGCCACCGCGGCGGCAAATCTCCCGCAATCGCTCAGCCGCTAGTCGAGTGACACCTCCCGAACGTGGGCGGGAAACAACGGCAGCATTTAAGCTTATAGAGAACTTCGGCGGCCACAGGCTGTAATAAGTCGACAGGATGCACAAGTTCTATGTATGGTCCTCCATGACAGTTGGGCGGCTGCACATGAAAATGATGAGGACGAATCTCTTACACCTCGGACGTACAGGTGACGTAGAACACCACTAACGATGACTCCGTCCAGGCAATGTTTTCATCTGTTCCATGTCCGTAACCTTCCAGTCTTCTCTTGATTTTGATGTGGTTGCCCGGTACACATAAAGCGCTTCTCTTGCAAAGGCGTCATCGAAGCTTCCAGGAAGCCACAAAGACTGGAGATTTCTCTCGGCTTCTGGTTAACGAGAACTCTGAGTTTTAACAGAAAATTATTCGCTTGACGCTAGCCTGGCCGTTAAGAACTCCGGTCTATAAGCGCGATGCTATCCAAACGTGCGACATCTGAAGTTCACCGATGGAGGTGGTTTCTATGAAGACCTAAGTGTTCCACAGTGAATCACAGATGTCATGGGCGGGTACCACTTTCAGGCAAGTCATGCATACATGAATACGGAGGAGGCTACGAGTTTACCGGTGAGAATACGAAGGAAAGTAGTACGAAGGAAAGTAGACGAAGACGGAAGAAAATAGACGGAAAGAAGACGAAGGAAAGTAGTGCGTGTAGGCAGAGGCCTCAGCAATGTCTGAACCGTAAGATGGTGGACAGTAATTTTACTGGACTTAGCTCAGGTTAAAACGAAGCGCAGTTCGGAGTGTGCTTTAATGTTGTTCATTTTTGCGCATTATGACCTTAACAACGCGTCTGAGGTCTATGCCTTGTTCTAATGAGCACCCGCGTTATCCATGTGGTTCTGCAGGTTATTTGGGACAGAAGGATACGCAACAATCACAACCTTTCATCCGGCATCAGTAAAAAAAAAAGTTAAAAATATAGGCTGTCAGAAGTGGGATTCGAACCCACGCCCGGAGAACCGGACTGCGACCTGAACGCAGCGCCTTGGACCGCTCGGCCATCCTGACATTTTTTTTTTTCTTTATTGCATGAATGAATACATCAATAAAATATCGTAGTTGTCGTGCCCCTTGGCAGACAACCGTGTCTAATGGACTTTCATTAACACAAGTTGGTCCATCAGACTCAATACATCATCCGCGCAATCTTGTTGCTTCAAGACTTCTCTTAACTTATACACATGTTCCACAAAATAACCACATACCGATCGTGCATCCAAGTCACAATGTCTTACAGCCATTCTACTCCTCCAAATGCTGTGAAGGCCCAATAACATAATCTGGTCATACTGTGCAACATCACTTTCAGTGGTCAAGTACCGAATTCCGCGCGGTGTCAATGGCAAGTCCTTTTTTAGGGTTCTTTGCAAAACATCCCAGTAGAACACCGCATCCCAACAATCGAGGAACACGTGTTCTACCGTCTCCGGTTTTCTACACAGGAGACAGTTCGAACCCCAAGGAACAAAAAGGCCCTTTTCCTCTAGCCATGTTTTTACTGGTAGCGTTCCTGTGTGTAATTTAAAAAAGAATGTTTTGACGCCAGGTGCAACAGTCATCTTTTTAACTCGCCTGAGAACGTCTTTCCCAGGGCCTTCACAGTATAAGGTTCTGTACAGTGGCGCTGGAAACAACTGTTCAATAAGATCCTTGTATAAGCGCTTCGGCGTTACATTCGCTAAATACTCTAGCGAGAACCGCACTTGCAAAAACCTGAATGACCAGACAACCTCTCGCAGGAAGCGAGACACTGTGTACCGCCGAGCATTGCACGAAGAGACAATGAATTCTGGAAGTGCACTGGATAACATGGTTTGTATGACTGTTCGCAGGAAGGGGTCATTTTGGTCACGCAGGAAACAAAACCTTAAAACAACCTGTCGTACATAGAGATTCATTAGAGACAGTCCCCCGACCTTTACTCTCCGGACGAGATTATCTCTGCGAATTCGTTCCCAATTGGACGCCCAAATGAAGACCGCAAAAACCCGATGAAACCTTTGGATATTGGTTCGTGCACAATATAATACTTGAAGTAAATACATGATCCTTGCCACAAGAAAGGTGTTACATACAGTTGCGCGCGCGAAAATAGAAAGATTACGGCCCATCCATCCCTTGGTCCGGTCCCGCATTTCTTCCGCTTTTTCGTTCCAGTAATTGGTATTTTCCCCATATCTGTCCAGCGGGACTCCCAAATAAACTCCGGGAGTTGTAGCCCATCGGACCCCGCAGAACAATACGTCATAAAGGATATTGTAGGGCCTCACCAAACGTGTGGCATAAAAACAAGAAGCATATTTAAAAATATTCATGTAGCACGCAGCGTGCTCGAGTGCTGCGATGCTTTAAATAAGAAAGTGGCTATGGTTCAAATTGACTTTGAAAAAGCATTTGATCGGGTGTCTCATGAAATACTCTATTGTTTGTTGGAACATATTGGTATTGGTTCGGTTGTTCTCAATGGGGTTAAAATGGCTTATGCATGTTGCTCGACACGACTTATGGTAAACAAAATATTATCTGAAAGAATTGATGTGAGGGCTTCTGTTCGACAAGGATGTCCACTGTCCCCTCTACTTTTTGCAATTTATTTGGAGCCTTTTTGTAGGATGATAACTGCGAGCGAGCACATCCGAGGTTTTAGGTTGGGAGCGTGTGAGGTGCGAATACTGGCATATGCAGATGATGTTGCCCTCTTTTGTGAAGATCGCAAAAGTATTGTAGAAGCGTTACAAGTAACCGAAAGGTTTTGCAGGCAAACTGGTAGCGCTGTTAATCTCGATAAATGTCTCGGAGTCTGGCATGGGCAATGGGACTTGAAACCAGAATTGTTCTGCGGGGTCCGATCGGCCATCCTGACAGGACACGTCTGGAGTAATGCTAGCCTGAGGTCATACAAGTTTAGCTATCAAAATGTAGCTATTGGATATAAGTTTTAGTTATAAATAATAATTTTAGTCTAATAACAATGTTAATTAAAAATTCTGAGCCTTTATTATTAAACGGGCAAGTATTCACCTGATATTAATGTGCCCTTTCGGTACACATGGAGTGTTTGACGCACGTGTCAGCCAAGCATTCTTCTTCTTCTTCACCATATGAAAAAAGCATTCAGGAAGCGAAAATCTTCTTCGCTTCTGCACTTCTTTCTTACCGTCGAGTTTGAACCAGGAATTGTACCCTTGAGACTAGCTAGGCCGTCGATAGCGCCAGTTCATACGCATTGATTCAGATGTGTGGCATCAGAAACTTTAGGTTGCAACTAATTTCTTTGAAGAACAGAAATATAACACACCATGAGGTCGACCCTGAAGTCTTGGATGTGACACAAGTTTTAGGCAGTGGGCTGGATGGAAAAACACATTACTATTTTGTGGCGATCAATCATTGTTTCAAGGTTCCCGAACACTGAACTCCATATGCGGAGCGTGGGGAGGTGAGACGAGTTACCGAACGAAAAATAATTTTGCTGACGCTGTATGAATGCGCACACAGGGTGTTTATGATGATGATAAAAATTTGATATCATGATGATGATAAAAAAAAAAGTAACCGGAGGGAAGGCTAGAAGGAAACGTATTCAACGCAGGTCGTTGAAGCAACGACATATCGTTTGCGGTCGTGTTGCGCACTTCAGAGTGTTTTTACTGTCAGTTGATTAGTTCATTAGCTACGGGCAATTGCAGAAAATTTGTAATATTCTTTTCCCCAAGAGCGTTTCGTAAAGTTGTCGACGGCGTTTAGAAAAAGCATGTTATGTTGATTTTCGAAACGCTCCTCCTGCATGGTTCTGTTGGCAGTTTATAAAAAAACTCACGAAATGTAAAAAAAAAAATACGGAAACCACGTCACCGCTCTCGAGTTACCAAATTTCGCCACCCTCAAGCCCGCTTTGAGCGATAGAAGCGTGCGAACTGACCGTGTCGACGTCACAGCGGCCGCCAAGGTCAGCTTCGGCCCGAAAAAGAGTCAGCAACTTTGTAGGGAACATAGAGCGAGTTGACGTCTCTGATAAGTGATAGGCAAGCCAGCGAAAGCCGATTGGGATGAGGCTTTTGTTAACTGTCATAACACACACAGCAAATATAATCGGAAGGGAACGTGGCGAAGCCACGTCTTTAATGTAGCCGCCCTATTTTTTTTATCTTATCAGACAGCCAGACATATTGAGCGGCGGCAGCTCACTTCGATGCGGTCAGCGCCCACGCCACGTTTCTTTCGTTCAAAACACTGTTCAGAGCTCTACCATACGCTAGCGCAAAAAAAAGCAGTCAGGGCAGTCAACTGGTCTTTCATTTCGTTGGTTGGTTTGGTTGGTTTATGGGGTTTAACGTCCCAAAGCGACTAGGCTATGAGAGACGCCGTAGTGGAGGGCTCCGGAAATTTCGACCACCTGGGGTTATTTAACGTGCACTGACATCGCACAGTACACGGGCCTCTAGAATTTCTCCTCCAAAGAAATTCCAGCCGCCGCGGCCGGGATCGAACCCGCGTCTTTTGGGTCAGCAGCCGATCATTTCTTATTTCGCGAGATTTCTCAAATACTTGAAAAAAAAAAAAGACTACGCAGGAAGTGAATAGCTACTATAAACTGAATGGGCTATGCTACTTTACTGAACCCGCTACAACCTAAAATACACATTAAAAGTTCTACATAATTATCACTCAGCAATGAACCACCCAGGCGAAGTTAAAAAGAAAAGAGTTGCACAACACAATGCAAAACCATACGAACATCAGCATGAGTCAAACACCTGCGGTGTAGAATTTCTTTTAAGGCCTTGATATGGTTACTTGAAACACCTTTTCAATGTAGGGGATTGCCGCTAATGATGATGATATTACATACATGGTATTGCCACAGTCGTTCTTTTCTGAAGATACTATAATATTACTATGGAACACAACAACCAACGTTTTTAGATCTAGAAACGTTGACAACAACCTCAGAAACATGACCATTCTTCTTCTTCTTCACCTCTTTATAATGGCACATACCCACGTGGGGGGATTGGCCAAGGTATAGTGGTATACATAAGGAAATTTTCATAGGATTACGACAAAATATCGGAGCCAAACGTGAACATTCGTGACGTCATCTTCCTCTTTCTCCACGTCATACAGGAGCGAGGCAGAGTTTATTAATTACATGAATATATGAATTCAGTAAGTATATCTCCAACAGCAATATTTGTCATTTATGCTGGTGATACGAGTGTCTTTTTGTCAGGAAAAGAAACTGAAGTAATTCGAGATCGAACGAAATACTTGCTAAACTAGAAATATTGACATAAAAAGACTGAAAATAAATATACAAAAGACAAAAGCAATTTTATTTCATGCCAGAGATAAGAAAAACACGATAACTAAATGCGCCTTGCTGAAATCAATTCCAGTTGAGATCGTGCCTTCTATTAAAACACTGGGTGTTGTCTTTCATGAGAACTTGACTTGGGACGCGCACATAAATGGTTTGGTTTATTGGGGTTTAACGTCCCGAAGCGACTCAGGCTCTGAGGGACGCCGTAGTGAAGGGCTCCGGAAATTTCGACCACCTGGGGTTCTTTAACCTGCACTGACATCGCACAGCACACGGGCCTCCAGAATTTCGGCTTCATTGAAATTGGGCCGCCGCGGCCGGGATCGAACCCGTGTCTTTCGGGTCAGCAGCCGAGCGCCGTAACCACTGAGCCACCGCGGCGGGGGCGCACATAAATCATTTAACAACAAAACTCTCGCAAGTAATTGGCTTCGTGTACCGGAACAGTACTACCACGTAATGCAATGACGTTACAGCATAACACTTCATTTTATTCCAGACTTAATTATTGTCACTTAGTTTAGGCCTCTAGGACGGAAAGTAATCTACATAAAATTCATGTCCACCAAAAAAATTTGTCATGAACTGTGGAAATTGTCCCCCTGGACTTTTCCTCTGAGCACTTATTCCGGACGTGTAGCGTAATAAAAGTAGCAGAGATTTATGATTATCGCCTACACAAGCGATACGGACCTGAGATCATGAAATAATATCTGTTTCTTACGTCAGTATTAGCAAACATAGAAATTCACCGTACCATATATAACACGTGGCATACTGAGAGAGGGTCAGTCAATACGTTTTGGACAGCATATAGCTTGAAAATCTTAAAAAGAACAGGTTGCCGAGATTGTTACATACCTTGTACAACAAAATAATCGAGTCCGCTACCATTACTTTGTGGGAAATTCGCATATACTTTAATGTGTAGCGAAAAAAATGTCGCCCATTTCGAGAATGTTCTCTTCGGCCAGCAGGTGTGTACGCAGTTAACGCCAACTACAGTGGAGGCAGTACCACACAGTCGGAAAGAATCCAGCTTGTCTAATTTGTGAGCAGATGCCCGGAATGTGGAGCTGATTCCAAACAAGATTGACAGAGGCTCAGATTGGTTAAGCCCGGAAATTGCGAAAGCAACTTCATCCGTTTCTTCAGCCCGCATCCGCCGTTTCTACCGCCGCTTTGCGCCGACGGCACGAGCTGGAGCTCTGCTTATACAAGTGGTATGACGTCACTCCGACCGCAGCGTTCCTAGCGGGAGAAGCGAGAGGCTCGCCGCCCACCGTGTCTACCGCCACTCTCCGCCGACTGCACAACTTGGGGCCCTTTTCTTCCACAGGTGGTGTGACGTCACTCCTACCGCATCGCCTCTAGTGGGAGAAGCGAGAGGCTCACCGCCCGCCGTGTCTACCGCCTCTCTACACTGACGAGCAGAGCTGAGGCCCTGGTTTTTCGCAGCTAGTATGATGTCATGTCTAAGGTCGCGCTAAAGGTCAAACGCGTTCACCGCCGCGCTACGCTGAAGAGCTCAAAGTGTGAACAGTATTGCTTTCGCAATAAAAATGTATCAACAAGACCACAAAATAGCATCGTTAGGGTCCCAGATCCTTTAGTTTCACTGCAGTAGTCTGTGCCCAGCAGTATACATATATACCATTGGGGAAGCTATTCTGCTTTGTTGCTTGAGCCAAGTCTTCTGCCGAATTACTTACCTTATTAGTGTAATACCTTCCAGGTTTGTTCATGTTGACTTTAAACTTTGTAAGGTGGCTTCTTCATATTGGAATAACTGCACATTGTAAATTTTTGTCTTGCAATATGCCATGCGTACCTCTTCCTTTCCGTCCATGCACCAATATTTCAATGAGTGGTATTTTTGTATATATATTGTCACGACCAGAGCAGCCGTGAAGGTAGACGTCGAGAAGAACCCAAGACTGGGAGCCCTTTTTTAATTATAGAGCCAGCCTCCACGACACAGAACAGAACAGCGCGCCACGAGAGCCCACTGCCGCTTCGTCGTCGTCTTCGACTCAGCGCGAAGGCCACGCGGCGCGTTAGGCGCGTGGCATTATTCCCCCCCGCGAAAGCAAACATCGTCTCGATGTGGAATGGGGTATGTACAGTGAGGGGAGGAGGAACAAAAAAAAAAAGACTGGGGGTGAGGTGAATTATACAGTGCGCTCTAGATGACATGCAGGGAGAGTCAAGTTCACACGTGGGGTAAGGGGAAAAGGTACGAAACAGCGTGAACACAAAGCTCAGTCACGCGAAAAGTACGGCTTTAAGCGCACTACATGCACGATTTCAGGCCGTTGACGCTGAGGGCCGGCGACCACAGTTCCATGGGGGACAACTTCGTAGTTGACGCTGTTCAGGCGGCGCAGGACTCTGTACGGGCCAAAATACCTATTTAAAAGCTTTTCGCACAATCCCTTGCGGCGCACTGGTGTCCACACCCACACGTGGTCGCCCGGCTCGTAGTGCACGTCCCTGTGCCGAAGGTTATAGTGTCGGGCATCAGCGGATTGCTGGTCCTTGATGTGCAAGCGGGCCAGCTGACGGGCCTGCTCTGCTTGCTCCACGAAGTGGCCAGCTTCAGGGGGAAGCTCTGCGTCGCCGTACGGCAGCATGGCGTCTAGCATCATGCGGACCTCCCTGCCATACACGAGACGGAACGGGGTGAACTGGGTGGTTTCCTGCGTCGCGGTATTATATGCGAAGGTGACGTACGGCAAGACCTCATCCCAGGCTTTGTGTTCAACGTCGACGTACATCGAGATCATGTCCGCCAATGTTTTGTTGAGCCGTTCCGTTAGACCATTGGTTTGGGGATGATACGCTGTTGTCGGTCGATGAGCAGTATGGCTAAGCGCTAAGATGTCACGTAGGAGTCGGGCTGTAAACGCCTTGCCTCGGTCAGTAATGACGGCCGATGGGGCGCCGTGTCTAAGCACGATGTCGTGCATAAAGAAGTGGGCAACTTCGGCGGCAGTACCTCGCGCCAGGGCCTTCGTTTCAGCGTAGCGGGTCAAGTAGTCTGTGGCGACTACGATCCACTTGTGGCCGGAATACGAGAGAGGAAATGGCCCCAGAAGGTCCATGCCGACTCTGTCGAATGGTATTTGTGGCGGCTCGATGCACTGAAGCAGTCCAGGAGGCTTGAGCGCGGGTTTTTTTCGCCGCTGGCATTGCCGGCATGTCCGGACATAATGCTTGACACTTGAAGTTAGGTTGGGCCAGTAATAGTTCTGCCGGATTCGGGATAAGGTGCGGGTAACTCCAAGGTGGCCGGAAGTCGGTTCATCATGGCAGGCAAGGAGGACTTCATCCCGCAGATCAGACGGTATGACGAGCAGGTAAGTTGTCGGACTTGAAGTAGAGTTCTTTTTATAAAGCACCCCTCTCCGCAGGCAGAAGGACGATAGTCCACGAGCTAGGTTTCGTGGTATCTCAGGGCACCCACCTTCGAGATGTTCGATGAGCAGACGGAGCTCGGCGTCGGCACGCTGTCTGGAAACGAGCTCAGATGTGCTGACCGCTCCAAGGAAGCTATCATCGTCGGTGGTGTCTTGCGGAGGAGGTTCGACGGGAGCGCGTGACAAGGTATCAGCGTCGGTGTGTTTCCGGCCTGACTTGTAGGTGACGGTGAAATCGAATTCCTGCAGGCGTAATGCCCAACGTGCTAGGCGGCCGCAAGGGTCCTTTAAATTTTTCAGCCAGCACAGCGAGTGGTGGTCGGTGACGATACGAAACGGTCTGCCATAGAGGTATGGGCGGAACTTGGCGGCGGCCCAGACTACCGCTAAACATTCTTTTTCCGTGGTAGAGTAGTTCAACTCAGCACGCGACAGCGCGCGGCTGGCGTAGGCAATTACTTTGTCGACACCGTTTTGCCGCTGAACTAGAACGGCGCCAAGACCGACGTTGCTCGCATCCGTGTGCACCTCCGTATCGGCATCTTCGTCGAAATGTGCCAGGATGGGCGGTGATTGGAGTAGGCGTCGTAACTCGTCGAAGGCAGTCTGTTGTTCGTTGCCCCAAGAAAATGACGTGTCATCACGGGTTAGGAGAGTCAGAGGGCTGGCGAGCTGGGCGAAGTTTCTAATGAAGCGGCGATAATAGGAGCACAGGCCCAAAAAACGTCGGACTGCTTTTTTGTGGGAGGGGACCGGAAAGGCAGCAACGGCAGCAAGCTTCTCTGGGTCAGCGCGGATTCCGTCAGCACTAATGACGTGCCCGAGGAACTTCAGTTCGGTGAACCCAAAGTGGCATTTTTCTGGTTTGAGAGAGAGGTTGGCGGATCGAACGGCTTTGAGGACAGTCCTGAGGCGGTGCAGATGTTCCGTGAACGTTGCGGAAAAAATGATGACATCGTCAAGATAAACAAGACAGGTCTGCCACTTCAAACCGGTGAGAACGGTGTCCATCATTCTTTGGAACGTGGCAGGAGCACAGCAGAGCCCGAATGGGAGGACGCGAAATTCATACAGCCCGTCCGGTGTAATGAATGCGGTTTTCTCACGGTCCCTCTCATCAACTTCTATCTGCCAATAACCACTTCTGAGGTCGACCGAAGAGAAGTACTTGGCTTGACGAAGTCGGTCGAGGGAGTCGTCGATACGCGGTAGCGGGTACACGTCTTTCTTGGTCACACTGTTCAGCTTCCTGTAGTCGACGCAGAACCGTAGTGTCCCGTCTTTCTTTTTCACGAGGACGACAGGAGACGACCACGGACTGCTTGACGGTTGGATGACGCCGTCTGTGAGCATCTCTTCGACCTGTGTTTGAATAGCATCTCGCTCACGAGGGGACACACGATAGGGCTGCTGATGGATGGGTCGGGCTCCTTCATGCGTGATAATGCGGTGTTTAACGATCGACGTTTGGCGCACTTTGGACGACGACGTGAAACAGGCACCAAACTCCCGCAAGAGGTCCTGGAGTTGCCTCTTTTCAGTGGGTGGAAGGCCAGGATTTATGTCTACGCTGGTGACCGCTTCGGCGTCAGCTTCAGGTGTGTCCTCCGCACAAGCAAAGCATTCGGCCACTTCCTGAACATGGTCGACGTAAGCGATGGCTGTGCCACGGAACAGATGTCGATGTTCATTGCAGAAGTTGGTGACAAGGACCTCTGTACAACCTTCATGAAAGGATCCAAGGCACCGTGCCACCGCAACCCCCTTAGTGAGTACGAGGGAGACATTAGGCTCGACAACCCGGAGTCCCCTATGTGGCTCGTCGCAGGTAACTCTCGTGAGAATGCTGGCACGTGGTGGCACCGTAACGTTATCGTCGGCGACTCGCAGGGCGGACCGAGAACCCTGGTGCGCTGGTTCTTCTGTGGCCATTGCGGTAGAAAACGTCACCAAGCGGTTCGGGAGGTCTATGATCGCACCGTGCTCGCGAAGAAAGTCGATGCCAAGGATGACATCGCGAGAACATTCGCGGAGAACGAGAAACGTGGCAACGAATGTGCAGCCTCGAACGGTAACCCGGGCCGCACACATGCCGAGTGGTGCGACAAGATGTCCGCCTGCCGTGCGTATGTCGGGACCGTCCCAGGGTGTCGTCACTTTTTTCAGGGCCGTCGCAAGCCGTCCGCTAAGGATAGAGTAATCTGCGCCCGTATCGACCAACGCGCTAACCTCCTTTGTGTCGACGAGAACAGGGATATCCAAAGAGACCCTTCCTTCAGCGCGGCCCGTCGATGGCTGTTGTGGATGACTCAGTCGGTGCGGCGGCGGAAACTGGTCGGCGACTGGGGTTGCGTCGTCGGGTCGATTCAAGCGGCGGGTTGAGGGAAACTCTTCGGCGATGCGGCGTTCGGCGTCGGGGCGATTGGGTACGTGCGGCGGCGGAAGCGGGTCGGCGATTGGGGTTAGGGCATCGCGGCGAGTCGAAAGGCGCGTCGGGGAAAACTGCGCAGCGTTGCGGCATCCGACGTCGGGGCGATTAAGTTGCTGCGGCGGTGGAAGCTTTGCGTCGGAACGGCGTTCGGCGGCCTCGCCTCCAAAGGCCGCCGGAGCTAGTTTTCCCGACGAGGGCTCGAGGAACCACGTTGTCCTGAGGCGAAACGGGACCCAGAGGGCGAAGACCGGCGTGGAGAGGGCGATCGCGACTCGCGGCGCGGAGGAGATGGTGAACTACGCTGGCGGGTGACATACTCGGCGATGTCTTGAGGGCGCTCTCCAGGGCGTGGACGGGGGCTGTCGACAGAAAAACCGCGTAGTCCCATTGGGCGATAGGGGCACCGCCGGTAGAGATGGCCGGCCTCACCACAGTGGTAGCAGAGCGGGCGTTGATCCGGAGTGCGCAGAGGTCAGTCTTCCGCGGTGCCTGGCGCCGATCCGCCCAGTAAGGAGTAGGCTGAGCAGAGTGCACCGCGACCAATGGTGCGGTGTAAGGCAAAGGCCCAGGAGATGGGGCCGCGCGGCGCACGACGTCCGCGTACGTGACTGGCTGGACCGGAGTCGGGTACGGCGCGGGATCGTATGGAGTCGGTTGCGGCGCCGGCACAACTGCAGCGTCTGGTGCTCTGAGGGCCTGCCGGACTTCCTCGCGGATGACGCTGGTGACGGAATCGACGCGAGGGGCAAAGGTTCCTTGAAGGTGCTGCAGCTCCTCGCGGACCACTGAACGGATGAGTTCGCGAAGGGAGTCCGGATTCGTCCTGGGATCGTGGTCGAATCGGTCCAACGTTGACAGTGTCGACGACGGACGCAGTTGCCGGGCGTACTGTTGCGATCTCTGCTGCAGCAATTTCTCCATGTGGACGGCCTCGGCCAGAAACTCCGCGACGGTGTTGGGCGGGTTCCGCACGAGGCCGGAAAAGAGCTGGTCTTTCACGCCGCGCATGAGGTGCCGCAGCTTTTTTTCTTCAGGCATGGCCGGATCGGCGCGATGGCAAAGACGCGTCACATCCTCGACGTACATGGCAACACCCTCATTGGGAAGCTGAATTCTAGAGGACAGGGTACGCTCCGCGCTCTCCCGGCGGTCGCTGTTGGCGTACGTACTCAGGAGCTGACGTCGAAAGTCCTGCCACGTCGAGAAAGTAGCCTCACGGTTTTCGAACCAGGTACGTGCAGAGTCCTCAAGGCTAAAGTACACGTTACGCAGCTTTGTAGCGGCGTCCCAGCAGTTGAAGGTCGCAACCCGTTCGTAGTGCGCCAACCAATCTTCTGCATCTTCAAACAGGTCACCGTGAAAGGGCTTAGGCGTTCGTGGGGTCTGAAGAGTGAGATAGGTAGGGCTGGCTGCAGGAACAGTCGGAGGCAGGGCGGGTATTGGCGTCGCCATGAGCGTAGGGGTAGTCGAGGGCTCACCGACAAAAGGGAGGGCCTCGGGGGACAAGCCTCGGAGCCTCCGGCTGGCACGATGGACAGGGGTGGTCACAAGAGGCGGGCGTGTCGAGTCGTCCTCAGGAGTAGGGAGCATCGGCCGCACCTCCACCAGTGTCACGACCAGAGGAGCCGTGAAGGTAGACGTCGAGAAGAACCCAAGACTGGGAGCCCTTTTTTAATTATAGAGCCAGCCTCCACGACACAGAACAGAACAGCGCGCCACGAGAGCCCACTGCCGCTTCGTCGTCGTCTCAAATGTTTTGATATTACTGAAGCTCAGTGTTGCCAGAGAGGGGGCCCCCGGTTCTGTTGAGCTGTCGGTGTGGCAGTTTTTTCTGCAGGCCTCCGGCATCGCCTAACGAGCGACGCAAATAAATTCATTATTATTATCAAGCGTTGCGCCATGATTCGTCACCGCCAGGTTAAAACGCTATGCAAGCCGGCTTCAAAAGTGCTTTTTTTAGTCTTTTAATGTTTGCGTGGTCTGCTTTTAAAACCGGGTCTGGCTATAGTCGGGCTTGTAGACGCTTGTTGCTCATCGACATCATCGTCTCGTAAACAATTCTAGGAGTTAGCTGGCCGAAATAGACATACGGGAATTTTTGCCATTTTCAGGGATTATGCAAGGAAGCAAAAAAAAAAAAAGCAGAAGCGGAACATCAATCCGTTTGTTCCTTATCAGCCTTGGCAAGAAAGAAAATTGCACAAAATTTATGTCAGAAGTGGGATTCGAACCCACGCCCGGAAGAGCGGACTGCGACCTGAACGCAGCGCCTTGGACCGCTCGGCCATCCTGACTTTTTTTTTTTTATTTATTCCCTGACTTCGGCAAGAACCACAGTACACAAATACACTTACAGAGCGCAATGAGCAATAATTAACAACACTATCCGCCCGGGGGTGCGTGGCTTCATCATATTAAAACTCCTTAAGCGTCACCAAAGGCTCGACTCTTTCGAGCCACTCGGGAGCTTCAGGAGCAAGTTTCTGAACTTCAATATACTTATGCATGCACTCCCGAAAATAGATCCGTGCTGGCCGTGCATCAGGATCGCAATGATATCCTGCCATTCTGGAGCGCCAAATACAATGGAGGCCCATTAGCATAATGAGGTCGAATGGTGTCCCATCCTCACTCTCTACAGGCAAGTACCGAATACCATGAGCGTCGAGCGGAAATTCCTTTTTTAAAGTCCGCTGCAAGATGTCCCAAAAGTATACCCCCTCCCAACAGTGCAAAAAAACGTGGTCTATTGTTTCTGGTTGTTTACAAATTAAACAATGTGATCCCCAAGGTAGAAATAACTGCTTCCTTTCCAAGAATTCCTTTACTGGTAGTGTTCCGGTATGTAATTTAAAGAAAAAAGTTTTTGCACTTGGCGGCACCTGCATCGCCTTCACACGTTTAAGTACGTCGCGTCCCTGGCCTCCATTGTATAAGGCCCTGTACATAGGTTGTGGAAGAACTACATCGCACAAATCTTTATACAACTTCTTCCTGCTAACAGAAGATAAATATTCATACGAAAATCGAACAGACAGGAATCGAACACTCACGACAACCTCTCTAAAGTAACCAAAAATACGTCCCGAGAAACTTTCGGTTGTGACAACAAAGTCCGGCAGTGCATTTCCGAGCCTTAATTGGCACACAGTGCGCAAAAACGGATCGCTTACATCGCGCACAAAACAAAATCTGCTTACAATCTGCCGCAGAAATAAGTGTCCCAGACTCAGGCCGCCATCCTTCACCCGCCTAAACAAATTGGTCCGGCTACATCGTTCCCAGTCCGCAGCCCACACAAAAACGGCAAAGATCCGCTGCAGTCTCTGACAGGACTATGGCGGCTGAATCTAGCCTGGAGAGACTCGTTAACCATCAAGAATGCAATTGCGGTTGTTAATAGCTTGGCGCAAATATTATGAACTCTGATCCTACAGGTGTTCGGAGAGCGGCAAAACAACATTCTCTTTACATGGCTGAATTCAAGTTCGGCTGCCCAAGCTATTTTGTGTGCTGTGTTCTCGTGGCATTTGCGTGTTTAGCTCACTTGGGTGAGTTATTATACTAGGTAAAATTTTGCCTAGCATAATGCAATAAACACGCTCATCTATTCTATACAGTGTGTCACGTAAGGTTGTTAGTCATTAATAAATATTTTTTTTGAGATAAAAGAGCGTTTTAATCAGAACAGTACTGTCACCGGTGGTGGCCACCAGGAAACAACTTGCACTTGTTAATTACCAAGATACTGAAGCAATATGTGCTGACTTTTTAACTATTTTAGTTTGTCGCCTAATTATTCTTCAGATTTTACAGCTGGCTATTACTTGTATCCGTACCTGTTTTTGGATTTTTAGAACCTCCACGCGTCACAAGGCGGCGAGCATGGCGGGTGGTTATGATTATATACTCTGTTCTGTAGCACACATGGCCGTTGCATCCACTCCGGCCGTGGAGCGTCAGAAGGGAAAGAACACGTGACACGCTGCTGGGCGACGCGCGCGGGTAGGCGTGGCTACAGCCACAGCCGGACTGGAGAGCGGGGGGGCGCTTGCCTGCACGCCTTTCTCCAGTCCGACCGTGCTACAGCATGGCTACATGAACCCCTCTTCTCCTGGGTTCCGCTTCGGCGCGGGAAAGTATTAAGGCGAAAGCCGTTATAGGCTCATGACTGGCCGGCGTGTGCGTCCGCAGTTCTCCCACCGTAGCTGTCAGTCAGACTGATGCCGTCATCAACATGGCGTAGTATGTCGTAACACGGAATAATTTAATTACAACTAATTGACAAAAAGTTCAAAAATTCAAAAAATAACTAACAAAACTGATGATGTCATTAAATGGCGCAGCATGTCGTAACCGGGAAAGCACTGCACATGCGTGTGATATCACTTACGACGTCATCACCGCAGTAAAAGGGGCAGCAACAGAGATGGAAATGGCTTTCGCCTCATCGCACTTTAATAAGAGCAAAGTGCCCCCCCCAGAATGTTTTCCTTCCTCTGTAGCTCCGAGGAAAATTGAGTTCTTCAAAATGCAAAAACTATTATCGACACAAGTTCTAGCGAGCTATACATTTCGATATACACTCAAACAGCTAAACAGTTAACTATTAGATTATAATTAGCCAAATTGTTAGTTAACTAGTCTAAGTTGTTTTCCGAGGGTCACCATAGGTGACAATACTGTACAAAGGAAACACAAATTCAACTGAGCAAAACTATTTCAGAAATTAAGGACACTCTTAGGTGAAACGCCATGTATATGCGGGACTCTGGGAAAGAAACACAAAGCGAACAATACAGAAACACGCGATTCAAATGCGAGCATATAGGAGCATTCGGAAGCACGCATTTCAACACGCTTGACTATGTGCGTGGTTTAACATTTAGTCTGCTCTTAGGTACCTGTCCTGATAGTAGAGCCTTTAGATACGGTATTTAACGAACAGAGAGGAAGATGATTAAATGCGTTTCTTAGTATTCACCCGAATGCTATGCCAAAATATTTTAAATTTATTTTCAGCGTTTGCTCCCTTGTTTAATTTAGTCTACCTAGGTGATCAGGCGCTTATTTCTCAGCATTGAGGCTCTTTACCGACACTGCACCAAGATTATTTAGGCGCATATTTTGTACCATTCACTTTGTCCCCTAATGGCACACCTAAATGCTGCAGTATTAATGCGCCTGAATGCTCCAGCATTTAACTGCATTTCGTAGCATTTAGCTTGTTCTATAATAGTGCGATTCCCTTTCTTTGCTTAAAAAAATTCTATCCATTGGTTTGATCTCAAACACAGCACCTAAAATTAGGCGAATTTTATATTATGTAATAACTACCTTAAAATGCGCAACTAAGTGCTGTAACTATGGCATCATCACTGGGCGCATAAATAAGGGGACACAATAGACAGTGAATCAGCATTATTTCTTGTTTTGTGGAATCTTTCTTCTTGTTGGTTTTGTCTTTGTTCTGCAATTGCTATGTTTTGCTCATTACAAGCGTAGTTATGCTCTCTGTTCTAAAAAAATAATGACTAGCTTATTGTTAAGGAGTATTGTGTGTGTATGTTGGCTAGTGTATTTTGTAGGCGATATTGCGCATTGTGGGAAGGTATGAGATCAACCCTATGAGTCCAAATAAAGTCCAGCTAAATAAATCAGCTGGCATTTCCTGCTTAGAACAGACTAGGCTTCGCTAATAAACTACGACGCAATCTTACGTTCGAAAAAAAACAAATAGCCGCCGCTGTGGCTCAGTGGTTATGGCGCTCGGCTGCTGACCCGAAAGACGCGGGTTCGATCCCGGCCGCGGTGGTCGAACTTCGATGCTTAATAAACAGATTCACAACAGCGCTACGAAACAAGGACAGAAGGAACACGAAAAACACAGGACGGGCGCTGACTACCAACTCTTTATTGCGTGAAAAACCAGCACAGATTTATACTATTTCCTGGACCACGTGATGCACTGTCAGCCACGGGACACAGCGAAGGAACGCTTCACACGTTTGGGGAGTCATCACACAGCTCGACAGAACTCAAAACGTGCATGCACTATCAAAAAATATAGCATTACCAAGCTAATGATAAAGGGACTAACAGATACAAAGATGTGCATGGACCAGCTACAGCCAATGACAACTGCAGCTCAGATAGGCAAGAAAATGAGTACTTCAAAGCAAAGCGGAATCTTTGGGCTACGTAAAAAACATCCAAGAGAGCGAGAAGGCGTAAAAGCATGAGAAAAGCATGAGCAAAATGGCGATGAAAAAAGTAAAAGTTGCTAGGCAATAGGCACAGTCAGCAGGCTAAAAGCGAAAACAAGAAACTGACACCAACAAATAACACGGTAAAAGTAACAATCGTTAAAAAGGGAAACTAAAAGAAAGAACAAAAACATGAACCACCACCGGCCAAGCAATGAAGACGGTAAAACAACTAAAAGTCTTTAAAAGACAGAGGAGCAAAGTTCCGCATAAGGTCAACAAACAAAACAACGCAAAATAAAACACTATAAGGTGAGATGCAGGAAAAACCGTTTGTCAGGATGTCTAGCAGTTAAAACGCAAGAATCGCGTCCGTTCAAGAAAGGTCCTTTCTTTATCCTGTAAACAGACAGATGAGCTGCTGATGCACTCGTCCCCAGCCTTTTCAATCTAAAAACCTTCAATAATCTCCCTTTCTATTCTACTCCTTGCGGTCGCCAGAAACTTGGTGTCTGAAAACATAGGTCGACAATCGTGACGGGGTGGAATGAACTTCACGTGGGAAATGCCAAAAGAGAACAGGATCCAGTTTTTAGATCTGTTGCTGGTTTTTAGTGGTGAGCGAGTGTGTTGGTCGTACAACGTTAGATCGAAGAAAGGTTTACTCCCCTTCGACAGTGCGCATTCCAAACTTGTCAAGCGGGCAGTCGCAACTAGCGCACTAGCCCAGGGAAAGGAACTAGCCCAGGGAAAGGAAACGTGTTGCCGTAATTCCTTATATCCATAAGCTATCGCACAATGTTAAGAAGGTTGCAGCCAGGTACGATGCGAACGTTGTGTTTTCTGCCCCATGTAAGTTGGCAAGAGTGTGTCCGATGGTAAACCGGAAGAAGCGGGCGACCTGCTCAGTAAAACATTCCCGTCAGTACACCGAATGTCGATCCGCAGTTGTCTACCAGATTCCCCTCACTTGTGGAAAAGTATACATCGGCCAGACCGGACGCTGCTTCAATGACAGAGCAAGCGAACACTTCCTGAACGTAAAAAACAAGTCTGGGAGCCACATGGCACTACATTGTAACCAACCCCGTCACGATTGTCGACCTATGTTTTCAGACACCAAGTTTCTGGCGACCGCAAGGAGTAGAATAGAAAGGGAGATTATTGAAGGTTTTTTGATTGAAAAGGCTGGGGACGAGTGCATCAGCAGCTCATCTGTCTGTTTACAGGAGAAAGAAAGGTCCTTTCTTGAACGGACGCGATTCTTGCGTTTTAACTGCTAGACATCCTGACAAACGGTTTTTCCTGCATCTCACCTTATAGTGTTTTATTTTGCGTTGTTTTGTTTGTTGACCTTATGCGGAACTTTGCTCCTCTGTCTTTTAAAGACTTTTAGTTGTTTTACCGTCTTCATTGCTTGGCCGGTGGTGGTTCATGTTTTTGTTCTTTCTTTTAGTTTCCCTTTTTAACGATTGTTACTTTTACCGTGTTATTTGTTGGTGTCAGTTTCTTGTTTTCGCTTTTAGCCTGCTGACTGTGCCTATTGCCTAGCAACTTTTACTTTTTTCATCGCCATTTTGCTCATGCTTTTCTCATGCTTTTACGCCTTCTCGCTCTCTTGAATGTTTTTTACGTAGCCCAAAGATTCCGCTTTGCTTTGAAGTACTCATTTTCTTGCCTATCTGAGCTGCAGTTGTCATTGGCTGTAGCTGGTCCATGCACATCTTTGTATCTGTTAGTCCCTTTATCATTAGCTTGGTAATGCTATATTTTTTGATAGTGCATGCACGTTTTGAGTTCTGTCGAGCTGTGTGATGACTCCCCAAACGTGTGAAGCGTTCCTTCGCTGTGTCCCGTGGCTGACAGTGCATCACGTGGTCCAGGAAATAGTATAAATCTGTTAATAAGAACGGTAAACTGGGCTAGTTGGTAGGAATTCATACTGAAAACTGCGCAAAAAACGAAGACACAGAACGAGAAGGCACGACACGGGCGCAGACTATCAACTGATTTTCGCGATTGTTGTGTTTTTTTTTGTGCTTGTCTCACTGTGGGTAGAAGATACGTATATAGGCCTCTTCATGTGAATAAAAATTCAGTTGATAGTCTGCGCCCGTGTCGTGCCTTCTCGTTCTGTGTCTTCGTTTTTTGCGCAGTTTTCAGTATGTATAAATCTGTGCTGGTTTTTCACGCAATAAAGAGTTGGTAGTCAGCGCCCGTCCTGTGTTTTTCGTGTTCCTTCTGTCCTTGTTTCGTAGCGCTGTTGTGAATCTGTTTATTAAGCATGAACCAACTAGCCCACACCAGAATCCTCTTAGAATTTCGATGGAGGCGAAATTCTAGAGACCCGTGTTCTGTGCGATGTCAGTGAACCCCAGGTGGTCGAAATTTCCGGAGCCCCTCACTACGGCGTCCCTCATAGCCTGAGTCGCTTTGGGATGCTAAACCCATGTAAAATCATCAAACACTCGGAAAAGTTAACAATGTGGCGAGGTTCATTTCAGTCAGTGATAATTTGTACGGGGCGCTTTAGTAAAGGCAGTTTTCGAAAATAGGCATTTTGGGGTAAAAATACGGCGTTTGCGGCATAGTATTTCCACTGTTGGCGGACACCGCAAAGCCGGTGAACTGTCTTCATTAGCTAGGTGGTTAACTAATTTCTGATAATTAACGTTTCAACTATCACAGTTAGGCAACAGGTTGCAAATAAAGATCTGTAGCCGGTCGTTAGTAATAGCCATATGAGTTTTTAGAATTTCGAAAACACGATTACCCTCGACTCTGTGGCTGGACAAATATGGCTAAATTGGGCCAAAATACATGCGCTTTCGAAAAGCTTGCAGTCAATGCAATCTTTCCAGTACATGTAACTGTATTAAAAAATGCCAGATTTTGGCTAGCCACAGCGCCGAGGGTAAACGCGTTTTCGAAATTCTACAAACTGATATGGCTATTATTAACGACCGGCTATAAATCTCCAATTGCAGCTAGACGTCGAACTCTAACAGTCAAAAAAGTTGATCATTAAAAATTAGTTAACCAGCTTACAGCTTAAGAAAATTCACAGGCTTTCTGGTGTCCGCCAACACTGGTAATACTATCCCGCAAAAGTCATATTTTCCCCCAAAAAAGCCAATTACCTAAAGTCTTCCCTGAAACAATCTGCATAAAGTACACTGCCTACAGGCAGAGCTATATTTTAAAACTTCAAAACAAAGGAAGAAGTATCACTATATTGGGCGTAACGCTTGGTTTTTAGCCTCCAGAACTACATACGCGAAGTTTACCTTTTGATTTGCATTCGGCTCACAATGCAAGAACACCACTACGCTGTCCCAGTAAGAACCCTTACTCTTCGTACGGAATAGAATGCGCCTAGTCCGCAGTCATTCTAAATGAAAAATGCTTAACCAGTCTTGCTAAGTCCTAGGGCAATAAGTTTTCGTTAGAGAGCCAGTTCTTGAATTCTGTTCTTGTACTAAAACCTGCATTTCTCACCACGGCTGCACCACATGGCAAGGATTAAGCCGACATCCGGTTAACTAAGTTTATGCAAAGAAGCTGGTCGCTTTATAAGCGCCTACAGGATCCAACGCAGGGGCCTGCTGAACTACTATTCCCTGCGAGTCTGAAGACGGAGTAAATCTTCATTACTTGGGAACAGCTTAGGCGAACGGGATCGGCTTGTTTTCCTGGCTGCCGCCCCCGCCTAGCACACTTTTAATCTCTTCCATAGGTAACACGTGGGGTGCGGACGCAATTACTCTGAGCTTTAATTAAACCTCAATCACACGTTTCCACGAACGAACGCATATATCTGTAAAGTTTACAACTTTATAAGTTTGCCACGTACTTTGCCTTCAGCGTCTAGCGCTTCGGTTATCTTCCCTTATAAATATCGTCTATAGACAGACTAGACTTCTTATCGACCCTATTGCCTTCCTATAGATATTTACTTTTTCTACTCATAGTCTATACACAAAAGTCTAGTAAAAGTGTATGGTCATAAATCTATAGATTGTCTATATACTTTCTATAGCATTTGTATTACCCATAGACTGTTCTGTAGGATTTGTCTATAGAGAGTGTATAGACTATAGACAGAACTCTATAGACAGCCTATGGACTTTCTAAAAAGAAATGTAAGGATTGTATCTACACTGCGCACACTAGTCACCAAAAATGTATACCTTACTGTTTGAGTTGCGGGCCTTGATGTCTTTAAAGCTTGAATTTTTGATTGGCGGTCTATTCTTTTAAGAACTTCCACATTGTTTGGTTTATTTATTTATTAATTCGATACCCACAGCGCTAGAAGGTATTACAGGGAGCAGAAAGCGCTACAAGGAACGTACACCCTGCGACAAAAAGTAAGAGCCAATGGGATTTGCTACTAATAGCTGTTCCACATGGACAAACTTAATGTCATCAAGTGAACATGCTTAAGTTTTAGTGCATTAGTTTTAATGGCATGCATGCGGTGCCACACGCATAAATTCAATGACATTAACCTTAATGCCATTCGTGCCCTGAGTTCGCCAAAGCTCATTCACCCGTACACTTGTCCCTATTCCACCCGCAGAAAAGCATGCCGCTTTGTTTGTAACAACTTCATATCCAATGGAAAACGATGTATTCATAACTTCCACGCTGTTGTACTGTCACACGAGTTTATGGCTACTTTTCTGACCTGTCAAGCAAAAACAGCGGCATTGTTTGCAAAATAATTTTTGTATAACATTGAACGACTTTGCAGAGATATTGCGCTCGTTAGTATTGTTTCTATTCGGGTGAAATTTTGACTGCCTTGCAGGCGTGTCGTCATCTTGACTGTCGTGTAATGACTTTAAATGTAGACGTGTAGCACCCACTCAGAAAATAATGACATTAACAAACTTAAGGCCTCAATAAAGCAGTTGCTGCTATTTCTTGCGCGTGGGGCACGGGTACAACTAACTAACTAACTAACTAACTAACTAACTAACTAACTAACTAACTAACTAACTAACTAACTAACTAACTAACTAACTAACTAACTAACTAACTAACTAACTAACTAACTAACTAACTAACTAACTAACTAACTAACTAACTAACTAACTAACTAACTAACTAACTAATTAACTTACTAGCTAACTAACTTGCTAACTAACTAACTAACTAAACTAACTAACTAACTAACTAAACTAACTAACTAACTAACCAGCTAACTAACTAACTTACTAATTGATAATGAATGTAGTAACGTAATTTATTAATTTATTTATTCATTTATTTTTATAGGGAAATTCCATTGTTTGGTTTATTTATTTGTTAAATACCCATAGCGTTAGGAGGAATTATAGGGGTAGGCAGTACTACAAGGAACGTGCACCCTGTCACAAGAAGTAAAGAGTCAATGGCATTTACTTCCAATACTCGTTTCACACGGACAAACTGACCAAATAACTCACTCATGGATAATTAATTTATTAATTGACTTACTAACTGACTAACTAAATCGGTCGGTCTATTCTCTAACTGCGTAGTCTCTCTTTGGTTGGATTAGCTATGATCTCGGCCAAGCGCAGGAGGCAGGACTGGGCGCCTACGCTCTGATGCAATGCAAACATGCATTGGTCACGTGATGTTCATGCGCGGACAACAGGAAACGCAAACAGAAACGATTGAAAGACGAGCTTTCCCGCGGAAGCACTGTAGGCGCGTGTATCGTAGATCAAGTTGTCAAGGGCTGTACTGTCGATAAGAAAAGCATACAGGCAAAAAACAGCATATTAAGGAGTTATTCTTGCAAAAGTACCTAGTAATATACAGGTCGAGAAAACGATCAAAATGCCCAGTTCCCAATTTATTGTTCGAGGTAGTTTTCCTGCGATGCGAGTTAACCGCTTACCAGGCCGGCACAATACGTTTACACTCCGATCCTAAATTACTGCCATTCTTTTAGTGAAATCTGCACCAGCTTACGAAGTTCGTGTGAAACTTGACCTTGAATGTGACCTTGGCGAAATCAGCAAGTGAAAATGCTCCGCGTTCGTTGCGTGATGCTGCTGGTTGTCGTAGAGCATGACCCTTCTATTTTGTTTTTTATGTTACTTATTTTTCCTCAAAGGTCCCTTTCGGGACATTACATCAGTGGTGGGGATAACACGGCAAAAATATTATACATTAATACAAAATGGACAAAAATTACACTGATGAATAGGCTTCTATTCTATTAACCGCTTACGTTTGGACTCAAATGAACAAAATGAAGTCTACAGCAACGTTCCACTCAACATTATTGGAATGTCAGCGGTGTCACTTGCGCAAAAATACCCTACTGTCACATACAATAGCATCAGTGACACTGAAACTAGTGTTACTTTGAGTGAAGATGATGACGATGATGATTATGATGTCCTCAGGCTTAATGGCACATACCCACGGCGGGGGATTGGCCAGGGTGCATAGCGGATACAAACGCACTCATGTACAGGGAATGGAGTATTTTGATAATTTTGGGACGTAGAGCTAGAATTTGTACAAAATAACAATTATGGAAAAAAAAAAGTAGTGACTCTAACATAGCTGTAACTTCTTCCACTTTCTTCCGCGTAGTGCTTACATGTCTTAGAGGCGCGTGCCTAAAATGATGTCCCCAAAAGCGTACGTGGGTCCGGAATGGGGCCTCTGCCTTTGTTAAACGCTGAGGACGTGTGAAATGTTGATCGCAAAAACGTAACGCAAATGCTTGGATTTTCGGTACACAGGTTCCCAGATTGTGTTACCACGCTTGCGCCATTTGTTTCATCACTACCGCCTCCTTCCCCTCTTTTCCCCGGAGGAGAAGGAGCGGGGCTGAAGGGGGGGGGGGGGGGGGGGGGGGGTTGGCGCTCAGTATGCGAGCTATATATTCCCCCCTTTTGCTAAATGGCCTTTACGAAAGCACAGCACGTGGATGCCATTAGCAGCGGCGCGGCGCTTTTTAAAATGGCCAGCTCGCGTACGCTGAGCGCCACGCTTTTTAAGCTTTCAAGCTTTTAAGCTTTATCGGGACAGCGCCCCGGTATACTGGCGTAGACACCGGTTCAAGATCCCACTTCCCCCACCCAGTTATGGAGCAAGCGTACGCCTGCAGTGTACGAGACGTTAAAGCGTCCAACTTTTTGTTCTTTTTTCTTTTATCCCTCGTAGCCAACGTCTAGACGACTTCGCTGCGACGGCTCTTGGCGAATGCATAGGTTGTGCGAAGTCTGTGTCCTTGGGGAGCGAGCGATGAGTGCTGTAAGAAAGAGAGCGAGAGAAGGGAAAGAAAAAGAAGGAAAGTGCCTAATCGCCTCCCTGCTGAAAAAAAGTTCTATGATGCAGTAAACTCATACAGTTTGTCATACAAATATCATAAACTTATCATACAAATCATAGAAAATTATCATACAAATGTCATACATTTCTGTAAAATCATACAGTCGTCTAGAGACGTCATAGAATATCAGAATATCATACAAATTGTATGATATTCTATGATGTGCCGCCGCGGTGGCTCAGTGGTTATGGTGCTCGGCTGCTGACCCAAAAGACGCGGGTTCGATCCCGGCCGCGGCGGCTGGAATTTCTTTGGAGGAGAAATTCTAGAGGCCCGTGTACTGTGCGATGTCAGTGCACGTTAAAGAACCCCAGGTGGTCGAAATTTCCGGAGCCCTCCACTATGGCGTCTCTCATAGCCTGAGTCGCTTTGGGACGTTAAACCCCACCAAACCAAACCATATTCTATGATGTACCCTCTGTGAGGTTATTGCATCATAGAACTTTTTTTGAGCAGGGTTGCTCTTGAAAATACTCATTATCATCATCAGCAGCACCATCATTCTTGTTGCCCCCACTGCAGCGCACTGTGGATTTCGCTTACGATTGAATCCGGGCAATGCAGATGCAGTTTGCGCCAAACTTATGTAGCACGCTCGAACGGCGCACTGGGTTGCAAACAAAGCTACGCCTTGCAGCAACTGCACACACCCAACAATTCTGAACAAAATAATTTTTGATCGGGAAAGAGTTTAGGCACCCAATTTTTCCGAGTATTTTAAGATTTAACTATAACAATCAATATAACCACAGATCTCCCGTCTGCATGCTTGCATTGTTTCGCTATTATTGGTTTTGTTATCGTCAAAAGCGTTTGGTTTTCTACCGCAGCCTTACGTGCACGACGAGAGCGATGGAAAAGCTTGAAAAGAAAGACTCTGCTATGCATTGGAAGAATCGACCATTGCCTTCAATTTTTTTTTATAGTAGTATCTTAGAACGTTTCAATATTAAAAATTTTCTCCAAGAAAGCTGGTTTTGTACGACGCTAGCAGCTTAGCGCAAGTGGGTCTCGGTGCATGGTTCTTCAGTCGTAAGACAACAAGGCACGACCAAGAACGTCAATACATAGTTTTCTATTGCTCGAAATGTCATCGGCTATTGATTGCTATAAAAAAAGATTCGCGCTCCTGCATGAATCTTTGAACTCCGGTTGAACATCCAGTGAAACAGTGAAGCAGCGCCGCATTGCAGTGGTTTGACATTAAATTGTGTCTGAAGGAGGGCCGAGAGCATAGCGTGACTGCCCTATTCGATCGATGCAGTATAAAGGGTGTGCGTCACAAAGCGCTCTGACTCGTAGCACGTTGCCTTCAACTCGTTTAACTCTTTTTTTGGTGTTTTCCGTCGTATTTTCCTGCATCGATCGGTGGCGGTGTTTCACAATAAGCTTGATCTCACGTGTCTTGGACAGCGACTTTGAAGGCTCTCATCTCTAGATTGCTGAAACCCTACCCTTTTTTTAATTCTACCTGTGCAAGGAACTGTTATGAAATGCTTTTGTCGAAAGTTCTCCCCCCCCCCCCCCTTCTTCCTAAGTCGTTCTTCTTTGTTCCATGTGCACAGAGCAACGACAAATCACTTTATTTTTACCTTGTGGTGTTTTATTCATCTTTTTAATGTACATTTTGAATGCTCTATAGTCTGCCTAAGCGGCTTTTCTACTTACGATATTTCCTTTTTTTTCTCCACATGCAGCAGAGAAGCAGGACTGCCGATTCTAATGTACAAAAGTGAAAAACATAACAAAAACAAAAAACTGATTCCGAGGCCAAAGCACCCAATCGAGGGTTCTGAAAATTTAAGCCTGCTTTTCCCGAAGCCGCTGTCCTTGACTTCAGTCGGTACGATCAGTCGCTGATTCCTGTTAGCTCTCTAGCATGGATATAAAATTGCCATGCAAGGCGCGTGATTATCTCTGCAGCGCTTGCTGATCATGGAAGACATCGGATCTAAGAAGTCTCATTGCGCAACTAGTGCGAAACAAGTAAAGAGAGCCTGCTGGACAGGTCAGACTACGTGAGCTGAACGCTCAGAGCGCAGCTGTATATGAGGACAGAAAGCAACCGTACAGCTTGCTCCCAGGGGGACTTCAGAGTACCACGGCGAAAATAAAAAGACTTAGTCTGCTAGCAGCACTCCATTTTCTTCATTATGTGTGTCATTACGTGACACGCGTTGGTTGTACATGAGCTGCGTAGTACCAGCATATGTAGCTTCCTCGTTGACAAGCGGTTCTTAGTTTTTTTTTTTTTTTACTTGGGCTCAGAGCCGAGAATATCATGGCTGTTTGGAAATCGTCGGCAGGCGCTGGGTACGTCGTCTGCGATCAAAGCGAAACGACGCCATCTTGTCAAGGACACATTCGCGACCTTGAGAAGATGGCGTCTTGAGTGTGACAAGACGCGACTAGCGATTGGCTGCTTCGCACAGACGTGACCCCTGAAGAAGAAAGTCCAGCTTTTGTGGACTTCACTTTTAATTGTGAGGAAACTGTTTAATATTGAAAGACGCTGTTATGAACATACTCGTGACCTTAGCGTATACCCTTGCGATGCGTAGCGAAATCTTCCGTTTAAAGTTTGCCCTGTGCTGACACCGGGTAGAGTTAACACTACCATAAAAGAACCAAAGGCGTGCGTTTGCGGCAGTAACTAGCATAAAACTATAAGCACCTATAAGGGGAATTTGCGGATATATTGAATGTTGTGACGCAATCTTAGATATGCGAAAAAAGATACGGTCATAAACAACTTCCCCCTGAAAAAAAAATGCTCTTGTTCAGGCATTCTGACTATGTTTCTTCTAAGCTGTGCAGCCGTAACCTCAAGCAGCAACCGAGTTGCTCTGGTAACGGAGAAACATTATTGCTGTTTAATTATGTGGCAGAGACCAGTAACACTAAAATTATTAAAAGGCCCTTTTGGCTGACTGTCCAGTACCTCGGTATACGTTACCTTAAGCTGTCAAAGCTGCCTTAGACAATTCCTCGGGTTTTGTTGAAAACTTCTAAACCTTTTTTTCGCGGAGCGACTCCAAACGGTTCCCCATTTGTTTTGTTCAAATGCTTACGCAAAGAAGATCGTCCAAATTGAGATGGATGAAATGTTCCGTAATGGCGCGGCGTTGCAGGAAGCAGTTTGGATCGAGTTCCATTGATTCGACCTTGTAGCTTGCACGCAGCGGAAAGGTTCTGTACGGGGACTCACGCGTTTGGAAAATCACCGCACCCATCAAGCGCAGCGACTCGGATAACACGAGCTGGACATGTGACCATGAATAGAGAAGACATAGCTAGGTAGGCCAGGCTTAATAAACTGAGCTTTAAGTAAAACTATAGTTGAACTGTAAGGCATGAATCCAAGAAGCCCTAATGCGTATTCCCTAATGATGATTTGATTTCAGTGGTATTTTCAGCTGCATCTTGTACAAGCTTAAATGCGGCATATTTGTTTGGCACATGAAGCTAAGCATTTCAATTGGAAGAAAAGCGCTCGTTAACGACGTCCTTGAGCCCGTTCAAAACGTTGTAGTGTAATATTTACCTTACACTTGTCCAGCCAAAGTTTTTGTTCTTTTTTTTTATCAAGAAAAGTGCTCGACGTCTCAAATACATATAATATATCGTCGTGGATGAAGATTCTTCAAGTGGCCCGAACGGCAGCTTTTACCATTTTGTGTAATCTGACCACGCATACGTTTCGAGTTTACTTCATATAAGTTTTCGGAGAGGGATCCTGTTTACAGCGACCTTTAGACGAGGTTTTTTCTACATTAATTACATCTCTTTCTCTGCTTTCTTTATAGCTGACAAACATCCAACTTGCCTCTCGTGCCCTGAAATCTTTTTTTGCGGGCAAAGGTTTTTTCGGTCTTCTTTTTGGGGAATTTAATGTCCCACCATCACGCAGTTGAAACGTAACGCTCGAGGTGCAAGTATCTATGAACTTGAAAGCATGGAGTCTAAATTGAACAACAGGGCTCAGGGTGTAAAATGCGAAAAGGACCGCTTTGGTTACCGCGATTCACAACAAAGAAGTGAATCAAAAGGTCTCTTATTTCGAAATGTGGAGGCTTCTGAATCACTTTCTGTGTTTTTTAACCAATACTTGGCATAAAAGACGACATTTTCTCTTTCTTGAGCACCCTTCCATCATGCATCATTTCCCATCGCTGTTGTGGGCGCATGAGTGTTTCACATGAAAATATTTCGCGTCAGCAACAAGCCTCCAAGCTGAACAAAAACGACACAGTCGGGCTCAAAACACAACAAAGTGTTTTGTCGTAATGACAGACTTTTTACAGTGTTGCAGTATTTTCCTGTAGTATGGCAGTATTTTTCTGTAGTATTTTCCGTAGTTCGGCCGCTACGACCCCAGATAGCTAATAATTAGAGAAAATTCTGTTGTGACTTCAAAACTTTCTTTTGTTGCTTCAGGTTCATGGCCAAGAATACTACAAAAATATGTTGTGACTACCGCGAATTTCTTTATTGTGTTTTTCACCAGGGGTGTTCAAAACTTCCACAACCTTCCTTGACGGCTTCAGAAGAAAATACGAAGTCTCCCCACTTCTGTATCTATTTCTTATATCGCGTTTTTTAGGAACCCTTTCAGGGACACTTAACCAGGAGCCCAGCACACCGAAGTTCTGAGCAGGTAAGAGGCACGTTGCATTTGGTCCGCGCCTGCACATATTCAAACAAGGTGTGTTCACAATGGACGGGCTCATAGAACCGAAGATAACCTCCATTCGCTACATGTTGGTTAAATGCTGTCCGCATACAAGCGACAAAAGATTCCGTCTCGTCCATAGCCCCCATGCGGCGTTAGTGTATCATTTTTCCCAGCAGAAAACGAAAGTGTCAATATCAGATCTAGCCCTGAGCGCCAACTTGAAGACGAGTTTCGTGGCCCTTTACATTGTGGCCGCATGCATTGTACACGGTATCAGAGGGATCATCGGTGATGATGTCACAAGCGAAGTACATTTCGTGACGAAGCGCCTACTGTTGGATGTGCAGCAAACCACGAACGTGGGGGAGCTGTCCTTGAATTCTACAGTTATGGTCATGACACACCGCGAAAATAAAACACGTCGTACTGATAATCCGAAGCCTGGGTAAGAAAATGACAGCCTATCTCGTTGTCGACAGAATACAAAAGCATGGAATTTATTGCAGGAAAGGCTTATGATATCGGAACGAGATGATGTTAGCCTCCCCCGAGAGTTATAAGCCTCCTTCATCAGACACTTCTTTTCTCAGCCGCCGCGGTGGCTCAGTGGTTATGGTGCTCGGCTGCTGACCCGAAAGACGCGGGATCGATCCCGGCCGCGGCGGTTGAATTTCTTTGGAGGAGAAACTCTAGAGGCCCGTGTACTGTGCGATGTCAGTGAGTGCACGTTAACGAACCCCAGGTGGTCGAAATTTCCGGAGCCCTCCACTACGGCGTCTCTTACAGCCTTAGTCGCTTTGGGACGTGAAACCCCATAAACCAAACCAAAACAACTTCTTTTCTGAGCCGGACTGCATCCTCGGCTTCCTTCGTCACTACTGGTGTGTAGCGACCCGCGTGACCAGCGCCAGCCACGTGGCGTAGTAGTCATGGTTGCGGCAGCAAACGCTACGCTACGACCTCCGTTACATCCAGGTATCGCCGGTCCGTCGGTCACCACGTCGACACACCGGTGGGCGTGGTCGTCCAATAGATCACGAGCGCGACCTGTAGCGTATGATCGTGCCATCCTCTCTTCGGCACGTGGCCGGCGCTGGTCACGTGGGTTACCGCAGGTGCTTCGCTGGGGGTCGCCACGTGGCCGACGTGCCGCCGCGTTCGGTCACTTATCTATTCCAGGCACAGCGTTCAGCTTTTTTAACTGATTCATAGAGTTCCTCTCTCTGTTTGCGTCGCCGCGTTTTTGCTTGGAGCATATAGGTAGCAGATGTGATGAATCTTCAAAGAGGTGTTCCATGCAATCTTGCGTACTTAAAGCCACTGTGCTGCTGGGTAAGGATGCTATTTTTTTTCTCCACGGAAAGGCACATTGCATCAAAGATATGTTTTCCTTACGGTAAGTCTATTTCTGTTGCAATGTGCCATTTCGTTGAGAAAAAAATAGCGTATGCTTTCCTTACGCCAAGTCTTCACACGCGCCCGACCTGTACAAATTTTATAATGTATATAGATTACTGGTATGTTGTACCTCTCTACCCTATCCTTTCTGGCTGTCCCCTCGCCTCTTTCATTTCATTTCTCCAGTCTGTCTGCTATCCCTCTATTTCCGCTGCCCCAGCTCGGGTGCTTCCCTTAGCGATGACAGATGCCGGGGTCAGTAGAAATCTCTTCCTTCCTTTCATTATTATTTTTAAATAAACCACTACTACTACTACTACGCTAAATCTAAAGTAATATACGTGGATAGTTGGACGGATTAAAAGAGTCGCCCTTTTCATATCCCTTTTTGGATTAAAAGAGTCGCCCTTTTTATACAGGGTCTGTTCTGAAAGTAGTAGGACTGATTTTTTCCTGGGCGAACGGGCGGACGAGAGGCGGTCTGCGCGTGCAGGATCGTTGAAGGGGGATATTGGGAATGCTGGGGAAAATCGGCAGTCGGCTCTACGGCCGTTCAAGAGAGCAGGTCGCTTGTACTGTGAACCCCTGTCGAAACGTCTCGTCACTCAAAATCATGGAGCGTTTACTGGATCAGCGATACGCGATCAAATTTCGTGTAAATCTTGGTAAAACGTGCAAAGAGACCCGCGACATGATTTAAGGAGGCCCACGGTTACGCTGTCATGGGTGGATCAGGTGTTTTTTCAGTGGCACAAGCTATTCCGAGAAGGTAAGGAAAGAGTGGAAGATGACGACCGCGCCGGATGCCCTTCGACCGGCAAGACCAACGAAAATGTGTAGAGAGTGAAACATTTACTTAACAGTGATCGTAGGATGAGTATCAGAATGATTGCTGATGTCTTGAGCATTCCCCAAACCGAAGTTTTTGAGATCGTGAAAGAAAACTTAGCCATGAGGAAAGTGTGCGCGAAGTTGATGCCGGGAGTGTTGTCAGGGGAGCAAAAGGCCAACCGGAAAGTGATCTGCCAGGACCTTCTTCATCATGTGAATGAGGACCCCGAATTTTTGCCAAGCACAAGCTGGCAACGCTGCCTCAGCCCCCCTACAGCCCCGACTTGGCCCCGCCAGACTTTTTTCTATTCCCGAGAATAAAATCGACGTTCAAGGGGAAACATCACGGATCGGTAGAGGCGGTTCAACAGGCCGTGACGAGGGAGCTAAACAGCATTCCGGTCCAGGCGTTCCTGGAGGCGTACGAAAACTGGAAAACTCATTGGGAGCAGCTTGTATGTGAGGAAGGGTGCTACTTTTGAAAATTCTAATCGTTTGTACTATTCTCATGAATAAATTTTATTTTAAAAAAATGAGTCCTACTACTTTCAGAACAGACCTTGTATCCCTTTTTTCTTCTTGACTTTACTTCCTCACTGTGTTCCTTGCTCTTCTTTCCTCGTTTCTCTCCGCTCTTCTTTCTTGCTTTGTCCTTCCTTTCCAAAACACAAGTGAGAAATTGAAGTACGCCTTATAGTGCTACGCTTGATGGCGGTAGAAGGAAAACGCTGAGTGTTCGTCACCAGGGCCGTTCTTTCTCGCAGCTTCCCCGCGCACTGCCGGCACGGCGCCCAGAAACGCGCTGGAGTTTCTAGGCGACGCCCGTGTAATGTGGCGGCGCCTAACGACGTGCCGGCGTCGCCGCCGACGCTTCTTTCTCGCACCCTCTTGGCGACGCCGCCCGACTACGTCAATGAGCGCGCGGGGATCCCAGACAGAAGCGCACCAAGAAAACGACTCCCTCCGGTCTGAGAAGACCGCCGCCCTGAGCCGCGCCGATTGACGCAGTGGGGAGAGCAGTCCGGGCCCGAGTGTCCCAGCGGACTGCGTCGTTGGGGTGTCGTTGACGCCTTCATCCGTAAAAGTTGGGTCTCCCCCGCTCAGAGCCGCTGCCGCTTTCACTACTGTCATCACCACCGGCGTAACGCTCCTGTCGTCTGTCGTCGAGGTCGTTTGAGGAAAAAAGTGCAGCTGGCTTTCTGAAGACCGGTTTAGTTCAGCTTGGTCGGCTCTTTGTGGGCGCTCATCACTCACGGCAGTCATTTCTTTATTTTTGTCAACTATTCGTGTTTAAGTTTTTACCGCACTCTGCGACTTGGTGGTGCACAAGTTGTAATAGTGAATTCATTACTAACTGCATTTTAGAAGAGCGTATTGGCGGGCTAGTTGTTTCATTTGCATGTTTAAGGAACTGCGCAGGGACGAGACGCAAGGAACATTCGAAGTCACTCACGGGCGCTGTTTTTTAATATTCCCTATGTCTCGTTCATGCACTGTTCCCTAATTATGCTAAATGCAATTCGACGCTTCTTTAGGAACGCGATAAAGTGGTACTTGTCAAGCCTTCCTCATAAGTAGTTTTCTGAAAAAATACTAGAGCCTATGACGCTTCCAATTCCGCAGTGGATGTCTAAAGACTGTCTTTCAGATTTTAGCCATCTTTGTGAGGAATGCATGGGAGGACAGAACAGCGACAACGAATTATTGTTTCTCGAACCAACTTGTCTTGAGTTGCGTTGGTAGAACTGAATTCAAATTGTAGAATCTTGTGCCAGTAAAGGATTGTGTCTTCGTAAACGCGCAGAGCCTGCTTAGTGGTTCAGTGGCAATTAGCTTCGTGGGGACGGGCGCTTTAGTCACAAAGCTTTTCGCTAATCCCCTCATACCTAAAGAAATAAGCTTGAGGTCCTGAAGAATGAGTTGGGCTTCCCTAAGCGACGGCCATCATTTTCACGCTAAAGTGGGGCATTCAGCTGCTCGAGTGTAATGCCACCTAAAATGTTGGCCACCAATTTCTTTTCAAGCGACACCTGTTAAGTCTGGAAGCCAAAACTTAAACCTTGCATAGAGCTGCGCCCCTTGTCCTTTCCGACATTACCCTCGCCATCGACCGCGATCTCGCCCTCCCCGTAGGCGGCGGACTGTCGTTCTCCTAATGCAATCTGCGGACCACAGGCTGCTCGCAGTCCCTCCACGGAACACGAGCGCACTCGAGCGCAGGGCACTGGGACCTTTAGAATAGAGTGACCCGAGCGCTTCGGTGCATAGGACAATGGCGTGGCCCAAGTGCGCATGCGCAGTAACCGGAGGGGCGTTTTTTATTTATTTATTTATTTCACATACTTTCAGGGCCCGAAGGCATTACAGAAAGGAGTGGTACAACAAAAAAAAAAAATACAGTGCATAGTTATACAAAACAAGTTATATGATGGCAGAAAACACAGTTTTCTTGAAGTTCTCAACATCGGTAATGGCAGCGATGGAGGGAGGAAGGTCGTTCCAGTCAACGCTGGTTTTAGGAATAAAAGAATCATGACACAATTTGGTTCTCGAAAATGGAACTCCGACTTTAAATATATGATCGGAATGGGATGAAATGTATGAAGGGCTCGAAAAACGATGATCCTTTAACAGGGGGTTATGGTGATACAGTCTGTGGAAAAGACATAGTCGAAAACACTTCCGGCGCGAAGAAAGGTCTGGTAAGGCAAGTGTGTTTTTCATAGAAGTAATGCTGGCGTAACGGGAATAGTTAGTTAAGATGAAGCGTGCTGCACGATTTTGAATGGATTCTAGTGTGTTTATCAGTGTGATTATATTAGGATCCCAAACTGCAGATGCATATTCTAACTTTGGTCGTACTAATGTTTTATAAAGGGTTAGTTTTATCGGCAGAGGCGCGGTAGAGAAATTTCGGCGCAAGTATCCAAGAGTCCTGTTGGCGTTATTTGCGCCATGTTCGACGTGTCTATGCCATGATAAGTTACGTGAGATATGAACACCTAGGTATTTGTAGGAGTTAACTGATTCAAGTGGAATGTCGTGAAGAACATAAGTACTGTGACGACCCCACATAATGCGCAGGTCCACACGGGACGGAGAGGCAAGAAGACACCGTATGGCTCAGTTTAAACAAAATGATGTATTCAATAATTACACATTGTACATCAGAGGCTGGGGCGTCCGAGCTTACGTGGCGACGCCTTCATGGGGGCGATGGAGGGGCTCCGGAGTTTCGATCCGTCGGTGGCTGGCAGAAACCGCGCGCCGTCCGGCTTCGGCGCTGAAGGGCCCTTTTCGTGAACGATGTCGTCCTCAGCGTGCGTTTCGTCCGCACTGGCCAGCTATCTCTGCTCCGCCGGCCACGCCCGATCTCCTGTCTTCCCGGCTGGATTGTTTCCTTCTTCCTCCTTTCCACGGCGCCGCCTGCGGCACCCCCGACCTCCCTCGTTGGAATGTCGTTTGTCTCCCGTCGGCAGCTTTCTTCTCTTGTCGGGTTGTCAGCCTCTCCTGTGTCCTTGTACGGCCAGGCAGCCTAATTGGGCTGGCTTTCCCTCCCGTCGGCGTCTTTGTACCATTGTACCCCTTCAGTGGCTTGCCGCCGCTGGGGGCTCCATCTACGCGGCGCCGCCGAACGCGGACCGTTTAAGGGGAGACAAGGGAGTAGGACGGTTGAGCACAGAGAAGATTCCGCCGAAGATATGGGCCCTGGTAGCTCAAGCACGGAACGTCACACTCGCTCACCCTCCAGAAGAATGTTCTCCGAACATTTGAGTCCATGCAGCTCCCCTTCTTTTTCTGAATCGCCTCGCACAGTGCGTCCGACAAAACACTTTTCGCTGCACACAACACCACTGCACAGCACCATATGCCTCAGCTGTCATAACTGGCGTCTCCAGGGGCAGCACTGATCTTCTTTCACAGATAAACATGAAACTCGGCACCCAAGCCTCTCCTTGCTAGTCCAAACTGGACGAAATAAATTTACCACAGTTACAAAGGAGCTCCCACTTCCAGCACAATCACGGCACAGACAAAAAAAAAAGATAACGAAAGGAAGTCGGGCATGTTCTGCATCCTGTAAAAGTGTTACTTAATGACAGAAAGGCTTAACTAGCAACTCCGATATCTTAACACATAAGCACATAGCAATGTTATGAGCTGCAGCATTACACAGTCTTAACCAGTCCCGAACTCCGCTCTTTTTACGCCATTAGTCCGACTTAGCTTTCCGATTTCGAAGCGGATATCGGCGTTCATGAGTCGTACCAAGTAATTCTGTGACCCCTTGTCTGCTTTGAGACTCGCGAGGGCTCATGGCAGGAGCCTCTCTTGGCGTTATCTGCGCGGCAACCTCGCGCGCTTCTTCCTCCAGCAATGCATGAAGTAAATCCGGTGGCATTCCTGCCGTAACCTCTGGCGCTTGCCGAACAAATGCAGGAGAGGGCGTTTCTTGCGAACTATCTGCGCGCTCCGCTTCACTTCGGTCCCCATCAAAATCCGCGCTTTCCCCCTCCTCATTTCGTGAATACTGAACCGGTGCCGACTTGAGGCGATTTGCGTGTATCCTTATCAAGCGGCGGTTCACGTCTCGGACCCTGAAGTTTACCGGAGAAAGCTTCTCGACAACCTCGCACGGTCCTCTCCACCTCGTCTGGAACTTACGAGCCAACCCGATCTGTCTTTGGCAGTTTTCGATGTACACGCTGTCCCCCACATCAAACGGCGCGTCTCTAGCACCGCGATCGTGCACCTCCTTCCTGCGCTTCGCCGCTTTCTTTAAGGCCTCCTTTGTGATGTCCCTCGCCGCTTGCAAGCGCGATTCTAGCTCCACCTTATAGTCGTCCAGTGAAGCGTATGGGACACGACGGGGGCCCTCTGGCACTTCACTAGGCTGGTCCGGGTCTCGGCCGTAGAGAAGAAAGAATGGCGATTCGCCCGTGCTCTCGTGTGCTGCGGAATTGTAGGCAAACATTGCATACGGGAGCCACAAGTCCCAGTCCCGCTGGTCGCGCGAAACAAAATGCGACAGGAACCCGGCCACGGTTTGGTTCAGTCGCTCCACCGCGCCGTTGCAAGCCGGATGGTACGGTGTTGTCTGCTTCTTAGTGATCTTAAGCAGCTCGCAAACTCTCCTAATTAGCTGCGACACGAAGTTCGTTCCCCGATCTGTCAAGAGTTGCCTCGGAGATCCATGTCGGAGCACGATCTGTTCGACAAATGCTCTTGCAACCGTGTCTGCTTTCTGATCTGGGAGTGCTACCGCTTCCGCGTATTTTGAAAGGTGATCGACAAATACTAAAATGTACCTGTTTCCAGAAGTGGTCGTGGCGGACAGGTATATCCATACCTGTCCGCTCGAAAGGAGCCGAAACCTCAGGGAACGGCTGAATTGGCGCTGGCCTGCGTCCCTTGGGTGTTTTTCTTTCGAGACAGGAATGACACTTCGCACAGTAGTCTCTAACATCCTGTCGCATGCCACTCCAAAAGTACAAACGCTCGACGCGCCTGCGTGTCATCGCTACGCCAAAATGACCGGCGCACGGCGCATCGTGGAACGCGCGAAGAACCCTTTCTGTCCACGACCGAGGTATGACGACTCTCTCCCACGCGGTTTTCTCTGGTCTCCCTTTCCTGGTTGGCCTCGTGCGCCGACACAGGGTGCCGTCTTTGCCAATGAAATAACCTAGCTGTTCGGGGTGAGATGGTGCGCCCTCTAAGCTTTCGATTATTCGCTTCAGGTCAGGATCTTTGCACTGCTCTGTGCGTAATTCGGCGGGGTCGACTACGGGGACAAACTCATCTATAGCTGACACGGCAGCTGTACGGCTGAGCGCATCAGCATTCAGATGTGTCTTTCCTGACTTGTGCTCCACCTCAAAGCAGTATTCATGCAGCTGTAGATTCCATCTAGCGAGTCGCGAGCTAGGGTCCCTGACACTCATCACCCATTTCAGAGGATGGCAGTCTGTGACTAGCTTGAATTGGCGGCCGTAAAGGTAGCATCTGAAGTGCTTTACTGCCCAGACAACGGCGAGGCACTCCCTTTCTGTAGCTCCGTACTTCTGCTCTGTGGGGCTCAGCTGTCGGCTAGCAAAAGCCACGGGATGTTCTTTGCCCTCGATAACCTGAGATAACACAGCACCAACTGCGAACTTTGACGCATCTGTGGCCAAAACGAAGGGCAAATTAAAATCCGGGTGGCGCAACAGCGGTGCACTCATTAGCTTCCTCTTCAGGGCCCCAAAAGCATCCTCCTCGTTTTTGCACCAGCGAAAGGCGACATTTTTGGCTGTTAAGACAGTGAGCGGCTTAGCGAGCTTGGCGAACTCCTTCTTCTATGTGCCTTCGGTAGTAACCGATCAGGCCGAGAAACTGCCGGACCTGGCGGACACTAGTCGGGGATGGAAAATCCGAGACACACCTTAGTTTCTCAGGGTCCGGTCGCACGCCGTCAGCTGAAACAACGTGCCCGAGGTATTTCACCTCGTTTTTGAGGAATTGGCACTTAGAAGGCTTCAGCTTGAGACCAGCTCCTCTTAGTCGCACCAAAACCTGCTCAATATCGCGCAAGTGGTTCTCAAAACTGTCACTGTATATGATTATGTCATCCATATACACGAAGCACAGTTTCCCCAGAAGACCCACCAGGATAACATCAGCGGTTCTCTGCCAGACAGCAGGGCTGTTGACCAGACCCATCGGCATTCTTTTCCATTCATAGTGCCCTGAGGGCGTGTTGAATGCCGTTTTCTCAGCATCTGCCGGATCCATTGCTATCTGCCAGAATCCCGCCGCCATGTCCACTGCCGTGAAGTACCTGGCAGAGCCCAGCTGAGAAAGCGTCTCCTGTATATTGGGAATGGGGTATGGATCGATGCGAGTTACGGCATTTAGTTTGCGGTAGTCCACCAGCAATCGATACGAGCCATCTGGCTTTTCCACCAATAGTGCCGGTGCTCCCCATGGTGACTTTGAGTGTTCGACAATGCCGCGATCAATAAGGTCCTGCACCTGCCGCTCCATCTCCTCACGTTGGGAGTAAGGAATCCTGTACGCACGTTGGTAAACGGACGATGAAGTGCCGGTTTCTATCCTGTGCTTTATAACGCCACAGCAGCCCAAATCCAGGTTGGACGCGGCAAATACCTCTGAGTAGTCGTTCAGCAAACCAGCCAGAGCCTCCCTCTCCCTGGATTTTACGTGGGAAAGATCGAACAACGCATTTGGAGGAGCCGAAGGACTAGCATGCTCCACAGTTGCGAGTACCGTATCGGTGGGCGCACGTTTCTCTATCGCAGATGTGAAGAAAGCCAATGTTTTGTTCTTGGGAAGGCTCAGTGGCTGCTGGCTACAGTTAACCACCCGTAGGGGCACTCTGTGGGCGTCATTAACAGTCACGAGGCACGCGGCTGCCTTCAGGCCATTACTAAGAGAGTCGACCGGTTCAAGCACTCCCACGGCGCCGCTCTCTACATCTGCAGGCACATAAGCGTACAAAATGTGCTCCGACCACGGAAGGACGACCGCCTCATCGACCAACTTCACGGCAACCCGCGAATATACCTTCTCTAATGATCCCACTGTTGGACGGGTGTCAATATCGGTACTGCGAATCTCAGCCCTGCTCCTGTTCAAAAACGGAACTTTTGAGCCCCCCGCATTAACCTCTTCCTCAGAGAATGAGACTACTACCTTCCCTTTTCTCAAAAAATCCTGCCCTAATATACCTGACACTCCGTTTGGCAGAGACACCGTGTCCGGGCATACGTAGCAGGGGTGCTCCAATGCAATTCCGCCGAGAGTGAAGTGTAACCGGTAGAGCCCACTTATGCCAAGAGGATCCCCCGTTATGCCTACAAATTTGGTTGCCATACCACCAGACGCTTCCAACACCTCGCGATCCCCTTTCCTTCGAAGCGTGTTAAAGCTGCTTTCCTTAAGCAAGGTCACCTTTGACCCCGTGTCTATCAACAATTCCATGCAACAACCATTTAACTTGCAACGCACAACAGGGCATGCCTCGTCGGCCACACAAACCACCACCACCTCATTACCCACTGCTCCCTCCCCACACTCATCAGGATGGGGAGGACAACCTAGTTTTTTGTCCCTGTATCTGGAGCCTCGCTGTAGGCTTGCTTAGGGCGTGTCTCGCCTGCTTCTCTTTGTGGCTCCCCACGGCGCACGTTTGGGCAGAACCTTGCGATGTGTCCGCGACCCTGGCACGCGAAGCACGCGATTTCTTCAAAATCTCGCATACCGCGCCTGTAGCTTTGTGGCGGTCTCCGGTTTCCAGCGAATGGGCGCCGTTGAGCGCCCGCTTCAACCTGGCGTTCCACCTGCTGAGATAGCAGCTGCTCTAAGCGATCTAACCGCTCTGTCAAGAGAGCAACCTCAGGGTTGGGCACCGCTCTCTCTATGACGCGTACTCTCGCTGCGGCCGCCGTTAGCGCCTCATTTCGTTCCTCATCCAATGCGGCCGCCACGGCTTGGTCGAAATTGCTCGGCTTGCGCGAGAGCACGAACCGGCGCACGGGGTCTTGCAGACCAGCCACAAACAAAGCGGTCATTTCCTCTTTAAGTAGATCCTCCGCGTATTTCTTCTTTAGCTGGTCTCCTTCCTCCTCCCTACTCAGCGTATCGCGCGCTAGGCGCTGAAGCCGCGACGCAAACGTTCGCACGTCCTCCCCTACCATCTGTCCGGCGTCACGGAACCTCTGTACCCGCACATGACGTGGTTCAGTGTCGAAATGCTCGAACGCGAGCTTCTTAAATTCCGCAAATGATTTTGTGGATTTTACTTTTTCGTCTCGCCAAGCAAAATCATGAGCAGCTCCTGCCATCTTACACCTCGCCATTCCCAGCATTTGAGCATCGGACCATCCCCCCATTTTCCCAATCTCTTCTAGCATGGAAAAGAAATCGCAGACTGGAACCCCTGTCTTATCTCCCGTAAACGTCGGAATGACGCTTCCTAATGCCAGCATGCTTGCTCCGAGCGACGGCTGTGGAGTGGGAGCTCCGTCAGTTACAGACATTTTTTTCCGCTCCAGCCTTCCGGTGCCTCAAGCCTCTCAAATGGGGGTCAAAGTCCCACAATCAGTCCCGTGATTCCCCTTTGATTACAATTTTGAAGTCATGAATGTCGCATCATTCAGAGGACATTTGCTTTTGAGACCCCACTTCTGACACCAGTGGGACGACCCCACATAATGCGCAGGTCCACACGGGACGGAGAGGCAAGAAGACACCGTATGGCTCAGTTTAAACAAAATGATGTATTCAATAATTACACATTGTACATCAGAGGCTGGGGCGTCCGAGCTTACGTGGCGACGCCTTCATGGGGGCGATGGAGGGGCTCCGGAGTTTCGATCCGTCGGTGGCTGGCAGAAACCGCGCGCCGTCCGGCTTCGGCGCTGAAGGACCCTTTTCGTGAACGATGTCGTCCTCAGCGTGCGTTTCGTCCGCACTGGCCAGCTATCTCTGCTCCGCCGGCCACGCCCGATCTCCTGTCTTCCCGGCTGGATTGTTTCCTTCTTCCTCCTTTCCACGGCGCCGCCTGCGGCACCCCCGACCTCCCTCGTTGGAATGTCGTTTGTCTCCCGTCGGCAGCTTTCTTCTCTTGTCGGGTTGTCAGCCTCTCCTGTGTCCTTGTACGGCCAGGCAGCCTAATTGGGCTGGCTTTCCCTCCCGCCGGCGTCTTTATACCATTGTACCCCTTCAGTGGCTTGCCGACGCTGGGGGCTCCGTCTACGCGGCGCCGCCGAACGCGGACCGTTTAAGGGGAGACAAGGGAGTAGGACGGTTGAGCACAGAGAAGATTCCGCCGAAGATATGGGCCCTGGTAGCTCACGCACGAAACGTCACAGTACGCTTGTTATCAGTGATGTTAGTGCGACGTGACACATGCATCGTTTTACATTTATTAACGTTTAGTCGCATGCACCACTTATCACACCAGTTAGATACGCTTGTGAGATCATCCTGAAAATAAATAGAATCAGTTTGGTTAGATATTTTGTGATAGATGACGCAGTCGTCTGCGAAAAGCCTGATAGAAGAATGAGGAATGCATTCAGGAATATCGTTAATGTAAATTAGGAAGAGAAGAGGTCCCAGTACCGACCCCTGTGGTACACCGGATGTCACAGAGGTGTGAGAGGAGGAACAGCCGTTAGCAGAGACATATTGAGTTCGATTCGATAAGAAGCTTTTAATCCAGTTCAGTACGTTAGGGTCAATGTTAAGCATGCTAAGCTTAAGAATTAAAGAGAATGTCCTAAGAATGTCCTGCGCACATGGTGCATGCTATATCCCTATGCCCCTTAGCGGTCGGGTCACCATTTTCTAAAGGTCTCCAATAACTGAAAGTGACGGCAACAGCAAGATACCCTGATGATTGCGAAAGAATAGCAAAAATGGCCTGGCTTAGCTTATGGTTAAGCCTAGGATGCGAAGCATACCGCCGGCGGAGGCTGCGCGTCCGCAAGCGAGCGCACGAGTTGAGCCAAAGGAGGCGCTGGTTGAGCCCCAGCTTTCACAGCTGTTGTGACGTCAGCGCCCCTAGCGGAATGAGCGGGAGTTAGGCCGCCGGTGGAGGCTGCGCGTCGGCAAGCGAGCGCACGAGTTGAGCCCCAGCTTTCACAGCTGTTGTGACGTCATATCACGTGGTGCGCCGATGAAGGTCAAGTGGTAGCTACGCGGCCGCGCGCGGCGCAGCAAGGAAGAGCTCGGTTGTGCGGCTAGTATGCTGCGCATAAAAACCCGCAAGCATCATGCTATCCCGAGCAGCACTGGTAATTGGCTCAATATCGGAAAGAGATGGTTTCACTGTGGTCATTTGTAGAACCAGTTTTTCCAGTACCGTCCCATATTGGGCCGACTGCCTGTGGTGCTTGGGATCACGCTGCACGAACACAACTTTCGGGAGCTTTGTCGTTAGCTAGAGTTCAGACAGGTGGTTTCACTCTGGGCGCCATTGTTCGACCTGCCTTTGCCGGTACGTTTCCAATATTGGGCCGATTACCTCTCCTGCTTGGGCTTGGGATCACATTTTACATATCCACACTTGATGCGGTGTGGATTCTTCGTCGAGTCTGATATTCCTTTTTATTTTTTTGTTCTCTAACCCGCGGGAATAGGAGTTCCTGGCCACATGCCAGGAACCGCGCTCGTGATCCCGCGTTCAGCGGAACAGTCGGGCTTCAGTCATGCAGCCCCCGCGATGAATTCTTATGGCGAGCAGGCTTGAGTATACACAAATAACGAGTCGGCTTATACTCGCAGCGTACTAAGAAGACCCGGAATAGCTGCTTGGAAGCACGAAGATTTCGATGTGCTCGACGGCCAGACGACATCGAGCGTCTTCATCACCCCTGGTTCATCTTCACTTCCCTACAGTGTGTAAAAAAGCATGCTACTGCGAAGGTAAAGTGTTACACGCGCTAGAATAAGTTGGCCAAGTTGGTCGCAGATAACAAAAAAATGTAGATGTAGGCTTACCGGCTAAGCGTGTTAATCAGCGAAAGCTCTAATCTACAGCCATAGAATCTACATTGTCATCCATACATTTTCATAGAATCTACAAGTCAAAGTCTAGCCGTGCTCATGAGGATCTGCGGAATCGGACCTGTCCACCCCTAAACGTGGAGAGGAGATTTCCTTCTCTAAACTTTGTCATGGGGGCCGTCACCTTCCATGGTTGGCAGGAGGTAAATTGAATTTATCTAAGATAATTTAAATTAAATTAAATACATTCATTATATTCTAGAATGATTTATTGAATGAATGAATTAATTAATTATAGAGTTAATAAACTCATTCATTATGTTAAATAAAATTAATTCAATAAATAATTAAGCTCTTACGGCTGACGCTGTAGGTTCGACGATGGAATGCCGGTCTATAGTATGACCTAAACCAAAGCTACAACAGTTTTCGATGTAAAAGAACACTGTTCATGTTTTCAATAAACCAGTTGCGAGCCAATGTTGTGCGGTATGTTCTATGCGCCTCTCGGTAGAAAGGCAGCTCTGAAAAACCTAGCAAGGATGGTACAGAACTGTAGTAGGTAGTACATTATATTGAAGGCGTTCGCATTTTTATAGACCCCCTTCACTATAGCAGACAAAAGGTGAAAAAAAAAAACAAAAAAACGCAAATTCAAGCACTAGAGGCGAAATGCGAAAAGTCAAGCCCTGGCGAAGAGCGCATGTCAGTCACAAATATTAAAATTTTTGTCGTCCTTTTTTTTTTACTATTGAAAGTTTGTAAGACGTTGTCAAGATAAGTTTGCTGATGTAGACAAGAATGACTGGACGTATAGGGAGGGCAAAACGCTTGTCTAGAACACGTTCTGGGTGTGTTTTGGGCTGATCACGGGATATCTAGCGATAGCGTTTGGTTAAAAATGCTATGGATGTAAGTATGTGCAGTTGACTCGTAGAATTTCATCGCCATTTTTTGCCTTCCTGGTCGCAGCAGCTTTGGGAGCTGCGGAACACACAGTTCAGTTGTTCTAGACATGTGTTTTGCCCTCCGTACGTTAAGAAATTATCAACGGCTAGAGATTATTTGAAAGCAACAGAGACCACGCCTTCTTTCCACTGACGGCTATTGGCGCAGAAATGTATTCATGGTGGCGACATATTTCTCGAGATTATATTTCATCAACTCTCCTGTGTCTGCAGGCGGTAGAGAAAGTGGCGCATTTAGAGCCAGACCAGTCATAAAACACAAAATAAAAGTTTCTGTCGTCGCAACAGATTTCCTGTCGTGTTTTTGATCAAAAACTTGTAGTGACAACGGAAATTTTTGCATGTGACCACAGAATGTTGTGTAGTTACTACAGAACAGTACTACATAAAAGAACAACAGTACAACAGAAAATTACTACGAAAAACAAAAATATGTCGTTACGACACAACAAGTACTTTGTCGTATTTTTGACCCAGCTCTGTCGTTTTTTTCGACTGGAAGTTTACAGTCCCGTGCACTTTCAGCCTCCTCTTTCGAAACTTCGATAACGGAAGCCTTCGGCTCGCGTCGGCGCCAACGGCCTCAGCGCGCCGTCCTTCCACCACCAATACTGGCACCTAAAAGCCGTGGGCTCGAATCCCACTCAAACCCTGTCAAAAACCGGGTTTAAGGGAGGGGGCTGCCGGTATTGATTGCAAGCGCACCCAGGAAGGACAGGGAAGGATGGAGGAGACGGAAGAAAATGGCGGGAAAAGAGGAATAACTAGCGTTGGGGGAGGATACTCCCCAAATTCCGGAGTGGCATTTCATTGTTGAGTTGAGGCAATAGCCGGACGCGTACGCCGAAAGCCGAAGTATGAATTTCAAAGTTTAAAAAGGGAGCTCTCTCGAAGCAGAGGCTGGAATGTTTAAGACCGTGAATGGGGCGGCGAGCCAAAACCCTGCGGCCTAATGTGGACCGCGTGTCGCTGTTTGAAACTCTTGGTGTATAGTTTATAGCCTCATGACGCTAAATTTATTAGAACCCCTATTCATTAAAGCCTTTCCTTGGAAACCTACATAAACAGGAACGAAGGCAACTTGCTATCTACATCCTTCATTACATCTTAGGGTTTGCATAAAAGAGCGCGTCCATTCTTGTCCTCGTTGAGAAAGAAACATATAACTTCGCAATTCTCTTTTAATGCAAAAGCATTTCTAGGCTATGTACGCGCGGTCGTGTCACCAAAACGTTCCCGCAGCAGTTGTGACGTTTTCAGAAGAGGCATCATCAAACGAGTGGTTGTGATCGAAAGAGGATGATGTGAGGATGCTGCGCAAAAAAATTATGTCGATAGGATGATTAGATAAATAATTAGAGCCAAAAATGTCGAAAAAAAACGGCGAAATAGTGCGGACGTCGATATAGTGAGTGGACGGAAAAACAACCCTGGAAGCCAAAATAGCGGGAAAAATAGGCAAAGGAGTGAAAATAAAGTTTCAAATGAAATGTATTTGATGAGTGACGGAAAACAACTGTGAATTGCAAAATAGTGGGAAAAATAGGCAAAGAAGTGAAAATAAAGTTTGAAATGAAATGTATTTTATTAGCTATAATTAATCGATGAAAAAAATTTCATCGACATAGATTAACTAGTTAATTATAAGAAAAAATCATTGGACGGTTGAATAGGCGGGACGGGGATATTTTAAGTGGACGGGAAACCAACGACAGCACCAGATTTGAAAAACCAGAATGGTTGATTGAGATAAAAGAATGTATAATCAGAGTGAACAAATTGATAGTTAATTAAAGCATAAGATAATTACGCGAATTAAGTGTTTGAATTATTTACCAAACAAAAATAAAATGATAAAGAGCGGCAAAGAGAGGCTACGAGTGCCGAGGAGGCGTCAATGCTTTCTCATTCTCCCAATGGGGGTCGCCGCAGTGATGTCTAATTTTTGACACCTGACTTTCGAGAGTAATTGCGGCTTTATTTCAAATCATTTTGGCTGGCCAGAACAATTTCCGTCGAAATCTCGTCGCCACAGGCCACTGGTGACGCAAAATTTCGCCATGCTACCCCCCGCGCCGAGCCAGCTAGGAAACTGCGGTTGAGCCTTTCCGCGGCTCTGACGCAGTTGTGTTTGTTTTTGCAGCGAAGCATTTCCAGAGCTGCCTTCCACTCCTCGTTTCCTATCTTAGACCGCATCTGGGGTTCCTGACAGGAACTCGAACATCAGCGTATACGCACTGTTCGAGCCCTGTGCTCCCCGTTTAGACTCACTAAACCCCGTGGACATAGCGGGAACCGAGCGCAGGCAGCGGAAGGCGATCTCCTAACGGGTGGTTAAAGGTACTTTGAGGACAGCTGCACTTAATATTTGGTTCTTAGTGAAGAAAAGATTCCATGCTTCTCTAAGCTTTCGTCCAGTTTGTTCCGGAGAAAAGGGGCATCCATTGCCGATGAAGCTGAATTTAAAAATTGAACACATAATTTTCTGGGCCGCCGCAGTGGCTCAGTGCTTATGGCGCTCGGCTGCTGACCCGAAAGATGCGGCTTCGATCCCGGCCGCGGCGGTCGAATTTCGATGGAGGTGAAACGCCAGAGGCCCGTGTACTGTGCGATGTCAGTTCACGTTAAAGAATTCCAAGTGGTCGAAATTTCCGGAGCCTTCCACTACGGCGTCCCTCATAGCCTTAGTTGCTTTGGGACGTTAAACCCTCATAAACCATAAAACATATTTTTCTTTCCACTGGATGCTGATGATATCAACTTTATTTTCCACCAGATAAGGAAGCCCCCTACTCCCCATCCCCGGCACGCAGTCCTGGGTGACGGGGGCCGGGACCTCCGCTATTAGAAGCGGGCGAAAAGGTCTTGACTCCTCGCGGCTTCTTCCGCCAGGCGGATGGCTTGTTGTTGTGAAGCAGGGGCCTTGCTCCGCAGCAGGGCGGCTTCCCAGGTTTCTCTACAATTTATGTTTTCGTTAGCCCCTGGGGAGCTAGCGCATTCCCAGATTATGTGCTCGAGGGTCCCTCTCGCCCCACAGTGCTTGCACTCATCGTTTTCTTTCTCATCTCTCTGAACATGATATGCCCAGACCGGGTTTACGAAGTTCCCAGCTTGGAGGCGTCGCCATGCGATTGCCTCCCTAATGTTTAGACTTTTATCCGGTGGTGGCACCAGTCTCCTCTGTAACCTATAGTTTTCAACAATTTCCGTATAATGGATTTTAATTTGTGACGTTAGAACCGAAAAGTACACTGTGATCACCCAGTGAATGTGCCTTACGGTGCAGCTTAGCCGAAGAGATTAGCGGCTAAAAGAATATCTTTTCATCATCGCACTGTCCTCCTGAAAGCAGTCGCTGGCTTCTACACTTGTACTTTTTATTTCAGTTCCACTTTCAACGGCAGTAGTCTCTTTGTCATTCGAATGCGATAATGCGTCGAGAGAGGCCGATTTAGACTTGTGCGTTGCTTCGCTCTAGTAATGAATAGATTTGCAGTCGTGCCAATATATTAACAGGGTATAAACTATACTTGTGGTTGCATGCATTTATAACATAGGCTTTTAAAAACTAGGACGCTCTTCATTCGTATCAACGTAAGCTCAGACCTGGACAGTGATTAAAGTGAACCAAAATGTGCGGACCCATAAAAGAAAATATAGACGTGCAATGCTTTCCTGCATTAAATATTGTTCCGCGAATGTCGGGTAAGTACTTTGTTCTTTGACGGTGATGCTGGTTTAAATTTGCATCAAAAAGTTTTATAAAAAAAAAATTACATATTAGCTGAGGGTCGACAATCGCGGCCGGGAGTCTGTATTTTTTTACACACTCATCTTGGTAAACAAAAGCAATTACTCGTTCTCCGAACGATGAACATAACTGCGAATCCGGAGCGCAACCAAAACATGGTACTAAGCAGCGGAATGCCGCTTAAACCTGCACACTGCCGCCGCGGTGTCTCAGTGGTTATGACACTCGGCTGCTGACCCGAAAGACGCGGGTTCGATCCCAGCCGCGGCGGTCGAATTTCGATGGAGGCGAAATTCTAGAAGCCTGTGTACGGTGCGATGTCAGTACTTGTTAATGAACTCCAGGTGTTAGAATAGAAATTTCCGGAGCCCTTCACTACGGCGTCCCTCATAGCCTTAGTCGCTTTGGGATGTTAAACCCCAATAAACCAGTAAAACAAACTAAACCTGCACACTAACCACAATCCATTATCAAGAACAAATGGCCCCTGTAGCAAGTGACTAATCTTCATCGTAGACGACGTGCCCAGTGGTGCCCGACTTCCCCTCATTAATCAACAGGTGAAACAGCGCTCGCAAGAACACTGCGGCCGACACATCCGAAGCGTGCATGAGGAGCAGTTCATCCACATTTGATGCAGACCAGCGCAGCCATGTCTTAGACGGTCACTACACCGCTCGGAGCATGCTCTAACGCGGCCCCGACGTCTGCGAGAGAGAGAATGCGCTGCCGCAAGTGTCTACGGCAACGCTCCTGTTCCGTGCGATCATTACGAGATGATTGCTGCGAGGCATGTATGTTTGGCTGCACTACAGCGACCTCGAGTGGCGCGTTCCAAACGCAATTTCCTCCAAGACCGGCCCGGAGGACACATGCCGATGCGTCGTTAAAACCGTTCAGCGTTGTGCAAGCTATAAGGCAAGTAGCGTCAGCTAGTCGGGGCCCTGAGAATACAGCGGTTATAAGTAGAACCTCGTTATAACGAAACGATTTATAACGAAATAATGGATATAAGAAAGGAATGGCGATTCCCCTTGGAAGCTCGGTCAACACGGGCTATAACGAAGCTACGAAGTAATCGCCGGGCCCCTTAAACTTCGTTATAATGAGGCTCAACTGTATTGAAATTTCTAATTAAGTTTAAATTAGTTCCATTAATAGCTATGCTACCCATTTATCCGCCAGTACTTAAATGTGGGGCTTATACTTTGAGGCTCCCGCAAAGCTGCGAAGATAAAACGTGGACAACGTAGCGTGCTTTGCACCGGAAAATGGTGCGCCTGGAAAGAGAGAGAGATGATGATGAGATTGGGAATCATCATCATCATCATCAGCCCGACTAGGCCCACTGCAGGGCAAAGGCCTCTCCCATGTCTCTCCAGTTAACCCTAGGCGAGTTAATTGTGCTCCAGTGAAAGTCATCTGGATAGGCGTGGGCAGGTTATGTGTAGTGCAGGAAACAGATCACCGATAGATCATTAAGGTGCGGGAATCGATTCCAAGGCAGGACAATGTTGGCAGGGTGCGACTGAGAGTCCAGTGGGGAAGTGAGCGGTTAGGAAATCAGCGAACACAAGGTGACCGCGGCTGACATAGGACAGGGTTAATTAGGGATCAACTGAAGGGCCCTTTGCCCTGCAGTGACCTCAACCGAGCTGAAGGTCATGACGACGTCTGCTCCTTTGCCGCCATATTAGTGTTATATACATCCTTGCATGGTTCCAGCACGGGTGGAGAAGTCTCATGAGTCACTCGCACGTATATATACACTCTAAACATAAAGGAATTAAAAGGGAGTAAGCTGTCCTCCTTTTTACTCTCATATAGGCGTATTCGGTGTTGAAGTGTATGGCCGAGTTCTATTTCGTCGTTGACAAGGCTGTCTGTGATATCATTCTGCGTGAACAATTCGCTTGCGCCGGCCAGTCATAACAGACTGTAACTGACCAGTGGTGTTTCGAAGACCGCATTCACCTGACACCCTAAGTGGCAGGGACGGAGTCAAGGAAAGCGGGTCGAGGAAAGGGGGAAGAGGGGGCCGCTGCGAGGGATGTTTTGTCGCGGAAGCAGCACTACGCTAGGTGTGAGCGATTTCGCGGAGCCCCGGAGCGTCACAACTGCGCATGCGCGAGGAGCAAGTGTGAGAGAGTTATTGTGTAATTTCCTTTTCTCAAATACAATTTTTATTTTCTTCATTACGGTTCCTCTTTCTCTTTCTTCTTTCACTACACTTACTCCCTTCCTGTGCGTGCTGTTCAGGTGTCCACCGAGGTGACACAGAATTACTGCGCCATTTCCGTTCCTCAAAAAAAACGTTGCGTTGAAAGGGCAAAACATAGCGCCGAACGGGTGGTGGCGTTCCGTTGACTCCTGGAAGCGCTACAACATGCTCTCGCGTTCCACTCCTAAAGGCGAAGCTTAAGCGTCATTAATTAACAGTTAATTAATATTTAGTCATTATTCACTAATTAGCCATTAATTAGTAATCTTTGCTTACTTAGTAATCAGTAATTGATTATGTGTGACGTCATCCAGGGGTGACGTCATCCAGTGCCGCAGAGGCAGTCAAAGTGGCGCGGAAAACGCTTTCGCCTCTACGCACTTCAGTCAGTCAAAGTGCCCCCTGAGATGCCGCCGCCGCTGCGATTGCCGCGGCGTTGCTTCCGGAATTCTACTCGGGATGGCCATTGGTCAAACCACAGTCAAATTTTTATGTGAAAACCACACTGACCTGCAGTTGTTCGAGGAATGAAACTTAAGAAACGCAACATGCAAACTATAGAAAGCACAAATCTCCCGCTTCAACCATTTCTCCCAGAGTTGCCCTGTAACTAATCCCCTCCACCCTGCTGCACAGTTTTTCGTGTTACGCGGTAACAAGTGCCGCTACGTTATTCACTGCTAGCACAGACACATTATACACGCGCGCGGTTAATTTGCGTGCCGGATCGCAGGAGGGATCGTTCAATCAACGACTCGCTCGTGGCAGGCTGCCACCGGTAGCCGCTGTAACGCGCTGGCCCGCGTACGGCGTTGGGGAGGAGTTATTATTATATAATCGCTCGCACGCGCCAGCGACTGGTTCCCAGAGCAGGATCGCGCCAACAACGAGGCCATCCATGCGATGAACCCGGGGTCAGTGCGCAGTCCTTGAGCTGGCGTTGCCTTCGCGTGCTTTAGCTACGGCGTTATTATTTAAACGTGCTCCCGTTGGACAACAAGATATATGCGTTGTGGGCCACGAAGGCTGCAGTCCGAAGCTTGCTTCCAGGAATGTTTCTTCCCAGCTTCTGCTCGTTCATTAGTAAATGAGAAGCGAGTAAAACGAGAAAACAATATACAAATGCAGCCGCAAAATACCTGGTACTGAACAATCTCTCTTCCGCAGGTAGCGCAGTGAAGTACGTCTTTCTTTTTTTTTTTTTTGATGGAAACTTTGTTGCGATAACAGCAGATATGCACAAACACTGTTTGGAGCCTGTCTTACCTCCATAATCGGCCGCTTTTTTTCTTTTCCTGTTTCTCTTTTCCTTGGGTCCCTCGGATAATACGGATGACATGTCCTCCTACCTAAGGGCCCATGCATGCACTGTACAGAGCGCACTGTTATTGGAAAACATGGCGGCCCTTTACTGTTACGGAGGTGAGCTTAGACCTGGACTGTTTTGCTAGGGACTGGTCTTGGAACAAAGGCTCCAGTGAGGTCAATTACTCGCATAATCGTGTCCCACTGTCCTTCAAAGTGAGAAATTTTGCATAGAAAAAGTCATACTTAAGTACAATTTTTTCGTGAAAGAGAATGATGCATGACATGAATGAGCCAGGCAAAAGCCTCCTCCAGGCGAGCATGCTGAGGGAAGGCAGCAGATGTGGCACGTGTGTAAAAAAAGACGGCCCCCATTCAAAAAAACACAACAGGATTACAGCAGAAAATTTCTATTGTGTTGCCTGTCTCTCTTTTGTCATGTTTTTGCATGTAGTATCTGTTGTCTGTCCTGTTGTCCTTTGGTCTGTCTTGTTGTCCTGTAGTCTGTATTGTTGTCCTGTAGTCTCTCTTGTTGTCCTGTAGTCCGTCTTGTTGTCTTGTAGCCTGTCTTGTTGTCCGGTAGTGTCTTGTTGTCCATATTGTGTCTTGTTTGCTGTACCCCATTATTGTTCTTGAAGCAATTTTGCTGCATACACATGGGTAGCTGCAGAGCTAGCAGTCAGCTCAATGCATGCATCCCAAAGCAATGCAGTTCCAAAAGCACTGTACTTACAAACGTTGGTACTTACGGTAAAAGCTTGCTTTATTGAGTGAATGTAACCACTGGCGATCTGCAATATTCCCAGCCTGATCATGGTTGTTGGCACAAATCGCACGCAACTTGGTGACTTAATTGCTCGACTTCCACGCAACTCTTGGTTGCTTGCAACTGAAAAAAAAATTGAGGAATCAGTGAGAGATAACAAATTTTATATGCATTGCATTGTTTCAATGACTAAGAAAAAAACAGCACTTTCAGTAAGCACAATTAGTCTTATTTCACACTAGCTTTCTACACTAAACATCATTTACCATGACCTCGTTAACAATTACTTGCTCACGGCCCCAGAACGACTGTGTACAATTCTATGGTGTCAAATACTGGTTAGCTTCGAGCCGCTGGACTTGCACCGGTTAACGCAGGCAGCCTCGGAGGGCAATCATAGCTCCGAGCATTAAGCCATAGATACACAGAAGCTTGCTGGTCCTGGGGAGAATTATTCGCTGGGTGACACAGTAACAAACAGTCACTCCAGTTGCCTTCGTTTCATTGAAGAAAACTCACAGAAGACTCATCCACCATTCTGACTACAAAGCACCCATAAAAAATGCGTACCTACCTTCAAACAAGGGTGAACAATTATGGGTATAATTATTGCAATCAAATACCAGTCAGCGCCTGGTTTTCCAAATTTAATCTAAAATTATATGCAACTCGGCGAACAACAACAAGCATGTAAGTTTTCATAATTACTTTTTTTGTGTGTGATTCTGTTCGGGTTCTCAGTTTGATTGTCTTTACTTTAATTTTGTACAAGAGGGTGCTATCAGTCGCCGACTACGTGACCACCTTCCGTACACATCACACTCAGTGGTCATCCAGGAAGTCATTAATAAATCTGTCATTCTCAGGACTAGCGGCGACGTGAATATACGAGAAGCGACGCAACTAGCCCTGCCACGCCCTCTCCCAGCAGCTCCGAAACGACACCGCGACAAGACCACCTCGCCAGGCGACCGCTTCGAAAAACCACCCGCGCGGCGACTTCCAGGAAACCAGGCACGCAGCGCGAGAGGAGCACGACAAACGCATTTGACGACGCGGGTGCTGGCGACCGCTGCGCCGCACGTCACGCCGGTGACGCAGCGAGAGCAGCGGCCAAGGTTGCTTGCCCTTCAAGCCCTCTCTCTCTCTTTCTACGCCGGCGCGTACGACAGACTGCGTGGCTCCCCGGTGCCGACTGCCCTCCTCTTTCGCGGCCCCGACCACCCCGACACGCGATGTGGCGGCCCGATAGCGCTGCGAGGGAGAGGGGACGTCCCGGCGATGTCCTCTCCGAGATCCAAACATAGCCCCCTCCATCGGGCTTGGCTGAAGGCGTACGGCCGGTGTGCTAATCTGGTAACGGCTGCCGTCGTTACGCGGAGACTGGTACGTCGGTGCAGATTTTCGTCCACTGACTGTCGCGATGCGCCGCCGCGGTGGCTCAGTGGCTATGGTGTTCGGCTGCTGACCCGAAAGACGCGGGTTCGATCCCGGCCGCGGCGGCTGGAATTTCTTTGGAGGAGAAATTCTAGAGGCCCGTGTACTGTGCGATGTCAGTGCACGTTAAAGAACCCCAGGTGGTCGAAATTTCCGGAGCCCTTCACTACGGCGTCTCTCATAGCCTCAGTCGCTTTGGGACGTTAAACCCCATAAACTAACATAAACTAACTGTCGCGATGCGTTCTGCCGTGTACTGGGGGGATGTGGATACTAAAGAATAATGATGCATTGACTAACCTAGCAGGATTGCAGATAAACACCACCACCTATAACGTACGTTATTTGGAACCCTGGAATGTCACCAAATGCCGGACTAACTACGGGAAACAGATGTTGAAGTACTCATTGCCGACGGTTTTAAATGATCTTTTTATTGAAAGAAATAATGACATTTCCGCGATTTCCTCACAGAAATTGCGTACCTTGTTTGTATAACCAGTTTATTTTTTTTTCTCCCTTGGTTTGATGTTGACGTGTACGCCTTCGCCGCACGCTGGTGCGCTACTGTGTATGCTGGGAGGTCAGGACTCCTCAAGCTGTTTTTTTTTCAGGTTTTTACCTGCCCTGCTCGCAACATTTCCTTTTTTGTTGCGGAATAAAATTTCAATTTCAATTCAATATTTCGAAGACCCTTGAAGGGGTCCTGAAACAGTGTTCAATGAAGTAGCGGTACGCCTTGGGGCTTCGCGTCACATCTATTTTAGACTTTTGTGGATTTCTTGAGAGGCTTACAATAAAAAGGGCTTAATGGCGTCGTCACAAGACTACCTTTTGACAAGAAAACTTTTTCCATTCTATTCCTCGGACCAGATCTGGTATCGCAATTCAAAATCGCTTACTGTTTATGGACATAACCCACACTTGCAAAACTTAATTTTTCCTCTTAAATTTTGGCTGAGATGTCAAAAAGTTTCGTCCGCTATCCATTTTGCGTGCCTAGCAATAACACCTAGCAGTTTTGAATTTCCTTTGCATTCTTAGCTGCGTGGCGACCCTGGCGATACACCCTGCCCTAACTCCATAGATATGTTCCCATGATGGAAACGAAGCTCCGCAGCTTGCATGATCAAAGTACACTGAATCGCTAAAGAAGCCCCTAAGTCTGCTCTGTGTCCACGAACTCCGGCATCAGCTTGTCCAGAGTAGGAAAACTGTTCCCACAGCGCTGGCCGCGCCCTCTATAGTCGGTACATACTAGGACTCTGTCGCAAGCCGGAAATGTATGTACGCCCGTCAGGGGCAAAGAACCATGACCGATCTTGGGAGGGTATATGCTTGGGCTTGTTGGTTCATAACTGCAAGGTGAAACACGTAGCGCAAAGAGACGAGGACACAGAAAGACGTCCAACACACGGCGCTATGTACTAGAAATATATTTCAGAAGGGTATATGCTTGGGCTTGTTGGTTCATAACTGCAAGGTGAAAAACGTAGCGCAAAGAGACGAGGACACAGAAAGACGGACAACACACGGCGCTATGTACTAGAAATATATTTCAGAAGGGTATATGCCGTGTGTTGTCCATCTTTCTGTGTCCTCGTCTCTTTGCGCTACGTTTTTCACCTTGCGATCTTGGGAGCTTGCGCATCTGGGATAGGGTGGCCACCCTACATGGAAACCACCCGACCGGCTCGCTCTGCGGGGGGTCTGGTCTCGGCTTCGTCGGAATGGGACCTCCGAAGGTGCCTTCGTAACCTTCACTGACACACAGTGAAGGTTCCTAGATATATACAGCGAGAAAACAGCACTCGCACACATTCTTCGTATCTCGCGCAGAAAAAGCTGGCTTCTGCGATTATACCTGGGTGGCCTCGTTGTCTCGTCTTTAAATATGGCTTTAAAAAGAGACGTGTTTTCTGCCAGGCTGCAGCCAAAATTAACATTTTTTTTTTGTCTGAGTTTATTTTCGGGAAACGTTTTGAGCTTTCGAACATCCTCAGGATGTTCGCGGGCTAACAACTATTATGAACAGTTTCACTCGGCCAAGAACCCCTCACATGTAAAGAAGCGACACAACATACACCTGCCGTCAGAAGCTTGTAAAACGTCTCATTGGCGAATAAATTTTATTTCTCTGCGACCATGATGCATCCTTGAAATTTAATGGTGATCTGTGTGATTCGGAAACTCAAGTTGAGGTTGTGTACATTTTGAAGTGGGTTGTAATGGCCATTAAAGTTAGGTATTTTTTAAATATAGTACGTCGCTTAAACCCTTCAATGCGCTTGTAGATAATTACGGACAAATGTTTAGCATAAGATAATGTGTAAAAAAATTAACACAGCAAAATCATACCAATCAATTCTGGACAAAAGCAGTTTTGAATGGGAACACGTTTATGAACGCATTGTTTTCATAAATTCTAATATTTTAATATAACGATGAATATATCCGCACATCTCCCGCCGGCAGGGTAGGCTTTAATTTATTTATTAATTTATATATTTATTTATTTATTTATTCAGGTTGCCTCACAGGCTCCAAGCGTGGAGTATTGTGTGAGGGGTGGGGGGATTACATAAATAGGGGTAATAACAGGAGCATGAATGACATGATTATACAATTGGTTTTGCTTTTAAGGTTTTTGCTGTCACCATAAGCGTTCCCCATTGGTTTTCTATGGGAGTCGTAACTGCTCCATGCGAGCGGTGGAAACAGAATAAAAGAAAGACTTTGGTACATATCAGAACAAGGGGCCATTGCCTAAAATATTTCCATGACATTTCCTTATAGAATTTCAGCATTCAAATTTTTGGCCAACAACGTTGGGCATGAAACCTATTGCTAAATTTGGTACATAGGGTCGCTATTAAAAAAAAAATTCCAATCATGTTACGTTAAAATATATGACGTGAAGAACAGAATAAAAAAAATAACGAAAATATCCGAGGTTCGTATGTTAGGAAAACTGGAATTGCATCCCTTCCCTTTCATGCTGACGCACGCTATGTTCACAGCACGCCATTACGTCATAACGTGAGTACAAGCAAAAGCGCTTCAGTGTTTTATACAAGAGGTTGGTGTGTAACTCGATGTTACCTTCATTCCTTCAGTCTTGGTAAGGTCGTAACTTGATATATCCTGACACACCTTTATGTAAGCGTGCACAGCTATGTACTCGGTTTACATACTTGCGTCAAAGCGTTTACTATAGTCCATGGTCGCTCCTCCGAGCAGCTAGAGGGAAGCTTACAGCGGTTCAGAGGCGAACGGATACACTGTCACAATATCTGCCTAATTTCATCCCACGGAGTTCTTCCCGTGCTGCAGATTTCTGGGACGACAAACTAAGCGACGAATTATTTTAATGTCAAACTGTCGTAACTTGCGGCAGCAGCCACTGGGGGCTGTGTGCTGCGCTGCTATCTCAATCACTACTCCTTTTGATGGTTTATTGGTTTATTGCGGTTTAACGTCCCAAAGGCTATGAGGGACGCCGTAGTGAAGGGCTCCGGAAATTTCGACCACCTGGGGTTCCTTAACGTGCACTGACATCGCACAGTACAAGGGCCTCTAGAATTGCGCCTTCATTGAAATTCAGCCGCCGCCGCCGGGATCGAACCCGTGTCTTTCGGGCAGCAGCCGAGCGCCGTAACCTCCGAGCCACCGCGGCGGGGCACTACTCCTTTTGACTCGCAGGAGATGGTGATCGTTATGGACCCAATATATTAGAGAAATAAAAACCACTCCAAACGGTGATTTTGTCATCAAATACATTAGAGAGCACTATACTGACTTATTCGTGTCAACGACCTTCTCGATTTATTGTAATAAAGAAAACGAGATTTAACTAAAATTTTCTTTCCTTTATCTCGAATACGCCCACTCTTGTAGCCCAGACTAGGTGTCAAGTACGCCCTATTAATATTTTTTAAAGCGAAAGCCTTTAATGCCTTGTCGTTGTCGACAGAAGGTTGTCAGCAGAGGTGTCGCGCTTTTTCTAGTCAGACCAGAAGAAAAATCTTTATGCGTGACGGGATTCGAACCACCATCCTTCCGTTCCGCATCCGAGCGTGCAAATGGCTGCGCTACTTCCTGCCAACGCATATGTAGTTCTCCTTGTCCAGGACGCTGGAGAGTGTTTGGAGAAAGGCGTCGAATCAGACGGATGCCTCCCAATACGCCCTCCAGTGTCTCCAGCATTTAAAATTCACAAACAATTGTGCACTTAATTAACATCTTAACATCAGTGACACAAGCAGCAACACCGCGCAAAACGCTTTCGCCTCACCGCACTTTAGGTCAACAAAGTGCACCCCTGAATTTTTAAGGTTATGGTTCTCACACGCAACCTGTGGAATTCCTCTGTCGGGTGATAGTCTTGTGAGCATGTGCCTCGCTTGATCCTCATCTGGAATAGATCACCAGATGCATTAGTAGGCCAAGACCTCATCATCATCATCAGCCTGACTACGCCCGCTGCGGGGCAAAGGCCTCTCTCATGTCTGTCAAATTAACCCTGTCCAGTGGTCATTAAAGAGTGCTCTCCCTCACAAGCCAGGGTCTCGGCTGGACGTGCTGTTTTAGCGCTTTTGTTCTACTTCAGGTGAATCTATACTAAAGTTTAGAGCGAGTGAACGGGGCTGAACGATACCGATACGGCAGCAGGGTTCTGCAGCGTCCCTTGTGACTTGCCGTCGTATGAATTCATGCTGAAATGGCATAACTCCGAGCAACGTTCGCTCAGCTGCACTGTATGAGACACCCGTCTTACAAAAAGAAGTAGTAGATTGTTATTAATATAATATGATCAGTTTCCGCAACATCCATAGCATTACTTTGTGCATCAATATTGGGCTTATCAATTGGTTTACAAAACACCAAACGCCGATGGTATACACTGTTGTATCCACGGTCCAGAGTTGTAAAAGTGCTGATACCGACGACTTGGAGTTCTTTAAACTGTATTTAAATCTAGGCGTTTTCCGATGTCGCCTTTATCAAAATGAAGTACTTTCTTTTAGAATGTATGACAATTCTTTTCTGATGGTTGCATTCAGCTTGAGTGAGGAAGATGAAAAAGTGCATTATGTTTTCTTTTATTTAAAGCTAATGGAACTACACTTCTTTTCTCCCCTTGTTCACATCTGTTACTTACGTAATTTATTGTCTCAAGTGTACGCTGTGGCCTGTATACGGGAGACGGTAGATATAGAGAGCTGAGGGTTGACTTCGACGACCGTCTTTGATTAATTGTGCCACAGTAGGCATTCTCAGTGCACGCGCGTTTCTTGGATTCCGCTTTCGTGAAAATGCTGTCGCATCACCTAAAAGTACCGAAGGCATGACGTGGTGTTATAGCAGCAAAACACGAGAGGCGTGAGTCGACACGGTGGCTATGTTGGTTTCTTTTTATGTTTGCTGTCGCTGCTAAATGTTTGAGAGTTATTTTGTCTGCCCCTGAAAGCAAGTTTACATCTATTATTTCATTTTCGTCAACCCGACTGCGCCGAGGATGTTGACCTCGCACTGCCGAATGCTGTTGCCAAGGTAAGAGCGCCGTTTGGGCTTCTGTGACGTGCCGTACCCTGCCGTCCGTTCCGCGCAGCTGCAGCTTGCCACCGTTCACGCTGGCGCGTTGCCGTCTTTGTGTTTTCATGTCGGCAGTGTGGAATTCGCTGACGTGTTGAATCCGGGCAATGCAGTACGCGAGGACGAAACTGCCTTGGATACGCAGTTTATTTGCAGCCTTCAAAGCTATAGCGTTATAACGTGCATGAAATACGTATTTGCACCCGCCACGGTGGCTCAGTGGTTACGGCGCTCGGCTGCTGACTTGGAAGACGCGGGTTCGATCCCGGCCGCGGCGGCCGAATTTCGATGAAAGCGAAACTCAAGAGGCCCGTGTGCTGTGCGATGTCAGTGCACGTTAAAGAACCCCAGGTGGTCGAAATTTCCGGAGCCCTTCACTACGGCGTCCCTCATAGCCTGAGTCGCTTTGGGACGTTAAACCCCAATAAACCTAATCCAAACTAAACCAAATACGTATTTGCAGGTGCAGTTGGCGCCAAACTTATGTAGCACGCTGGAGCTGCGCGCTGGGTTGAAAAAAAAAGCGACTCCTTGTAGCAGCTGCACATACCCAACAATTCTGGACAAAAGCATTTTTGAGCTTGAAGCCTTTTTAAGAACGCAATTATTTCATATAGTGTAAAATTTCACTATAACAATCAATGTATACCCGCAGATCACCCCCAAAAGTCTTGAATTTTTGTTCTATTAAAGTTCTTGCTATCGTCAATAGCCTCCCCCATTGGTTTTCTATGAGAGCTTTAACTGTTCGATCCGATCGATAGAAACGCATTACGAGAAAGAACACTTTAACCAAACTTTTTACAGTTTTTAGAGCACTTTAAAAGAGGTTTTACTATATATCAGGAGAACGTCCCAGGGTTCGAACCCGGCCCACGGCGGCCGCGCTTCGATGGAGGCGAAATGCAAAGGCACCCGTGTGTTATGCGATGTCAGTGTACGTTAATGATCACCAGGTGGTCGAAATTATTATGGAATCCAAAATATAAAACACCAACACGTGCAAGGTCTGCAAGAAAGAATTAGCCACGACTAAAAACACATACTCTGGGAGTGTAAGACACAACTAACCGATGTCAACCCCGGAACCTTCTCGTCGAGGGGGTCCGCCGCTCTGCGCAGCTCCAGCCCCAACGACCGACTCTGGGCCGTCCAGCAGGCCCTCGAGGTTTCGACGAGACAAGATCACGGGCTGATCCGTGGATATTTGAGTCTAATCCATCATTCCATAGAAGAAAACACGCATGCAGAAATTTGGTGTCTATAGTCCTTTATGCCTGAAGGGACCCCTTCTTTAATCTTTTTTCTTTATTCAATTTTTGCCCCGCTTAGCCCGAAGGCGCTACAGGGGGGGGGGGGGGGGGGGGGTTACAATGATGAAAAAAACACAGCTTCACTCATACTACACACTTGCTGACCTGAAAGACGATTCCATTCACTGATAGAACGCACAAAAAAAATGAATTTGCATACATATTAGTTCTGGTACGGTACTCCAAAACCTTAAAACAATGATCAATACGAGAAGCGACATAATGGGGCCTGTGTAAATATTTTTCATTTTGAATGCCGGTTTTATCATGAAATATTTGATACAGCAGTTTAAGGCGCAATTTCCCTCTTCGAGAAGAAAGGCTTTCCCACCCTAATTCGTTTTTCATGTCGGTGCAGCTATCACCTCTGGAGTATCGACGTAGGATGAACCTTGCAGCTCCGTTGTGGATTTTTTCAAGCTTATTGCGCAATGTTATTTGCCATGGGTCCCACACCGCGCATGCGTATTCGAGCAAGGGTCGAACGTATGTGCCAAATCGCATCAAACCGTACGATGAAGCAGCCCGATCGAGTGTCATTTTGGTTGTACTTTCCTGCTATATAATGCTTCATCCTAGTTGCTGTTCGGCCTACAATTTCTTGTTTCCTTACACGGCTTTGAAAACTACAGTTCACATTCTTCGTTGCCATATCATCGTTTTCCAAAAATGGAAGCTATAGGAGGGAGGAAAAATGCGCCACTTTATGGTCGCACCCGCGAAGCTGGGTGCCTTTCGTGCAGTTGAAGTGCGAAGCATTCTTTCGATGACAACTCATGTCGCTACACCGAGCTGCATGCGAGCGAGAGCGAAAGCAAGCGGCCGCGCATCTGATGGTTGTTGTCAGGACAAGCGCATGCAGGTGCACCGCCGCCTCGCAGGCCCATGTTTGGATGGAAAAGTGAACTCTCTGCGTCAGTGCGAGGCGTTACATTTCGCGGGCGCCCGGGAAACGTGTTTTGCTCCCTGAGATTCACACTACGCTGGTCACGTGACGCAGAGGTGGCATTGCCAACAATGAGGCGTGCTTTCCTCCTTGCCACTCTGCCACCGGACACACTCCGCCGTTGAGTGAGCCGTTTGAACTCCAGCTGTATCTCTCCCCGTGGGCGGGACACTTTAATTTTGTTTTTCTTTTTAAAACCCTTTCTAACAGAGGCCTCTTTCTCTGGGCATGCCACTGTGTCAACATTACACTGGAAGGATGGATGGATGGATAGGAGCGCCCCCTTTGAAACGGGCCGGTGGCAATTGCCACCATGCTCAGCTTTTCTTTCTTTATTTTTGTTCAACTGTGTTGTTAATTCTCATTAAGAATCGCGATCTTCTTTCACTACGGTTTCGTACACTTCTAACCTTATGCCACATCTCTGCTTTTCACCCACCAATCCTCCAATCGCTTTTTGCTAACTTCCACTGCAGATTCATTTACATGACCATTGCTATCTATAAACCCTAGGGCCTCAGCAAGAGTGACTGTGCCGTCATCGACATCCGGATGGATACCATCACATTTGAGTATCAGGTGTTCAACTGTTTCCACAGGTCTACCACCTACAGCACATGTGTCATCATCTTCGTTGAATTTTTTTGTAGCTGTGCGTTCTAAGGCACCCAGACGTAGCTTCAAATAGTGGGGCACTGCCTGTTGAGTTATCATAGAAAAATTCTCTCCTGATGTGCATTTTCCAGTATCGATATAGTTCTACACTATGCTTTTTTTCCATTGAAATAATCCAATTTTTAACTCTCGTGTACTGTCAGCGCCCCCTGTATGCTTTCGGGTACTGAACAGTTTCTTTCTGACAACTTTGCGTATGTTTTGGCGGCCAGCTTTCGATGGGAATGTGTTTACGCGGAATGCGGGCCACGGGAATTTGCAGCTTGTTTCTGCCCGGAAATACGCATAACTGCGCGAAGAATAAAATGCGAATAAAAGAAAATTACACGACATCGGGAGAGATCATTTCATAAGTTCGTGCTCGCCACAAGTTTTTAGAGAATTAGTGTCATTGTGTCTTTATGCTCATTTCTTGCTATTTTTTACCCTACCAACGTTTTGTACCCCTCCTACTTTCACCACCAAATGGCAGTCGTCAATATACAATAAATAAATAAATTATTGAACAAAAAGTTGAAAAGCACGACCCATTTCAGATGATGATGATGATGATAGCGAATTTTTATGTCGCAAGGGCATCTGCGGCCAAAGAGCGCCACGGCGCACGGTATTTTTGTTCTCTTCTCATGGTGGGGCCGAAGACCCACTTCCCAAGCACTTCACCCTATAGAGGCAGACCACCACACCAGGGGAAAGCTTGTGCCCATTGTGTCACCGGTGGGCGCTGGGCGGCACTGGGGATCGAACCCCACCCCTCCCGCATGCGAGGGGGATTAGGCGGATGCTCAACCCACCGCTGCGGTGTGACCCATTTGAGAACCTATATGGCAGGTAACATGGCGCCTATTGCGACCATATGTTCCTCTCTTAAACATTTTGTTCTGATGGCGTATTCCCATCGTCGATCAGGCGGGAAACGCTGAACCCACACAAAATCCGCCTTGGCCAATAAGAACTCAGAATTTCAATCCAAATCGATCACTGAAGCAAGCTGTTCGGTTTGCGAAGCAAGAAGTTTTTAGCCTTTTTGCTTGTATTTTCTTCAGACCTTCATGCACCCTCAGCCCTGTTGTTCCGTGCTTTTTACATGTATTTCACCGGTTTTTAGTTTTTTCTTTGTTAGCACTCATGCTCTTTGTATCCTTGATAACCGGGAAAAAGTGATAATATACTCGTTCGCGCTCTGATTGTGTTGTGCTTAGGTAGATCCCCCAGGTGGGCGTTTCTGTGGCGTGTGTATTTAAGAGCGGGGTCTTGGTCATTCTTGAAATAAAGTTGATAGTTCAGCGCTCTGTCCTGTCCCCCTTTCTGTCTGTTTTTTCCTAACCATGTTCGCGCTGCTGAAATCGTACGTGCTGCGGATAGCCGACTGGAATACGCCATAAATTGTGGTCGCGCTTATCTAGGCTTCACGTTTGGGAGTCCGCGCTGATATCGCCTCGCCATGTTATCTTTGTGTTCCCCCTTAGAATGTCCTTGCGATTTCTGATTACTTGGTCATCGAAATGCTTCTAGCGAGTTCTCGAACTGTAACTGCCCTCTCTTTCCAGGTAGTACCACCATGTATAACATCATGTGAAAAAAAATCAATCGAAAGCCAGTTTTTCATTTCAACGTCCTCCAGGAGCGTTTTTCAATAGACACTCCTAGCATAGTGGAGGCTTACTAATGTAGATGTATAGCATTTTACTGGACGCCTTATGAGCACGCTCAGTGGTCCTGCCTGGCATCAACCCCGCCACAGCGCATGCGCACGAGACGTCCGTAAACTGGTATGCGTTTGCTCTAGTACGTCTCTTTTATACCTCTAATGTGTCGCCATCGAAATTACGCGCCGTAGACATTCGAAGGTTCGTCAAATTAAGCAGTTCATATCCAAGTTCCACGTGATCGACTGACCGCGTGCTGTCGCCTCCACCTGGCAACAGCATCGCTGTCCTCTTGGATTTTTGCTGAATGACGTGACCAGCAGTGATGTGAGGAGCCAGTCAGACTGAATTCCGGAAACCTTTTACTGCTATAGCTATCTATTTACTTAACTGCATATATTATTGCTTACTCTTACTCCAATATTAAGGGCGCTAGCACAGTAAGAGTTCACGTGCAGTCGCTAACAAAAAAAAAATACGGTATGCGTATTCTCAGAAAAAATAAAAGTGATGCAGCGCTGCCTTGCGGACAAGGCGCTAAGGATTGCTGCCAGCAGAGAAACCATACACGTCCCTGTGTGCTTCCGGCTGTCTTAGGCGACTGGCCTAGGTGAAAGCGACGAAATAATTTTTTTTCGGCACATCCGCATCCCGTAAGCTTGTGCTTACTAATGTATATACTAACGAAGGCATTAAACATCAAGAAATAGAGCTAAAAGAAAACAAATATGAACAGAAATTAAGAGGATCGATGAACAAAACAGCGGACTTCTCAATACAACCCGAAATCGGCGGCATTAGTTGACTGGAACAGTTGAGAAATACGCGTAGTGTACACTGGAGTATAAACTTAGATGAAGAAGAAAGAACAGAAAGTGAAGACAAAACGAAATCACGAGAAAATCAAATGTAAGTAAAAGAAAGTACATCTGTCAGAAGTTTACAGCCAATGGGGTTTGCTCCTAAGCCATGCGGAGGGGCTTATACGACATCCGTGAAAGTCTTATCTCTCTGAGAGGTTGCTGTCGGAAGGTTCAAGAGATTTGGAAGGCTTAAGATGCATATGGTGCTAGACGGCGTTGTTAGGAAGCAGAATCTCTCGAGCTCTTCAGTTTTCACAGAGTGTACACCTTTTGTCAAAAGTTTAGAGGCCAGGGGAGTTTACGTTTGGCTCATGTTGTGCGGCT